>NC_081305.1:34294090-34602500 GCF_030435805.1 Mustela lutreola | reverse complement strand
TAATTTAGATAAGTTTTGTTTTTTCTACAGAGCTTTTTATAACATTTCTTATGAGGCAGAGATACTGGGAACAAATTCTCTCAATTTCTATGTCTGATAAAGTCATCATTTCTTCCTCACTTTTTAGGTACACTTTCACATGGTACAAAATTCTAGATTGGTGGTTGTTTTCTCTCACATGGTAAATATTTATCTCTCAACATTTTAAATATTTCATTCCATTCTTGCTTGTATGATTTCTGAAGAGAAGTCAATAATAATTCTCATTTTTGCTCCTCTCCAGGTAAATTTTGAAAAGTTTTCTCTGACTTCTTTGAATTTTTTTTTCTTTATCTTTGTTGTTTTTTCTTTGTTTGCTTGTAGTTTGAATATGATATGCCTAGGCATAGTGGGTTTTGGTCTTTGTTTGGGTGGGGGGTTGGTCGTTTAGCCTACTTGGTGTTTTCTGAACTTCCTAGGTCTGGTCTGTGGTTTTGTGTGTGACATTAATTTGGGGGAAATTCTCAGTCATTTCAAATGTTTTTTCTGTTTCTTTTTTCCACTCTGGTATTCCTATTGTGTATATATTAACACCTTTTGCAATTTTTCCACAGGTCTTGGATGTTGTTTTTTGTTTTCTTCAGTTTTTCTTTTTTCTCTTAGCTTTTAGTTTTAGAAGTTTCCATGGACATATCCTCAAGCTCAGACATTTTTTTTCTCTTCTTTGTTCAGTCTACTAATAACCTCATCAAAGCAATTTTTATTTCTTTACAATTTTTTAAAATTTAATTTATTTTTTTCAGTGTTCCAGAATTCATTGTTTATGCGCAACACCCAGTGCTCCATGCAATACTTGCCCTCCTTAGTACCCACCACCAGGCTGACCCAACCCCCCACCAACCTCCCCTCCAAAACCTTCAGTTTGTTTCTCAGAGTCCACAGTCTCTCATGGTTTGTCCCCTCCTCTGATTTCTCCCAAGTCACTTCTCTCCATCTTCCAATGTCCTCCATGTTATTCCTTACGCTCCACAAGTAAGTGAAATGATATGATGATTGACTCTCTCTGCTTGACAATGTTTTTATTTTAGCATTTCTTTTTTATTCTTTCTTAGAATTTCCATTTCTCTGTTTATATTGTCCATCAATTCTTGCATGTTGTCTACTTTTTCCATTAGAACCCTTAGCATAATAGTCATATTTGTTTTAAATTGCTGATCTGTTTTCAACATCCCTGCCATACCTGAGTCTGGTTTTGGTGGTTGTTCTGTCCATTCAAACTGTGCTTTTAACCTTTTAGGATGCCTTGTAATTTTTTCTCAATAGCCAGACACGATGTGCTGGATAAAAGGTGCAATTATAAATAGGCCTTTGGTATTGCAGGAGAAGAGGAAGTAAGTGTTCTATACTCTTCTGGCCTGGTTTCAATCTATTGATGAGCTTGTGCCTCTGGGCTTAAAACTTTACAAATGCTTCTCAGTCCCCTTATTCCTCCTTAAATGGACAAGATGACTAGAGTGGCCTAGAGTTGAGTATTTCCTTTCCTCTTGTTGATTAGGTTCTGATAAAACTCTAATAGTTCAGGCTTTGGTATAATAGGTTTTTTTGAGGGTAGATCTTGTTAAAAAGAACAGAGTCCTCTGGCATATTTCAGAATGGTTCTTTTTCACCTTCCCTGCTGAAAGCACAAGGACATTTTTCTTTGATATTTACTGTAAGAACTTGGTTGAGCTCCTAGAGGTAAAATTTGCAAAAGTGTGCAGGCCCCCATGAGTGGGTCTCCCAGGAGTTCTAAGACCTGTCCACAGTGAGCCCCCAGCAATATGTCAGTTACAGTTTAGGTTTTCCTAACTGGGTACTGGTTCCCCAGAATGTTTCTGCTCCAGTAAGCTATGATTCTTATATTCATTGTCTGTCCCTCCAATTGTAGAGACTTCAGTTTTCCATGTGACCTCACATCTCTGACAGATCTAAGAAGAATTATTGCTTTTTCAGTTTGTTTAGTTTTTTACTTGTTATTGGAGCATAGTAACAGCATTCAAGCTCTCTAGCTAGACCAGAAACTGAAAGTCTAAAAGTTACTTTAAAAATATATTTATTTGGACTTTAAAAATGAGTCCAAATAAAATGATAACATTTTATAATTATAGAACAATTTATATTCTAATATTTTTAGATTGGGAAACCCTTCTGTGGTCCATGGTGGGTGCAGGCAGAAACAATCTCCTTATTTTAGCTATCTAGACTAATAAGTACTCCAGGATGCACATGGAGTTCCCTAACTACAAAAAAATCCACACACATGCTCCAGTGACCATCTGTCCCTGAAACAAAAGGTGTGCACAGCAGACAACCCCCACCTTGTCAGCTGTGATTTATGAGCTCCTGTGTTTGGAGGAGACTCTTGGCCAGGCTGTGCTGACTCAGCATCTCAAGGGCAGCCTGTCCTGGCATTCTAGCTTCTTCTGAAGAGCACGTGACAGGTATTACTATCCAGACTTGGAACCCCAAGAGTGCTCTGCTTTTCACTCCTAGCCCACTTCACTCCCCAGCATTTCTCCTTTTTCCTGCTCTCTCTGGGGGAGATAGCATCCCCTCCTAGCCCATCTCACATAGCCTCCCTACCTCCCCACAACTAGGCCAGTTTTTCCAACCCTGTGTCTCCCTCTGTACAATCATGAGGCTTACCTAAGCACCATATTCAAAATCCACTTCCTTTTTGGTGCCTCTGTCCATCATTTCTCCCTTCACCTTGCAGAAGGTGTAGAAGGGCAGAAAAAGAAGTCCATGAGTCAAAAGGTATGGGTTTATATCCTTATTCGTTACTAAATGAATAGGGAGGGGAGGGTTGGAAGGAAAGGGAGAGACAGACAGACAGACAGAACTTGACCAAGCCACTAACAGTCTCAAAACTATTGTCTCCAGTGATCCTCTGGAATTGTAAGTTGTCCTGAATCAAATACTCTAATCTGTTACTCTAATCTGTTACTCTAATCTTCATTTGGGAAATATCCCACTGTGTACTTTTGATGAAGGGCCATTCCTCTGCCCACCTTCTGCCATGGAAGCAGAGGTGCCCAGTCCTTTCTCTACCATCCTTCTACCTTCCGTCCCAGCCAATGGACATAGCTGACGTAAGCTCAGCCAGCTGCTCTCTTCTATGACCTTGCCGATTGGTAAAAATTGGAGGGACCATCTGGAAGTCTTATCCTTGCCCATACTGTTAGGAACTGTGGCCCAGACAAGTTCTGTTGCATGACCTTAGTTCCCAGCCACCACCCCCCACCCAGCCTGGTCCTGTGACCTCTCAGTGATTCTTTGAATCCCCAATCCCCAATATCCTTTCATTAAATTCCCTTTTTATCCAAGAAAGCCAGTCTGTTTCTGTTTTTTGTTTTGTTTTGTTTGTGCATCTGACTGGCACAGCTTCTGCATGTAAAACAAGAAAAATGATATCTACCTAACAAGGATTTGGTGATGATTAAATGAAAAAGTATGCCAACACTTCTAGCTTGGTGCCTGGAATATAAAAACTAAGTTTACAAAAAGCTTAGTATTTTCAAGCCCCAAGAGAAGCAATATGCAATCTTAGCTCAAAGCATCCTCACAACAACCCCATGAAGGCATTACCATTTTGCCAAAGTAGAAACTGAGGCATCTGGAAGTTAGGTAACTTTTTGAGGCTACTCATATAAGATGCAGAACTGGGTTATGTTTCCAGGTCTATTCAATATTAGAAATCCTATCCACTCTCCCCCTATCTTGTTTCTATTTCCTCCTGTCCACCTCAGCTTTGAAGCCTCTCAATGTGTGCTTGGAAGTAAAATCAAGGTAGTTGTAGGGACCATGAATCCAGGACAGAGCCATCAGAGTAAGGTTCCACAGGCACCAACTCTACTAACTCAGAGAGTAACACCTCTGATAGGCTGAGTAGTGCTTTCCTCATGCTCCTACTTTGAAATATCTCCCCGAGCAATGTTGCTTTGGGTTCACAGGCTATGAGTTTCTTGAAAATGTAACACAGGTGAGAGAGCACTGGTCACAATGGTTCACGAACTGTGGATCAACTGGAGCAAGTTCCCTACAACAGTTTTGAAGGCTGATGGGGTATTTCCATGAGATAACCGTGGAAGAAGAAGTGGTGGTGGAGGGAATAAAGGAGAGGGTGGGCTTTGTGAGTCTGCAGCCTCTGCAGACCCCAATAATCACAGAAGTCAGCTGATCTCTGAGACATCCCAGCTCAGTTTCTGCAACATCTCTGGGGTCTGAAGAAACCCCTCCAGCAGCACCATGTCCCTAGAAATTCTAGTACTTTTGTGGCATATGCCTTCATACCAGCCAGAACTTCTTCAGCTGCAACAGTCAACTGGTCCCTACAACTGATTGTAGATGCCCAAGTTGTGTTATCAAGGCTGTCTTTCCCTACAGCTTGGCTTTGCCTTCTTCTGTTGGCTTCTTGCTCCTCTACTCCCCTTGATGGCAAACATAACCCCCAAGCAGCTCCTGGCCCACTTTCCCTAGCTTTGCAATCACCTGGAGGAGAGCACTTCTTCCCCAGTCCTCCCATAGAATGTCCTAGGCCTGATTCTTATTGGTTTGATTTGATCAAGTGCAGACTCCTGAGCCAATCACTGTGGTCAGATGCATGGACTGCCCTGATCAGCCATGCCTGGACTGCCCTGATCAGCCATGCCTGGAAACAGGGTACAGGGTAGGGTTACCCCTGTCCAAACTGTGGGGACTCCACCTGGGACAGATGCCCCTTCTATCTTTGGGGTGAGTACCTTCCTGCCACTGAAGGAAAAGGAAGACTGGACTTTTCTCTCTACTCCCTATATCTGAAGTCTGCTGGAGTTTGGAGGAAGGAAGGTGAACAGAGGACCCATATACGATTTTTCACAGAGGCCCTTTTTTCCCCTGTGTTTTTAAAATTGAGGTATATTAGTTTTGGGGATACAACATAATGATTCAATATTTGTATACATTGCAAAAAGATCACAATAAGTCTAGTTACCATGCATCACCATACATAATTACAGGATTTTTGTGTGTGATGAGAACTTCTAAGATTTACTCTCCTAGCAACTTTCAAATATGTAATACAGTATTATTAACTACAGTCACCATGCTGTGTGTTACATCATGATGATTTTTTTATTTTACAGTTGTACATTTGTGTCTTTCAATGCCTTCCACCCCCAAGAGATTTATTTTCTCCCTTTGAGTACTCCTTTTATTAATTTTTTTATTAATGACATCCTATCCTTGTTTTATGGTTGTGTTATTCTTTTTCCTCTCTGAGGGGTTTTCTTCTTCATGAAGAGGCTTTCTTCCCTCAGTGATTTCTTTTGAAATTTTAATTCTAGTATAGTTAATATACAGTGTTACATTAGTTTCAGGTATACAATGTAGTGATTCAACACTTCTGTACAACACTTCATGCTCATCATAACAAGTACTCTCCTTAATCCCCATCACCTATTTAATCCACCCCTTTACCCCCTTCTGGTAACCATCAGTTTGTTCTCCATATTTAAGAGTCTATTCTTTTAAGATTATTTATTTATTTATTTGAGAGAGAGAGAAAGAGAGAGAGAAAGAGAGAGAGAACACGAGCAGGTAGGAGAAGCAAGGAGAAGGGAGAAGCAGACTCACTGTTGAACAGGGAGCCCGATGTGGACTCAATCTCAGGACCTCAAGATCATGACCTGAGCCAAAGGCAGAGGCTTAGCCGCTTAACCCACTGAGTCACCCAGATACCCCCAAAGCCCATTTTTTTGTCTCTTTTTTTCTTTGTTCACTTGGTCTGTTTCTTAGACTCCCTATATGGGTGAAGCTATACAGTATTTGTCTTTCTCTGACTGACTTATTTCACTTAGCATTATATTCTTTGGCTCCATCCATATCATTGAACACAGTGGCCCATTTTTTTTTTTTTCCTGAAGCCTCTCCATGTGTTCTAAGGAACAGGGCTGCCATTTATTTCTTTGTATATCTTCTCTCTTCCAGTGACTTACACATAGTAGATGCTCAGAAAAACTTGTTGAGTTTGATGGTAGAATATCGAAAGAAGAAAGTAAAGGGGGTGAGTTCCTACCAAGGAACTTCCAGCCCCTTCTAGTCAGAGCAGAGTAGACATTCCTCTCTCAGTCCTAGAACAAGACTGTCATCATGGACACTTTCCCTGCTTGATCCGTGTTGTCACATACCACGGAAGGGAGAAAAGCAGGAAAAAGTGGAGAGCAGGTGCGGCTCTGTCTGGAGGAACTGAGAGCAGAGGTGATGTGCCATTCAGGGAAGTGGTCAGGTCTGAGGCACTACTACTCCCTCTCCCCTACCAGGAGGCCCTGGGCAATAGAGCTGGCTGCAAATGTTAATTGGGCACAACTTAACTTTATATGACTGCAATAGTGCTGCTGTAATAATCCATAAAGCCCAGAATGTGCATCAGATGCAAGTTTATTGTGTAAAAGCTGTATCTTAATCATATTAATTGAAGTTTCAGAGCAAATGGGTTTCCTTTTCAAGCCACATTTTATTACATTTCATTAGCATCATGTTAACGGCAGCACAATAGCAGAAACTCCAGACATTAAAACAATTTTCTGATGGCTCAACTACATTTTCTGTGCCGTTAACTCAAATGCTAGACTGGTTAGTCAGGACTTCTCTGGTGGTTGAAATATGCCTTCTGGAATGATTTTTACCAGGTTAATAGTTTTTCTGGCCTCCAAAGGCTCTTGTTCTAGAGACATGGCTGGTCCTAGACTTCAAAATCTCCCTTCCTTCCTTCCTTTCTTTCTTCCTTCCGTTTATTCCAAAATGGATCAAAGTGGTTTATACAAAAGGGTAAAAATAAATAAAGCCAGCATAAAGTGGTGCTCAAATTCCAATCCAAACTTCCATCCAATCAAAGGTGATTAGCATGACCTTAGGCAAGTGACTGCCTTTCTGATCCACAGTTCCCTCTTCCATAAAAGGATATCAGAGTCCACTCCTCGTATAGCTAGTGGGAAGGTGAAATGGAAGGTGCTGGGTGGTCTATGCAGTTGGCATGAGAGAAGTGGAGAGGGGGCATGAGAGAAGTGGAGAGGGAGCAAGAGGTCAGCTCAGGCCAGTCTGTGAAGCCCAAAGAAGGATCAGCTGTGTCCTCAGGGAAGAAAAGGACACATGGAGGGTTGTGACTAGAACACAGAGGGGACCCTGGTCTGACTTATATTGTGAAAAATGTGTTTGTTGGTTGCATGGGGAGCAGACTGTAAGGGCAAAGGTGGAAGCAGGGACCAGTGAGATGGCTGTTGCAAAGGATGGCAGTGGCTCAGACAAGAGAGACAGCCATGTGGTGGGATCCATTTGGAAAGTGAAGTCAAGAGGGTTCACTGAGATATTGAATGGAGATGTGACCGGCAGGACCCATGAGGGGGTTAGGAAAGGGAAGGGCATATAAGTGCTCACACTTGCAAAACCCTGCATGGCCCTGAGGTGCAGGGCTCACACCCTCTGCCCCACCATCTGTGTTGTTACCAGGAAGGAGCCAAGGTCCACTTCTGATGAGTGGGGCTGGAATCCCACTAGCCATGTAAGAGGACAAGGTACCGCAGGGGCTCTCAGATGGACTGTGGGGGTCAAACTAACCAGTGACTTCACTGTGTATGTTACTTTCCATATTTTAGAAAGTGCTTTCACATAGTTTACCACAGTTTCTTTTCTAGGCAGATCCCAGGCACTGGAGCATTAAATTACCCCATTTCACAGATAAGCAAACTGAAACCCAAAGATAAGTGACACACCCAAGAGATATGCCTGGTGTTACTATGGGAGAACAAATGAAACAAGAGCATGAAAGCTTCCTAATGGAGAAGGATACTAGATAAGTCCAAGGTGTTCTGATTTCATGAGAAGATATTTACATAAATTATAAAGTGTATAAGTTCAAAATATTTAGAATTTAAAGTGTTATCAACATAATTCTTCCCTCCCCACTTGTCCAACAATTTGGGGATACAATTTTCTAGTTAAGAAGCTGAATGGAGCTAATGTTTGATCTTCTTTTGTAAAACTGTATTACATGGACTTTCTCAGTTAATACTAAGAAGGGCCCTGAGAATAAGTATTCTTACTCGCTTTTACTGTTACAGTTATGGGGGCATTTGTGACCTTCAAATAGCTTATCTTCTGTATGATGCTTGCATCTCACACTCAGTGGAATACCCCTCATAAAAAGCCAAGCCAGGAAGCAGTTTGCACATCATGTACCTTCCATTCAGAAGGGATAGCACATCAGGGCTATTCCTCCAGGAGTCTTCTAATGTCAGCCCTAAATATGGATGTCAAAACACATCACCCTCTGGGGAGGCTGCAGCCATCTCAAGATTGCATGTTTAAACGACTAAAACAGAAAAATATAGCTCTTGTATTTATGACAAAATGCCTAGAGGCTTCATCTTGGCAGAGCTGTGTATCAGGCAACCCATGTAGGAGGTGGTGGCCAGCATCCCCCGGGCTCCCTGGAGGACCTGCAGGTAGCAATAGGCCTGGCCTGTGGCTGGGAATCTGTCCTGATTGTCAAGCCCCTGTCTTGTCATTTGTCAAGCAAGCAGGCGATGTCACAGTAGATTATGCTGGTGTCAAATAGAACGTCCTGGCTGAAAACACATCTGAGATTGAAAAATATACCTCCTTAAAAAATGGAGTAGTTTGAGGAACAAATACATGTTCTGAAGAGGATTGGTAGGCAGGTGTGGATGCAAATTTTCCTATGTTAATGACACAGAGCAGACATCCTTCAAAGCTCTGCGTGTCTTACGACCAAAGACACCCTGTGACTCTTTACTAGCAAAACAGTCTAAAAACACCCCAGTGAACAAGAAGGTAGGCCAAGGAAAAAATGTTTAAATCAGAGGTCACAGACCAGTTTCCCCTGGATCAAATGTGGCCTATAAACATTGTGAGTTTGGGGGGGAGGGCGGTGGTGTGGGCTGTTTCCGATTTACTATTTAAAAAAAAAATATTTAAATAGTGTGAACTAAAAAGAAATTGAAAATAAAAATCCAGATTTTTGGCTGTTCTAGAAGGACTGGAAGATCTGGCAATTTGGAGCCCGTTTTCCAGCACAAGGAGTTGGCTGCATTAAACAGCAGCTGTCCCCATTTAGATGGAGAATGGACTCTCCAGTTGGTTATGTTCTTCCCTCATTTATCTAAATTACCTGCCTAAATTAATGCCCTGTTGGCATTAACGTTTGCAGTCCTGATTTAAATTGGGGTCCCTCATGGGGAGATGGAGAGGAGAAGGGAGTTGAGGGAAATTGGATGGGGAGATGAACCTTGAGAGACTATGGACTCTGAAAAACAATCTGAGGGTTTTGAAGGGGCAGGGGGTGGGAGGTTGGGGGAGCCTAGTGGTGGGTATTATGGAGTGCACATATTGCATGGAGCACTGTGTGTGGTGCATAAACAATGAATTCTGTTACACTGAAAATAAATTAAACAAATAAACAAACAAACAAACAAACAAATAAATAAATTGGGATCCCAAACCTAAATTCTTCAAAGGCCCTCCCTCAGTGGCCCCTTCTTATTGCATTTTCTTACCTTCATGCCCTTACCAAAGCAAACCCGTGAAGGTCAGCTTTGCATTTGAATGGAAAAAAAAAATCCCACCTCCCCTGTGGCTTTATGAAAAAGAGTAAATTTTTCAAAAGGGTCCCCATGAGTACATCAGAGGCTTCCCAACTCTTTCCCTTCCTATCTGGTCCCAAGTGAGAAGGGACATAATTTCAAAATTGAAAGAGAAGACATTTTATATTTATTTTGAAGTTGCAGATGTGGGAGAAGAATCCAGCCCCCCCCTTCCCCTAGTTCTTTCTGCCTATTTTGTTCTTTTAATAGCAAGAAAGGGTAGAATTTTAATAATATCTCCCTGGAATGACTTTCTTCATGCATGAATTATTTCTCATTTACAAAGGTTTGAGAGATGCTTTTTTTTCCTCCCTTTTTTTGCTGTGGAAAATGATGACTGTTTTCATTGCTAGACACATTACTGTCAGAACTCATGAAGCTGATGGTCAGGCCTGTTTTCCCACGGAGTCCCTCTCCAGCAGACAGCTCAGCTTGTCCCATCCCGGAAACAGTGGCTCTTGTCAAGGCATGTATAGGAATGTCACAGTCACGGTGGCTAATAGCAGGTGACTGCTGTGGTTACACCACTGGTATAGAATAAAGGCAGATGGAAAGGTTTGAAGGCTTACTCTCTCTCTTTTGATCTTCACAAAAACCTTTTGGGAGTAGGTATTATTATAATCATTTTTATAGATGAAGAAACAGGAGCTTAGAGAAGGGAAGCCACTTTTCCAAGGTTGCCCAGCTAATCAATGGCAGAACTGGTATTTAAATCCAGCCCAGCTAACTTCTAGCACTTTAAGCACTATACTGTGCTTCCATTCTTGTATTCTTTTGGGGGGGGATTCATCTGGGAGCCTGGTTCACCTTGAGGAATGAGAGAGAGTTTCCGAGGTGTGTGCACAAGATGGAACCAAGACGAGCTAGCCATGGTCGTCTTTCAGGAGCCCCTCATAACTTTGAAAACCTCAGTGGGTTTGAGCCCCTGCAGCATGCAAAGAGTGTCCAGCACTCCTTTGAGACAGGTATGGCTTATGCCCACTTTACAAATGCAAAAATCTATAATCACTACATTGTGCATTAGATCTCTAAAATGTGCACATCTTCTATAACAAGTTTGCATCCTTAAACAACCTCCTCACCCCTAAAGAAACCACCATTCTTCTCTTTGATTCTACGACTTTAGCTTTTTATATACTTTTTAAAGATTTCTTTATTTATTTCAGAGAGAGAGAGAGAGAGAAAGCATGAGTAGGAGAGGCAAAGGGAGAGGGAGAGAGAATCTCAAGCAGACTCTGCACTGAGCATAGATCCTGATGCGGGCTGGATCTCTAGACCCTGAGATCATGACCTGGGCCAAAACCAAGAACACAGAGCAGGCATCCTTCCAAGGTTTAACAAACTGCACTACCCAGGTGCCCTGAGTTTGGCATTTTTAAGGCTCCACATATAAGTAATACATAGTACTTCTCTTTTTCTACCTGACATATCTCAAAATAAGACCCTCAGGGGCCATCTATGTTGTCACAAATGGCAAATTATTCATAGCTGAATAACATTCTATTGTATATGTATACTGCATCTTCTTTATCCGTTCATCCATTGTACTTCAAAGTTGCTAAGAGCCTAGAACTTAAATTTTTTCACCATGTAAATGACAATCATGTGATGTGATAGAAGTGGGAGCTAGCAAATCCACAGGTTGTACACCTTGAACTTACACAATGTTATATGCCAATAATAGATCAACTGAAAGAAATGCTTAAATGCAAAAGCTGAAGCTTTTCTTCACTCGATTGAGTTAACAACGCCTCCCATGCTTCTCATCTATAGTATCAATAAGTCAACAGTATACACATTTTTAGAAATCCAACACACCATTCCACATTCTTTTCTAAGTGTAAAGTGTCTATTCAGAGCCGCAGGGTGGCATAGCGCACAGAATGTGAGTCTGGAGATTTGGGTTCAAGTCTCAGTTTTGTCCTGTATAAACCAAATGATCTTGATTATATCACCTAAACTAGTGGAATCCATTTTATCTTGTATATGGGTATAGCAATATTTATGTTAGAGCATTTTAAGGAATAATGGATATGAAACTATTTGATATATTAAAATGCTTTATATAAAATATTTACTGTTTTTTAAAGACCTTGGAGTTATAAAAATTATTCTAGAAAATTTTCAAAATAGTATCTTTCCCATAACAACCGTTTACAGCTATCATTTCAATACAATGTAATGTCACTTAAACAAAACAATTCTACTTTTTAAAGTACTGAAATTGAGAAATCTTGGAGTGCCTGGGTGGCTTAATTGGTTAAGCATCTGCCTTTGGCTCAGGTCATACTCTCAGGGTCCTGGAATCAAGTCCCACATTGGGCTCTCTATTCAGCAGAATGGGGGGGTCTTCTTCTCCCTCCATTTCTCCTTCTGTATGCCCCCTCTCTCTCTAATAAATAAATAAAATCATTTTACATAAAAAGAAGAAAAAGCTGAGGCTGGCAGAGTTCGTGTGACTTGCAAAAGATTGAATAGCTTAGAAAGCCTAGAATTTGAACTCAGACCTGCCTGGCTCCAAGAACCATGATCCTCTGCTATTATTTTCTTTTCTGGGACATTTTGAGGGGCATCAGTCCCAAAGTGTGGTTCTCTTATCACTAGGGGTATGTGAAACCACTTCAAGATTTTATGGATGAACCATTTTAATTTTAATGGTAGGCACCTATTATAATGTGTGTGAGACAAAAATATTTTAAAAACACACCAAACCCAGTTTTATGACTATCGTTGGTTAGGTCAAGCCCAAAATTTACTTAAGTAAATAAAACAAGAGAGTTGATGTTAAAAAATGATGTAGATAACAGGAAAGGTGGTACTAGAGATAACAAGGATTGTCAAGATGGTTTGTGAGTGACTGAAACTTGGCCAACAGAACAATCATTGTGTGACACTAAAAAAAAAATGGGATTTTTTTTTAGGTCCCTACACAGGGAGGCCACAGCAGACAGCCTTGCAGTGTCTTGTAGTTTGTGGTGTAATTACCCTTGCTTTTATAACAGTCTCCTCTCCCCGTGACCCTCAGCTTCTTTTTTTCCAGTGAGAGAAGTCATGTACATATAGCATGGACACACACCTCCAGCCACAGTTGGTGGTTCATCCATGGTGGCCAGCGCTAGCTGACAGTCAGGTCCCCCCCAATAAACACAGACTGAAACTGAGGCATGGCAGGTTCAGTTGATTGTTGTTGAAAATAAGTCATGTGAATTCAGGAGCTGCTGGTGACTGCTATTCGGCCTTGTGGACAAGGAAGAGGAGTTAGCTATTCTGTTGGGTGAAAAAGAATGAAGGAGGCATGCAAAAAAAAGTATACCTGGGCCCCCCTGAGCTCTCTACACGGCTCCAGTCCTGAGTCCATGCTGTCCCTAAAACCCAGCGGATTCTTTTAAGACACTTCTTTCTGTATT
The DNA here is from genome assembly GCF_030435805.1 of Mustela lutreola. Classification (NCBI taxonomy): domain Eukaryota; kingdom Metazoa; phylum Chordata; class Mammalia; order Carnivora; family Mustelidae; genus Mustela; species Mustela lutreola. Next base: position 34,589,437 of record NC_081305.1, on the reverse strand, counting down.
CTTGTTATTTCTCCATTTGGCCAATGCCAGCTCTGGGGAGGATCAGTAATTGTAACCAGAAGAGTTGTAAGCTGTACAAAGGTATTCTGAGATTGATGTGACTGCTAAACCACATTTTGCCAGCTCTTTGCACCACCTTCATGCCCTCCCTTGGGTGTTGCTTTAATAGTCCACTACCAAGAAAGACACCTAGGGCACACATTCCACCTCCCCGTGTGGGCCCTTCAAGACGAGACAGAACTGTTCTGCTCCTCAAAATGGTAATTAGGGCCAGATGGCACAGCCCCATCTGGAGGCCCCAAATCTCAATGTGTACCTGTCATTGTAGTCAGGAGATGTGGCTGTCCCTGCTTCTCCAGCTGGTGAAGAAGGGCAACCTCTATAATGAGAGGAGGCAGGTCATTAAACTGTTCCCAACAGCTCTTCTTTGCATAGAATAGGGATCTGAAACTGAGCTCTGGATTGCTTAGGCTCTCTGGTCTTCTTCCTTGGGAAGGCATTCTAGGATACATACCCTCCCCCATCCCTTGGAACCTGGAACTCAATATTAAAGTATTTCTACAACATATGCTTGTCCTTGTCTAAAAGATACTGTACATAACCCTCTGGGCATTTTGTTGGTCAACTTCTGTGATCCAACCCCATCTCCAATTCTTTTCAACACAAAGTCTCTATTCTGATCCAGCTGATCTCCTTAATGTGCCCTGTAGTTGACATACTTGTGAAGTTTCTGTCTTTCCTAGGACTTCTTTTCCAAAAACTACCCTTCTACCATTGTGGGACCAGATCCCTGCAACCCTAGGTGTCTCCCTTCCCATACCACACCTGACTGGACCTCAAGAGGGTCAAGGGACTCTCATAGAGGCTCTAGTTAGTTGTAGAGCTAGACTGGAAGGTTTTATGGACTTGGAGAGGTGACTGTGCAGGTGAGTTGGGGATGACCAGGCTGGACCATGTGAAGGTGGAATAAATAAAGCTGATCCAAGGAAAGTTAGGGATGGAGAGATAAGATATATTTTGTCTGTGATCTTTCCAGCATTCCAGGTCCTTACTACTGTTCATCTTAACAACCAGCCATGTTTGTTCAACTTGTATATCAGGAGATAAGCTTATAATAAGCTTATAAGCTTTCTAATTGAGCTATAATTTATATACAGGGAACTGCTCAAATATTGAGTGGGTTGCTGTTTCTATATACCAAATTATGCTATTTCCCCCTACATGGTAACTATCTCATTGTCCCCCACTTGATTATGCTGATCCTGATTCAGTGGTGTCCTCCTAACTGCTTTCTTCTTAACTGAGCATTTTCCATCCTCCTTGAACCCTACTTGTGTCTTTCCCAGTCCAAAAAATTCTCCTTGTGCTTTGAGCCTGTCTTATATCAGACTACTATAACACAAACACCCTACACTACATGGCTTAAACAGCAGAAATTCATTCCTTGAAGTTCTGAAGGCTGGGAAGTCCATGACCAGGGTGCTAGCCAATTTGGTTCCTGGTGAACACTCTCTTTCTGGTTTGCAAAATGGTTGCCTTCTGGCTGTGTCCTCACAAGAGAGAAAGGTCATTTCTCTTTTGTCTCTTTTTATGATGGCATAAATCTCATTCATGAGGTCTCCACCCTCATGATCTAATTGTCTTTCAGTGGTTCCACCTGCAAATGCCATCACACTGTGGATTAGGTTTCCATATATAAATTTATGAGGATGCAAACTTTCAGCCCATAACAAAGCTTAAGAGCTTGACTTTATAGTGAAGTAATTCAGTTAAGAGTCTTGAGCTTCCTCTCCATGCCAGGGCTGTGCTGGGCTCTGGGGGCACAAAGACACAGAGACACAGTTTTCTCTCTACATGCTCATATAAGAGAAGACAAATAGTAAAAACAAAACACATAATGCCATGTAATACATGCTAAAATCACAGGAAACTTTTCATCCTTTTGAGGGAGGTATGAGGTCCTCAGGGAAAAATGGAAAACAATGTGACATTGAACTTAAGGATAAATGAAACTTTACCAAGTGCACAAGAGGACATAGGATCTTCCACATTCGTGATGCATAGTTAAAGAAAAAATTATTCTGACACTTGTTAAAATGGTAAGGAAGACTTTTGCAAGACTATTGAAATAAGACTATTGCAGTAGGGGTGAGAGATCAGGCTCAACTCCAAATACTGCAAGGACAAGTGGGAATTTATAGCCAAGGAGCAGGGTGAGGAGGTCATTGGATGGAAAATTAATAAGAGAAGACATCAAGGGATGGCTGTTCTTGCTAACCTGACCTCTGAGAATTCTTGCTAAAAGCAGGCATCAAAGGTGGAGGATGAAAGACTGATTGGATATCAAAGGTCAGGGATGACTGAGCAGGATTCTTTGTTTAGACAGGTCTGAGCAGGCCAAAGATGCGACAGTAGCCACAGTAAAGTTCCCATGGAAAAGAGGGCTCAGAGGAGTCTGTTTAAAATTTGGTCAAGGAGAGAGTCTTTGTCATAATGCTGGTCCTGTAACATTGTTTAATTATGTGTAAGACAGACTTCTCTCCTTCACTGTCCCTTTCAGTAGCCAGGGGTGAAGAACAGTTTGCTCTCTGATATGGGGACCAGCTCTCTTCTCTTCATTCCCACCACTGACATCTGACATCACCCTCTTCTTTGCCTCAACTACTCAACTACTTCAGTTTCCAGTGTCCTTTTAGAGATCCAGGAATCTGAGCATCTGGAAATCTCTCTCTCTCTCTCTCTCTCTCTCTCTCACACACACACACACACACACACACACACACGAACACTATGATAATGGAACCATCTTGGACATGCATTGAGATGTAAAGAAGGAAGAGGAAAAATCCTATTTCCTACAGTCATAAAGTGGTAGGAACTGATGCTAACAGGAATGAAGGCTGCCTCCTGGAATAGACAAAGGCTGGTAAATAAAGAAACCCACATTTAGGAGCAACCCAGCTTTAGGATTACGGTGCAGACTCAATGTTGGGCTTGTAATTTTGCAGAAAAGAGGAAGCAGGTCTGATTTATTTATGTGAGGCACTGTAGACTCAGCTCCATTCCTATCTCAGCCATCTCTATGGTTCCTCAGTGCTTCTCACAGAGTAGTGCTTCAGTAAGCATTTGTCATATCAAATAAAATTTAATTAAATGCCACTGTTTAGTTACCCTACTCACACATGATAGTGTGATTTACTGTCAGGACCCAAGGTAAATTGAGTGATGGACCAAAAATATATTGCAAGGTGTTGAAAGGAATTTGGAACAGCCTGCCCTTCTTTTCAAATATCCTTTCTTCCATTCATTTTTCTTGACAAGAATTTTCAAATAATGAGTGCTAGTAGGTGATAACATGAGTGCTCTTGATTTCTCATAGCTATGAAAAATATAAGGAGCTGGGATACAGAATCCCATCTTTATTATCATCTACCCCTGGTGGATGTGTTAAGTGGTACAGCCTTCAGGGAGGACATCTGACAGTATCTATCAAAATCATAAAAGCACATTTCCTTCTATCCAGCAATCTTAATTATGAGCATTCTGTTCTGGTTATCTATTGCTGCATAACAAACCAACCCAACATTTAGTGGCTTAAAACAATTTATTATTATTGCTCACACTTCTGCATGTTGACCAGCTGAATCTCACTTAGGGTCTCTCATATGGTTATGATCAGATGGAGACTGAGACTGTGGTCATCTGAAAGTTTAACTGGGTGAGACATCCAAGATGGTACACTTCGTGGCTGGCAGTTGGTGCTGCTTGGCAGCTGAGAGCTCCAAGGGGACGACTGACTGGACTATTTCACATGACCTCTTCATGTGAATTGGCTTTTCATAGCATCATGGCTTGATTCCAAGAGGGAGTGTCATGTGAGTATGTGTTCCAACAAGCAAAAATGGAAAATTCCAGGCCACTTAAGGGCAGTGCCAAGAATTAACATAACATCGCTTCTGCCATACTTGATTGGTTATAGCACTTCCCACCCAAGGCTCATATGCCTCCATGCTCCTTTAATATGTTCTTTGAAATTATTTACCAAATTTTTTCTCCTTCTTGTTTTATAAAATACTAGAACTCCTTTATATGCTAAGTTTTTTCAGTTAGGGTCCTTTGACTATGAGGAACAGAAACTGGTTGCAAGGAGTTAGAGAATTTATTGAACAAGAAGTGGTTAAGAAATCCAGATTGGAAGAGGAAGGAAGTACTCAGCAGTCTCTCTTGAGTTCTTTTGCTGGACTGATAAACTCTATGATTGATTCTGTCCTTGCTCCTCAGTTTAGGAGTCAATATCCACGGAAAAGACCCTGGCTGGCCAAGCTTAGGTCATGAGCCAAACCTTATCTATGGGGAGCAGAGAAAAAAATTGGCAGAAGTAGCTTCTGGGGACTCCTATAGCTTCTATAGGGTGGAGGGTGTCTAGATTTCCATCCCAGTAGGGGAGAGGCAATATCTCAAAAGGGACCATGGATGGTGGATTAACAGACAGTAGTGGCTATCTCTGCCACTGGGTTTACTTTCTAATACTTCCTGATTTTTCACACTGTATCTACAACCATATAAGAATCAAGGGTGAAGTCCAAGGAGGATGGACTTTGGAGTCTGACATGGAAAATCATTTTCTCTTTCCTGGACTGAACTTTCTTATTTTTAACATGAAGGTGAATAGTTCCTAATTTTCAAGGTTCATGTGAGGATTGGAGAGAAAGCCTACATAAAGTGTTTTTCATGGTTTCTGGACCACAGTCATAATAAATAGTAAATGGCAGCCATTGTGTCATTCTTCATGATGGAGCAGTAACAAACTTTTTCTCCCTCCCACCTCCTCCATGGGACCTCTGTTCTTCCTCCATGATGGGTGATGAACTCACCAGGTATCTAAAGGGAAGAGACACTCTTAAGACTAATCATTGTGTGGGCGCCTGGGTGGCTCAGTGGGTTAAGCCGCTGCCTTCGGCTCAGGTCGTGATCTCAGGGTCCTGGGATCAAGTCCCATATCGGGCTCTCTGCTCAGCAGGGAGCCTGCTTCCCTCTCTCTCTCTCTCTCTCTCTGCCTGCCTCTCCATCTGCTTGTGATATCTCTCTGTCAAATGAATAAATAAAATCTTTAAAAAAAAAAAAGACTAATCATTGTGTGAATTGGGTGTGAACTATGGAGTTTCAGAACACACTAGGAAGGGAGCATGGCTGACAGAGAGCCCCCTGCACACCCCAGAATAGTGGTAATTGCCAGCATCCAGAATTTTGGAAGGAGGGATCAAGCCTCACACCCATGTGACAGCATGTTTGAGCACAGAAGCTTCTGTGGTCGTTGCTCCTTCACAAGACACCAGACACACTGTGTGTTATTTTAAGCTGTGATTCCACATGCACTTACATTTTTCCTCTTTTATTCTTAGGCTTTTCTGTTCTTTAAACAGAGCTTTGTTCTTCTTCTTCATCTTCTTCTTCTTTTTTTTTTTTTTTTTAATGTTTCCTGTCCCTCTAAAAGTAATAGGATGAGTTCATGACTCCTGCCATCTTCAGAATTGCCTGGCTTTGAGATTGTATTCACAATCCTTTAATGGTGCTTTAATGTCAAGTGCAAAATGAAGCTTTTCCCAAGTCTTTATAACATGCTTGAAGGGACAAAGTGGTCTTGTCATAGGATACTGTGATGCTCCCAGAGCTTTGCCACAATTCATCTTATAACAGATGGACTCTTCATTAGGTGTGCACATTGCATCCACCTGGGAATTCAGCACCTTTGGTTGAGAGATTTGATTTCAGCTGCAGATAATTACTCCCTTTCTTGTCTTGACCTTTAGTTCAAAGATTATCAGCAAATTCAAATTCTTCTGTCTTTTTCTCTTCTGCTGGATTGGAATGCTAGAAATAGTTGGATGAAACCAGCTTTCTTTCAAACAGCTTGGCTTGGACTCAAATACCAAGACCAAGGTTATTAGTGTTTGGCAGGGACTGTAACACGGGGTTTCTGGCATTCACATCCATGAAAATCACTCATGACAACAGACTCCACTTCGACTGCTCTTGGTATCACTGCACTGCAAAGCTGAGGATAAGGCCCTAATGACCTCCACATTGTGAAACCATCCTTAAAACTCACCCTTCCTTATCCTGATTTTATTCCTATCACTGTGAACATATGTCTGTCTTTTTACAAGTATCTCGGCTCATTAAATATTGAAGAGGCTCCCTCATTTTTTAATCTCTTCTTATAAATTTTGTCTTTGCCCATGACTTTAATTATCTCCTATGGGCTAATGACTCACAAACTCCACTTTGAAGAACTTAAGCCAATCCTGTGAATCTCAGACCCATATGCCTAACTACCTTCCTGATATCTCCATGTGAATGTGTTAAGGGCTCCTCAAACTTAGCCTGTTGAAATCTGAGCTCATTATTTCCCCTTAGAACTTTGTCCTCTTCCAAGATTCCCGTCTTCATGAATGGTGGCCCCCTCTACCAATCTTCAAACTAAAAACCAAAGTGTCTTCCTTGACATGGCTTTTTGCCACTCTTTCCTATCATTAATCACCACAGTTCTATCCTTTGACTACCTCACACTGGTGCACTTGTTTTCACCTCACCAGAATCACCCTGTCCTACATCATCTTTCTGGCCTACTGTCTACAGTGTGCATGGTTCCAATGTGACTTTCATGTTGTAAACTTTCCAAAACATACATTAAATAATGTTGCCTTCTGCTTAAAAAACTTCAGGGTTTTCCAACTGATTTTAAGACAAAAGCTTAAATTGTTAATATGTCCATAAGGCCATTCCTGGTCTGACTCCTTTCCACTCACACCTCCTTCCTTGTCTTCCTTTTGCCTGTGTATGTGGTCATCATGTCAGTCTTTTGTATATAATGTTTGCCCTGCATTCTGTACCCCTTCCCTATTTTTAGTTAACTTTTACTCTTGTTCAGATTTCTGCTCAATTATCACTTTCTCAAGAAAGACTTTTCCTTATCTCCCAGACAGGTTAAGTCCCTCTAGTGAGTGTTTTCAGAGCAGCTCATGCCTCTTGGTCACAGTAGTTACCAAATGGATTTGTGGGATTCTTTGATTACTTGGCTCTATTTCTTGAAGGCAAGGACCGTATTTCTTTTTGCTCATTATATAGCAGCACCTAGTACAGTGAACATACACATAGTAGCAGCTCAATAAATATTTTCAAATGAATAAATGACTAATGGAAGTCCAGAAGAAACTCATATTATTTAAGAGTTAAATCAGATAAACCTCCATGGGACCTTAGAGTTCAGATAGAAATAGAGGTGAAAAGGAATAGCTTACACAAAGCCTGGCTTGGGGCTGGGGGATGCTGTGGTCTCTGGGCTCTATCATGAAGGTTTTTGTAGTGTCCTCAGTGTCAGTCTGTGCCCACTGGGGCGTCTTCAGTGATACGCACTGGGAGTGTGATGGGAAGAAAAGTTCTTTAGAGCACAGTATTCCATCTGAAGGACTTCTCTATTAGTTACTAATGGCTAGTTCTGCTGTGTTCCATTCCTGTGCTCACTGAATTCAAAGAGCTCAGTCTGCTGGGAAGGTCAGGGTAAATAAACATGAAATGTGAGTATTGCAGGATAAAGTGAGGGATTTAGCATTACCTCTTCCAGTTTTTAGATGTGGGAACTCCAACATGCCCCTCAACCCCCTGAAGTTCAGTTTTCTTCATCAGTAGAGTGAGGGTCACAAAATCAAGGCAGTGTTGAAGATTCAGTGAGATATTACGGGTGGGGTGCTCTGTGCTGTGAGGAAAGACTTGTAGTAGTCATTACAAATATTGACCATGTCTGCATGGGTTCTGAGAAGGGGGACAGAAGGAACAGGGGTGAGATGGGGTTGCAGAGGAAAGGGCCTTGGCAAGGCTTTGGAATATGGGGACATGCAAAACAGGGAAGAAAAGGAAAAGGAAGAAGAGGAAGGAGGCAGATGGTGAGCTTGCCTTAGGTGGGAGTTGAACATACTTACAGTGGCTTAGATGTCATGCTGTGATGGGCCTGGGTAGGTCTGTTACCAGCAGAAGCACTTAGTGTTTTTTATAGCATACCTCTTTATTAAAAATCAAGCAATAAATGAATAAAAATGACCAAGTAGAGTTTGACTTTGGCTTTGCTAAATATTTTTTTAAAGATTTTGTTTCTTTATTTGACAGACAGAGATCACAAGTAGGCAGAGAGGCAGGCAGAGAGAGAGGAGGAAGCAGGCTCCCAGCTGAGCAGAGAGCCCAATGTGGGGCTCGATCCCAGGACTCTGGGATCATGACCTGAGCCGAAGGCAGAGGTTTTAACCCACTGAGCCACACAGATGCCCTTGCTAAATATTTTTATAATGTAAACAGAATAGTAGATTGCTTGGATTCTATGGCAAATATGTCAGCACTTGATTTTACCAGCAAGCAAGAAAGCACACAGGTTTTGGTGCCCAGATATGTGGTGATAACATAATGCCATGCTCTCTCTACCTTGTTTTTATTTTTTCTTTTTTTTTTTCTACCTCAGTTTTATCATCTTTAAAATGGAATTAACCATGTGGTTAGATCGCCACCTAACCACAATACATAGCTTTTATGTGCCAGGTATGGAAATGTGTTGAGGAATTAAGACACATTCATCCAACACTGCTCTATGTGTTTTACCTGAATTTGAAACACATGACAACCCGTTGAGTTAGGGTTGTCTACCCCCATTCTGCCTGGGAGGCACAGAATGGGTAAGTAAATTGCTTTGGCAGACTCTGGAGCTCACACCCTGATCCATGAGGCTGGACAACCCAAATTACCAGCTCACAGGGTTGCACTTGTAACATGGAAAACACCTAACCCAATGCCTGGTTTGTATTAAGCACTCAATGCATGTTTATTCTCTCACATTTTATTGTATTTAGCTCAGCAATTTGTCCATACTGTTCTTTATTTATTTCAGGTGTTTCTCTGTTCATCCAGTAACAATAGTAAGCAAATTTCTCGAAGAAAAGAAGGGTGTTAAAACTTGTGTTTCTTTGGCAGCTTTCATAGTGCACCTAGAGGTACTCAATAGAAATTTCTTAAAATGCATAGAAATAAATGCTTACTGGTTGGTTAAATAAAGGATTCAGTAAAAAAGCAAATGCAGAATACGATTGATTGGCTTTTATAGCTTCTATTTATTTTACTCCACCAAATTCTAAAAAAGAATTTGGTGAGAATTATAAAAATATGAAAGATTCAACAGGATAAAAGCAAATGAGTAAGAAAATTGGAGTAAAGGGAAAATAAAATATAACCAGCAATGTTTATTTCCTTGTAATTTCTTGACAGAAATTTGTCAGTAAATCTCTGAGATGAAACAGAAAATGAGCCCAGAATTAGGGTTCATTCCTAGAGGGTGTTTGACTCTGATGGGACACAAGCTTGACTCTCAAAGGGGAAGTAGGCGTGGAAAACTCAGGCTATGTGAGGCTGCCTCTCATCTGGCACCTAAGAAAATATCAGGTTTTCCTTGAGACTGGCGTACCCAGATCTTAATTTATAAAGAGATAGTTTTCTCAAAAGTAAAAAGAATCATGTTCTTTTGTGTCTCACATTACCACATCAAACTTTCCTCATCTCTATTTCTCCTTCATCTCCAAAATCTAACAATGTGTCTGGAAGACCTGGAAGAGCCTTCTTAATCACCCCAGTCTCTCTGGACTTAGAATCCATTAAGAATAGGCACAGTAGGGTCTTGCGGAAACAAAGGATGGTGGAATAATTATAAAACGTTTTGAGTATGGCTACCTGCTCCTCCCATCTAACTTGACCTGCCTGTATAGTAATCTCTCTAAAACTGTGGTTCACAGTCTTGGTTGTGTATCAGAATCACCTGGTAGCTTTTAAAAATTACCGATGCTTGAACACCATCCGTGGAGCATCTGATTTAATTGATCTGGGTGGGGCCAGGCATTCATTTTTAAAGCTTCTAAAATGATTCTAGTGTGCAGCCCATGTTGAGAACCCTTTAACATGCATCAGAATCTCCTCTAGAGCTTGTTAAAACACAGATTGCTGAGCCTCACCCCAGAGTTTCTCATCCAGAAGGTGTAGGGTGGAGACTGATAATTTGCATTTCTAACAACTTTATAGGTGACCCTGATGTTGCTGGTCCCAAAACCACACTCCTTTAGCTAAAGGATCTCTGCTTACAACAATTTTATTATAATATAAGTGTTTCTGTATTGTTATGGAGGAAATTAATGTGTGTCTTGATTTTTGATTTGGCGAGGAATACTAGAAAAAGGAAAAATGGAAATGGAACACAAAAAATCTCACAACCTCGGGGCACCTGGGTGGCTCAGTGGTTAAGCCGCTGCCTTCGGCTCAGGTCATGATCTCGGTGTCCTGGGATCGAGCCCCGCATCGGGCTCTCTGCTCAGCAGGGAGCCTGCTTCCTCCTCTCTCTGCCTGCCTCTCTGCCTACTTGTGATCTCTGTCTGTCAAATAAATAAATAAAATCTTAAAAAAAAAATCTCACAACCTGTACATGCACACCATCATATTGTGGAACAAGCAATAGCTATAGGTAACGTTTATTACATGCTTACCGGGTCTCAGGCATGAGCTCAGATTTGGGGGCATTCTTTCCTTCCATCCTCATGAAAGCCTTGTGAGGTAACTACTTTACTATCCCATTGTACAGATGGGGAATTTGAAAACAGAGAGATTATAATGGCTAGATTACACATTTGTAACCAGAACAAGAAGTCAGCTGCTTGATACAATGGCATATTTTTCATGTTGTACATATTATTCCATTGCAGTCACATATCCCAGGCGTCTTCTCATTGGACATTTAGGTAATTTCCATCTTTCACAATTATAGTTAAGACAGCAATAATCAATTTCATTTAGTACTTGTCTCAAATTATTTTCTTAGGATAGAGCCTCAATCAGTCAAAAGTAAAATTGCCTAGCCTTGATTACAATATACCAGAACAGGAAAAAAAATTTTTTCAAACCAAATTTTTTTCAAACGAAATCATTCTCTGGATGGGTTTAGAGAGTCATACATTTAAAATAATGGTATTGTAAGATTTAGAAGGTATTTCATAAAATCCAGCCCCATCCTCAAATCACTTCAATGAAGTCTACCTCCCAGGCAGCCAAGCACCTCGACAAAACTTCAAAATCTCTAATGGCAAAAAGGTGCTTCTACCCTCTTCTATTATAATCACCCCAAAACAACAAGGAAGTAATTCCCTAGAGAAATTGAACAGAGAGCCTCCAGCTTCAGGTACAGTGGGTGCAGGGGAGGGCAGATGGGGCAGACCAAACCCAGGGGATTGGCTACATGTCTGCACCTTAAATGAGGAGACCTCCAGCCCCTTACCCATGTCTCATGTTGTTACCTGACTCAGCAGTCCTTGATGTTGAAAACACTCCATATGGATTTATTCAAAAGTTGTGTTATATCATATTGGAGGTTGGAATTGAAGAGAGGTAGGGTGTAAGAGAGCTCTATTTACTTTAAAAGGAAATTGTGTTCAATATAGATATATTTGGGAATATTAAGGTAAATAAAGGGTTTACAGCTAAAATTGCTGAAAGTAGTTGCCTCTATAAACTGGGGTGAGGGAGGAGGTATTATACATGTGGGAATGCTATTTTTTTCTCATAAGCTTTTAAGCACTAATTACTTTTTAATGATGTAAGTGTATTTCTTTTATAAATGAAAATTGAGAAAAAAAGGAAAAACTGCTTGGGCATTTAGTTGCCTACTATTTAATTTATGTACCTGATGAGTCGGATTTCCATAAATGGATTTCATTCAAGAGAGCCACTCATGGAGATTGCAGGTTATAAATAAGAATTGATGATATTGGGGAGGTAATTAATGGGTCAGTAGCCAAAGAAAGAACACTGACACTGGAGAGAGACGTCTGAGCTCCCCTTGAAGGGTTAGGATTTCTACTCTGGGTTTCATTCTGGTCAAAATTTGAGGAGAAACCTTTTACTAATCCACCCTTTGCAATGCAATTCATCTGATAAGTCACCCATACCGTTGGTGAGAGTCTAACTAACCATCATTCCGACTAGGAAAGTGCTCATGCCTGCTCTCTGTTGCCATAGAAACAGTGCAGCTCCAGTCTCTCTGTTGCTTTGGTAACCCACCCCCATTTCCTCACATCACTACTGCTGGGGTATTTTGCTGCCAAGATAATGGTCTCTATTGTGGATTGAATGTTAATGGAGCAGGACTCTATCCTAGACTACACCCAGACCCCCTCCACAGCTCCACAGTTTAAGGCTATGTCTAAGTGGCATCTCAATGAAATGATAATAGACACTCAAATCAGATGGAGAGGAGCTGTAGTGGCAGAGGTGGTGGGGGTTCCTTATATGGTGAAAGGAGGGCTCAGTTCCTAATCTTGAAAAGGGAGGAATGATATCTAAGAACTCAGGGATCGTGCCTAAGAGGGCCTCGGCTGTGTTTTAGGACCTGAAGCTGCTTCTCCTAATCAATAAAGAATAATGATCATAAATAAAGCTTACTGGGTAATGAATATGTGCTAGGTGCTGGGTTGAGCATTTATGCCCACTTAATCCCTATTTTACAGAGGAAGAAAAGAGTAAGTAACCTATTCAATATCACACAGAGTCAGAATTTAAACTCAAATCTTAATCACTGAACTAAGCTGTCACTCACTTGAGACTGGGGAAAACAAGAGAAGCATCAGGGAATGTTCTTGAACCAAAAGAGCTTACTCTTCAACTGGAAAAAAAGAACTTAACAGAAAAGGAAAAAAAAAGAAGAAGAAGAAGAATAGAAGGTAATATCTTACATGGTGTGATTAAATGTGAAATTCAGGTGCTGTGTTCACCAAGAAGCTGAAGTAGGTACAAAACTCATAACAGAATTTCTTTAGGGGAAAGGAAGGATCAGGCAGACAGCAGGAGAGAGCTTGTACAGCAAGAATCAGAGTCAAGCACAGGCTTTAGCCCAAAGCTGGCCTTTAACCCAAAGTACCTCCCGCTGATGGCAGCCTTTCTGTTACCCAGCAAAAGGAAACCTTGTGCTCCTCTTCTTCCTTGTGTCCTCAAAACTAAGAGATTCAAATTTACTTGATAGTCTCTGACTCTTTTACTTTGAAATACAAAAAATATTGAAGTTTCATATAAAATTGTTTTAAATTTTATAGCTCTCAATTTCACAATCCAATAATTCTATTTGCTTTCCAAATAGATTTTTTTTAGCCACCTCAAGTCTTCATAGAATTAAGTGGAGTATAAATCTTCAGAAATAGAATTTTTATGGTGCCTTGATTTTTTTTTATCAGAATTATAACACTCAGACCTGTCCTTGTGTATCTTCTAATTTGCCCCTAGTCTCCTCCCTTGATCACTCCAAGGCATGACAGCATGCTGGAGACCCCATGCAGAGCTATAAAGGAGACACTGAATACTCCAGAGGGAACTCAAGGGTGCAGCCTCCTGACATCCCCTTCCGTGGGGTCTTTTGAAGCCCAAAGCTGTGGTTCTCAATCCTGAGTTCTTTCAAGTCATCTCAAAGGTCATCCAAAATGCTCAACCCAATTCAAAACCAAATAAATATAAACTTCTAATTTTTATAAATGTATGTATATATGTGGTCAGGAAATGTGAGAGGGAATTGAAGACACGGATTCATCTGAAAGTAGTATTGATTTTTCGCTAAGATGGTGTTTCTTGAGCAACACCGACTAGAGGTGATCCAGTTCAACCTCTCTGTCTTTATCTCTTCTAATTATTTTCTTTCTTGATAGCTGTGTGACACTGGGGCAATCACTTCATCTTCTTAAACCTCAGTTTCCTCATCTGCAAAAGGGGAAAACAATGGTAAATTATTTTTGTGTGGATTAAATGAAAGTATGAATGCAGAATTTGCAGTGGTACCAGGCACATGATGCTTAGCAGAGATGATCATTTTTATTCTTGCAAAAAAGAGCCCATTAGGTGTTTTGGATTGTCAGAAAGACTTTTCTCCATTAGGGAGTGGTTTCTTTCTGTATGTCTTAGTTGGTTTCAGCATGTGAACTTTGGATTATGGTATTTCTCAGATCTTCCTACAACTTCTCTGCCAGACTTCTACCTTTATTTGGTAACTTAGCTTGATGCACCAAGCTTATGACCATGCTTAACCCTTGCATCCATCCACTTCAACCTTCTGCATCTTGATTTCTATGGTTCTGATCCTGGACCCAGGACTAAATCCTAAATTTTAGTTTCTCCAGAGCACAGCCATGAATTTTTGATATTCTTGATGGTATACTGTATCCTGGATTATATTTAACAGGATTATGAAAAGGATCTAGAGCCCCTATAAGAAGATATCAGATGTCTTAGCATCTGGATGAATAGGGAATTGCTACCCTGGAATACAGAGGAAACTTTATTAATCAACTACTGTGTGTCTGGTGTCAGGGCTTAGACTTTGAGAAACTTCTGGCAAGAGTGTACAGCTATCTTGAATGACTTTGTCTGAGAAGCAGGCAGCTCCTCACAAAGGATAGTCTTGTTCATTAAGAGGACATTCAGCCTAGAGTAGTGAGGAGAGAAAGGGGACACACCTGAGAAGCCACTGGAATAGCTCGATCAATTTTGGTGACCCAGGGAATCACAGGTTGTAGTTCCTCAACACACTCACAACCCCAGTACCTTATGGGTTGCAGAAAAAGGGAAAGCTTACATATCCTGGTCAATAAGCTGATGAAATTATTGGGGATGGGCAAATAGAGAATATGTATACAGTATATATATATATATATGTATGTGTGTAACAAACTCTAAAAGCTACAGGGTTTGAAAGATACTTGACAAAATGTAACAGAGCTTAAATAGAATGATTTGGGAATGAGGTGGGATGGTATTAAAAGTGATTATTTACATTTGGTGTTTGAGACACATCAAAACATGGTGGAAAGAGTATGTCAACTTAGAAAGATATGGTTTCATCTCAACCCTTATCTCGCTGTATGAACTTGGACTAGTCACTTTACCTCTCATGTGATCAGCATGGGAGTTTTGACTTGCTTTGTTTCCAACTTGGGCCAGTTCACCACTCCTTAAGCAACCTAGTGGTTCCCACTTATGGAAGTCCACCATATTGATGCCCAAATTAGTGCAGGTGCCCAATCAACATAGTGCACTACCTCCCAGAACTCCTGGGCTCAAGTGATCCTCCTGCCACAGCCTTCTGAGTGGCTGGGACTACAGGCATGACACTGTGCTCAGCTACTTCTTATGGAATGTATGAATCTCCCATAGTTGGGTGAAAAAGGACAATGAATGTGAAAGTGATTTTTAAACATGTAATTACCATAGAGTTGATAGTTCAATAAACATTGTATGTGCTTCTTGATTTTCAATATATCTAGGCACTCTTTGTACTTGTTCATGATTTTACTAAGGAACATTTTACTGACTCTCTACTATGTACACGAAGTAATGCTAAGTGCTGGGCAGGTGTTACTGGTGGGCTATGGGTCCTCCCATTGTCACTTGCACAATGGAAGACAGTAAGTATCTGGTCTGGGGACTGAAACGGGCACTAACTAGTCTCTCAGTTTCCAATCCTGTTTCCCTTAAATCCATTCTCCATGCAATAGCCAGAATAACCCATTTTCCTCTTAAATAAAACATATGATAAAGCATAATAAAATGAACACACAAAACCAACCATGCAACTTAAGGATTAGAACACAAACTTGGTAACTCCCTATCTGTCTCCTACACCACCCTCTTTCCTCTTCCCAGAGGTCACCATCATCCCGAATGTCATGTTTATACTTCCCTTTAAAAGCTATTCTTTCATCCCATCTGAATCCTCAAACAATACATTCTTAGTTTTGCTTGTTTTGAGCTTGATAAAGAGGATATCTCACAGTATGTAGTCTTCCAGGGCTGCTTTTAAAAATTCATCGTCTTCCTAAAAATGTTCCATGTTGTTGTATAGTTTTTGTTCTTTTGTTTTTACCACTATATACCTACTGTGATCTTTAAAAACATTGTCAAATCATATTGCTCTTTAACTAAAATACTTTAGTGGCTTCCCATTAAACTTAGAGTAAACCCCAAATTCCTTACCTGCACGACAAGGTTCTCTATAATTTCCTCAGGTATTTGCAGTCCTCAGGCAGCCTCTTTTATTCTAGGGAACTGCTTCTCTGTGCCAGTTTTGGCCTATTTTTACCTGTGAATTTTGGGACATGCTATCTCCTACCTTTTTTCCTGTTCCCAACTGACCTATAATTCGGAGGCTCCCTCTCACCTCTCCAGTCTCTGCTCCCCCAACTCTCAGACTTATCTTAGGTTCTAACCACACTGTAATTTCTTTCAAGTTCCTATATCCCCATCTTAGAGGTTTTGCTGGAATGCTACTATTCTTTTTTTTTTCTTTTTCTTTTTAAAGATTTTATTTGTTTATTTGACAGACAGAGATCACAAGTAGGCAGAGAGGCAGGCAGAGAGAGAGAGAGAGGAGGAAGCAGACTCCCTGCTGAGCAAAGAGCCCGATGCGGGACTTGATCCCAGGACCCTGAGATCACGACCTGAGCCGAAGGCAGCGGCTTAACCCACTGAGCCACCCAGGCGCCCTGGAATGCTACTATTCTTTATTCTTGATTTTGTTAGCTCCTATCTGCTAGGATGACCCTGTCTTCTTATCCATAACCCTCTGCTGACTAGATTAAGTAATACTGTTCAAACCGTTCATTCTACCCTCTCTCCTTCCCTTTGTTGTACTCAATAAAGTGTGAAACTTATTTATATTTACTTATTTGTGTGTTTATTTAGTTACTGTTGATCTTATTTTTGGAAATTCAAGGAGGTCAGACACTATCCACCTTTATAACCGCTCTATCCCTGGAACCTGGAACAGTGATTGACAAAAAGTAGATCCCCAGGAAATATCTGGTGATCAAATACATGCTTGAATACATAAATGAAATAACAAATACATTTATTAATAGGGATCTGGGTGGAACCAAAATTTGTTTACAAGATCCGTTGCTAAAGATAGCCATAGGTCTTATCTTCTCCCTGTCTGTGTCCAAAGATCTTGGACCTTCTCATATCCCCAGTTCCAAATTCCAGATGGCTGAATTTATGCCTGTTGAGTTCTGTCCCCTATAGAAGCCTGTAGTTGTGCCTGTAGTAAAAGTTGGGCTACAGGACACCCTTGACATAAGCTCCTTTCTCATGGCGCTCAATAGCTGCCTTTGCTTTCCCAGTAGAAGATTTTGAATTGGTTTCCTCTCTCCAAGGTACTGACCTCCCTTTATATTTGTTTCTTCCTCCTAGGAAGAAAGAGGATAGCACATTTATAAGTATATTGAGGGTTAATTTGGCAGAGTCTTTTGCTGGAGCCTGAAATGACATTTTTGCTTTGACCTGTCGAGTCCTTGTGACTTTCCAGAAATGGATTTGGGTAATGACTTGTCATTATGAGTAATTAGCATTTGTGGAAGTCTGAGAAGACATGCCCTTTTTTTTTTTTCTTTTTTTCTTTCTTCTTTTTTCTTTTTTTTTTTTTTTTTAGCTTTGGAAACTTTACTACCCTTTTGACACTACTTTTGAGGTTGCTCATTTGGTAAGGGGTGATATGAAATCATGGAAATAAAAGATGCTTATAATTAACCCTTTACCATACTAAAAGAAGTGAAAATATTTATACTTCTAGAGGTATCTAGATGTATATTCCAGACTAGAACACATTTCTTTTAAATACTTTGAATTTTTTTTAAGTAAGCTCTGTGCTCAAGGTGGGGTTTGAACTCATGACCCTAAGATTAAGAATCCCATGCTCTACCAACTGAGCCAGCCAGGTGCCTAAGAAACATTTAAACATAAATTTTATTGTGGTACAAATTCAATATCTAGATTTTTTTTTCCTTTAAACACTTTAAGGTTAGGATTTGTAAGTTGATATCTGGAAGCAAAGAAGAGAGCCATACTTCTGATTTCTTATTCAATATGTTTGATGATGCTTGGTCATCTGTCATATTCAGGGTTTGAAGATATCTGTGACTGCTTACTGCTCCTAGATAGTTTTGTTGATTTACAAGAGGTTAGAACCAGAATGACTCTTGGACTTTAACTTACCCAGTCCTCTCATTTTGCAGATGAAGAAACCAAAGACCCCCCCCCCCCAAAGATAAAGTGACTTTCTTTTTTTAGTACTTAACTCATAGTTTGGAGAATGGACTAGATGACCTTCAAAGTTTTTTCCAAATATATGAAATACAGAGGAAAATATTTTAGAGTTTCAGCCCTTGTAGGGATTCTCTGGGCTCACAATAGCATTGACTTTATTTGGTTCTATTAAAACAAATTCTGGCATGTTCACAAGTGGATTGTCTCAGTTTAGACATAATAAGTACCTTATCTGTTCTATTATCATGGCTGCATTGTGCTGGAGTCTCAGTCAAAGGCCTGGAAAATGAATGGGGAAAAACAAATAAACAGTGCTGCGAGACTGCTTTCCGGAATAGAGAGATATTGACCATAAACACATTCGTGGGCTCTCACAAGCATCAGGGAAGCCATGAACGAGCGACACTCTTACTTGACATCTTACCAAAGTAAATTGCAAATTGGAATGAGGAAAGTGTGGGGAATAGCCTGCTATTCCTCTGACTAATCCAAGCTTGTTGCTTGCGAGTTAGAATAACAATATCATAAAATGATCCCATGTATAATGCAGTTGGCCTCCAAAAAAAAAAAAAAGAAAAAAGAAAAAAAGAAAAAAAATCTGTGTGTGGCTTCAGAATCCTCTCCCTTCTGCCCTATTCCACTCCTTCCTCTTTTCTCCTCTTACATCCCTCTTTCCTTTCCTCCACTCATCCTCCCTTACTTCAGCTTTCTCCCTCCCCCATCCCTCTCTCTCTTTCTTATCTTTTCTCTTTCTTTCTGCCTATTATTTTGGACTTCCTTCCCCTTTGGCCTCCAAACTAGATTTTTCTATTTTAACTAAAAGAATTGATCCGGTCAAGATGTTCTGGAGCAAGTGCAAGAGAATCCATTGTCATGCAGAAGAGGACATTCCAGTTCTGTTCATTATATCTATAAGATGAAAAATCGGGTTTTATTCATGTATCATTATGTTTTTACTGATAGTGGTAAAAGATCAAAAATGTTTGGATTTCTTAGGTTTGATCAGCTCAGTAAGGACTTGATATGGAATGAAAAAAATTATGGTTCTCATCCTGAATCTAAGCAACTTGTTGTGTGATCTTCACTAAGATCACTATTTCTTTATTGTAAGTTTCATGCCTTTATTTGTTAGATGGGTGTGGGAATGTATCAAGAGATTAACTTTCTCCTTATCATGTACCTTGTTGCTTTTCTTCAGCTGATAGGTCAACTATGGCTTTATGAAACCTTCCTTTTTAGATATTGCAAAAACAGGTGTTCATCTCAGTTACTGTAGCAGTGCAGGGCTAGAAGTTGGGCCTATCTCCACATTTTGGTAAATATTTACCGAATGTCTCTAGGTAGGATACTGTGAGCCAGGAACTCAGGATGCAAAACTGAATAGAAATGGGCTCTACTCTGGTGGCAGACACAGACAGACAAGCATAATAGAGTGTGATAGGTGATTTGACAGACATCCAGTGGGTGCAGCTATGATGCAAAGATTTCTGGAGTCGGTTCTCAGTGCATTCTCTTCCCACACACCAATGATTTTCAAAAAAAATGTGCTGCATGAACCCTGAGAAGCTTTCTGAACGTGTAGATTTCTGGTCACAACCCCAGAACTATAGAGTTCTCAAAGTGGAACCTGGGAATAGACAATTTATAGCAAGCTCTCAGATAATTTAGAAATGATTCCAATGGAATATATGTTTAAAATATATCTGAAAATAGGACACAAATTTTACATAGAGAAGTCAGTGGCATTTCTACACACTAATAACGAATTCTCAAAAAGAGAAACTAAGAAAGCAATCCTACTTACAACTGCATCAAAAAGAATAAAATACCTAAGAAAAAAACTGAGTCAAAGAGGTGAGCAACCTATACTCTGAAAACTATAAGACACTGGTGAAAGAAACTGAAGATGACACAAATAAATGGAAAGATATACAGTGCTCAATGATTAAGAGAATTAATATTGTCGAATTTTCCCTATTGTCGAAAGCAACCTGCAGATTCAAGGCAATCCTCGTCAAAATACTAATGTCATTTTTTCAAAGAACCAGGACAAAGAATCATAATATTTGTATTAAACCACAAGACCCTGAATAGCCAAAGCGACTTTGGGACAGAACAACAAAGCTGGAGGCATCCCAATTCCCAATTTAAAACTGTACTACAAAGGTGTAGTAATCAAAACAGTGTGGTACTGTCATGAAACAGACACATAGATCAATGGAATGGATTAGAGAGAGATAAACATACCGCTTATGGTCAACTACTCTATGATGAAAGAGATAAGAATATACAATGAGAAAAAGATAGTCTGTTCAATAATTCATGTTAGGAAAACTGGATATCTACATGCAAAAGAATGAAACAGGACCACTGTCTTACACCAAATACAAAAATAAATTAAAAGTGATTAAGTACTTGAATTAAGACCTAAAACGACAAAACTCCTATAAGAAAACATAGGCAGTAAGCTCTATTACATTGGTCTTAGCTGTATCTTTTTTTGGACTAGTCTTCTCAGCAAGGGCAACAAAAGCAAGAACAAACCAACGGGACTACCTCAAACTGGAAAGCTTCTGCACAGTGAAGAAAACCATCAATGAAATGGAACAGCAACCTACTACATAGGAGGAGATATTTGCAAATCAGACGTCTGATAAGATGTTAACAGCTAAAATATATAAAGAACTTACCAATGCCTAAACATAAAAGAAACAAACAACCAGTTAAACAATGGGCAGAGGACTTGAACAAACATTTTCTCAAGAAATACATCCAGATGGCCAACATCCCACACCATCAAGGAAATGCAAATCAAGATCACAGTGAGATGTCATCTCACTTGGTCAGATTGGCTATTATCAAAAACACAACAACGAAAAAGTGTTGGCGAAGATGTGGAAAAAGTGAAGCTTTGTGCACTGTTGGTGAGGATGTAAATTGATACAGCTCCTGTGGCAAACAGTATAAAATTTCCTTGACAAATTAAAAATAGAACTATCATATGATCCAGAAATTCCACTTCTGGGTATTTATCTGAAGAAAACAAAAACAGCAATTAAAAGAGATGTATGCCCCCCCCCATGTTTACTGCAGCATTATTTACACTAGCCAAGATAAGGAAGCAGCCCAACAGTCCACTGTTAGATGAATGGATAAAGAAGATGTGGGATACATACACACACACACATATATATATATGGACTATCACTCAGCTATCAAAAAGAATGATGTGACAATGTGGATGGACCTAGTAGGTATTATGCTAAATAAAATAAATCCTAGAGAAAGAAAAACACTATATGATTTCCCTTATATGTGGAATCTAAACAAATAAAACAAAATGGAAATATGACTCATAGATACAGGAAACAAATTGTTGATTATCAGAGAGGGTTTGGGAGCAGATGAAATGTGTGACGGGTATAAAACAGTATGAGCTTGCAGTTATAAAAAAAGAAGTCATGGGGTGTAATGTACAGCATAGAGAATATATTCAACAATAATGTAATAACATTAAATGGTGACAGATGATGGCTAGATGATTGTGGGGATCCTTTTGCAATGTGTAAATGAATCAAATCAGTATGAGATACACATGATACTACTGGTATATTGTCAATTATACCTTAATTAACTATTTAAATAACTAAATAAATATACCTAAATATTCACCCTCTGAGACCTGTTTTTAGGTCTTAACATCCTTTAGGCTTAAGAAATCCCAAATTAAGATTCAAATACAGGTGAGCCTGGGTGGCTCAGTGCATTAAGCCTCTGCCTTCGGCTCAGATCATGATCCCAGGGTCCTGAGATCAAGACCCGCATCGGGCTCTCTGCTCCACAGGAAGCCTGCTTCCCCCTCTCTCTCAGCCTGCCTCTCTGCCTACTTGTGATCTCTGTCTGTTAAATAAATAAAATCCTTTAAAAAAATAAAGATGCAAATACAGACCCCTGTTGGGAGAGGACTTGGGCCATATCTTTGCATGCATACTTCCCCACACTATGCTCAGCATCCTCTCGGTATTCGGTGACCAATGACTGCATATAGAAGACATGCCAATTATTGTCATCTGACCCCTGACTTCAGGGTTGGAGTTGAGCTGTGCTTAAACAATTGAGAATAAACTGAGGACCGTGAGTGAAAATTAAGAGCATGAATGGACGGGACTGGAAGAGATTATGCTGAGTGAAATAAGTCAAGCAGAGAGAGTCAATTATCATATGGTTTCACTTATTTGTGGAGCATAACAAATATCATGGAGGACAAAGGGTGTTAGAGAGGAGAAGGGAGTTGGGAAATTGGAAGGGGAGGTGAATCATGAGAGACTATGGACTCTGAAAAACAATATGAGGGGTTTGAAGTGGCAGGGGTGTGGGAGGTTGGGGTACCAGGTGGTGGGTATTATAGAGGGCACGGATTGCATGGAGCACTGGGTGTGGTGAAAAAATAATGAATACTGTTTTTCTGAAGATAAATAAATTGAAAAAATTAAAAGAAAAAAAAACAAAAAAACATGGAAGTGAAGAGGAGGACCCTGAAAGGGGAAATGGGAGTGTGGTAGGGAAATCCTAATCTGTTGCATAATTCCAATGATCTTTATCATGTGAGACTGGCTACTAATGTGGGCAAACTTTACTTTTAACTTTTATATTCAATCACTACAACTATTTGCTACTAGGATATGATCAAGTTATAAAATAGATACGTATTTTAAACTTAGAGACTCAGCATCCTGTCAGATTTGATACTCTGAATCCATTACCCAGTAGCTACCTAACTTGGATAACTCTTTAATTTCTCTCAGATTTTGTTAGCTTGTCTATAAAACTGGAAATACTTTGCCTGCTTTGGAGGATTCTTACAATGATCAAATGAAGTAATATAAACAAAACTGTGTTGAGCTATTTATAAAATATCAGCTCCTTAAAAAATTAATTAAAAATTAAAAAAAATATATCAGCTCCAGGAAAGCAGAGATTTTTGTTCAATGTTCACGGCTGTGTCCCCAGCACCTGGGACATTGCCAGCTCTGCAGGTTTTCAAATAATAGCAGATGAATGACTTCTGATGACTTATGTGATGAGGTAGATGGATACTATAGAGCAAGTGTAGACTTCATACCGAGACAGAACTCAGTTCAGATTACAAATTCCACGCCTAACTGCTGTGTGACCTTGGGCAAGTAACTGAGCATCCCTGATCCTCATTTCTCCTCCATAACATGGAATTGTTAACACCTACCATATAAAATTAGACAACACATATAAAGTACTTGGTTTAGTGCCTGGCATTTAGTTGATAGTTGAAAGCTATATTATTAGCCAGAAGCTTAAGAACTGAAAGTATAAGAAATGCAGAAAGCACAGAATTACATTCTGGAGTCATAAACACTTCTGGTAACCAAAGGAAAATATGGCACACTTTCCAGAAAAAAAATGCAAATACATATCATACAGAAAATATTGCATATAATTTCAAACTTACCTTGAACTCGTGGACCCATCATAGTCATTGACTTTTTTAAGTCATGATTTTTTTAAAACATAATACATGATCATGTTAAAAAATGCAAACATTATGCTAAGTGAAATAGTCTGACAGAGAAAGACAAATACCATATGATCTCTCTTGTATGTGGAATCTAAAAAATCTAACCAAACCAAATAAAGAAACCCACTAAAGCTCATAGATAAAAAGAACAGATTGATGGTGCCAGAGGTAAAGCATAGGGGATGGGATAAATGGATGAATGGGGTCAAAAGGTAAAAAGAAAAAAAAATGCAAATAAGATCGAAAAGAACAAATATTGAAGCAACAAATTAACTAAACTCCCACTGCCTAGAAATGACTAATATTAACACTTGGTGAACATGTTTCCAGACATCTCTGTATGAATATACATATGGAGCAAGAGAGAGAAATCTGTGAGGATACATGGTTTTTAGAAAATAAAAATATTTTCATGTCATTTTGTATGAATTTAACACAATAGAAAGAAACTGATGCAAGACTGAAGGAATTTCCCAACTTCTATTAAACGTTTTGTTTCTGTTTTTGTTTTGTTTTGTTTTGTTTTGTTTTTTTATTACAAACACCATTTATTCCCAAAGGATTCTCTATGGCCATGAAAATATATTATAAAACTTCAAGAGTTAACCCTGTTGTTAATTCTTTTGTTAGAAGTGAATTTTGGTCTTTGCTGTGGTAGATGAACTGATTACCCTGCTTGTACTTTTGTCTGCTTGGTCCCTTCACAACAATTTTATTTTTATTGGTTATATTATTTTTAGTTTACTAGGTTTTAGTTTACTATGTTTGCATTCTATACTAGAACCATAATCTCCTCAGTCACTTAATGTTTATTTTATCCCTACCAGAATATTTTATATTTTATAATATTTATCATGTTTCACTGGAAGTCAGTTTGGAATGGGAGCATCAGGATATACATACTAATTGTGTTATTTTCAAGTGATCCAAGAGATGCAAAATATGAACAAATTCATGGGCCAATGGACAGGAGGTTAGGATGTAAATTCACCAAATTATTTGAGGAAAGCCAGCAAAGGGCTGAGGCACAGGCCTACTGGTCAACCATAGCTATGACAATTAGGGATCCAGGTCCTGGGAGAAGCCATTGATTACCAAACACCCTGGAGAGGACAATCTGTTAGACTCCATCCCCAACCTCCTCCCCCAGGCTCCTTGGAAGAGGCTATCCTTTAAGGCTAGTCAAGGCGGCCCCCTGTGGTATCATACCTAGGCTCCTCCCAAACCTATCGCTGGGCTGACGCTTGCCTTTTAAATAGTGATATCTCCTGTTTTGTACAAATGCCAGTAAAATGTTTACTTTTTGGCATCTTTGAAAGGCAATAAAATATTTAAAATAAAGTAGGGAACATGCTTAACCCAGCCTTTGCCAAATACTTGCTGAATTAAATCAAGTTGAAGTAAAATTTAATGTTTTATTGGTGTTCAGTCAGCCAACCCTATGGGTTAAGGCCTGCTATCAGCTCTTTCTCCATATATATGGGGGGAAGGATCTGGAATGTGAAGTGAGGTAAGAGGGACCAGTGGGGAGAGGAGGAACCCAGAAAGGTAGACTGAGGTCATAGATGATGCAGCTCGTGCTCTGCATTAGAGGGGTGCTGTTTATCATCAACAAGAAGGGAGAAATAGACATTGTACACTGAGGTATTTTTGTCGTGCAGCTGCATAAGTAGGCAGCTCATTTTGCATGATTTATAAGGACCTTTCTGGTTTGTTCTTTTTAACCTAGCTGACTGCAAGAAAGAGCTCCATGCCCAGGGGAATCATTAATTGAGGTATTCCTCAAAATAGGAATGTCTCCATGGAAGCACAGCTCTGAAGGGGTCTTTTAGAGATCATCCCACCCAGGGATCTCAGTCCAGGCTACACGCGGGAATATCCTGAGGTGTTTTTAACACCAGTGCCTGGCAAGTATTTACCCCTAGGAAATTAAAAATTATTAATTTACACGTGGAGGGGGCCATCCATATGCATGTTTAAAAGCTCACCCAGGTGATTCTAATATGCAGCCAGAGTGGAGAACCACTGACCAACTTCAACCTTCTCATAGTATAGAATGGAAAGTGAAATTCAAAAGGAAGGAGCTTGTCCAGTGTCGTGGTCATCTTACTTGTCCAGTTGGGACAAGAACTCAGGGATCCTGATTCCCATGTCAGTGTTCCCTGGAATACGGTCATGCTCTATTGTAAACAGATCTTTGCAAATAGTAAGTGATCTCCTTGCTCCTTCCAGCAAAGCTCAGAGGTGCTTTTCAGCTATTGCTACCAGACAACTGTTCTCCAGTCCTACAAGGAGTAGTTTAATGAAATTAATTCTCATCTAGAATCCTACTGAGAGTTTACCAAGCAATGACGAGAGGATGTTGCACTTTAAAAAAATAATAATACTGTAGCCACTCTAAGTTTCATTTAAAGTAGAGACTGCTTGTTTTGTCTGGCTTTTGCTTGGGGTATGATGGGCAGCCGTGGAACAGAGTAAAACTATGTAGTCCCCATACCCTAACGTGATGTGCTTTTAAAATAAGATGTTGAAAAGTATGCAACTTAACATGGCTCCCTTTTCACCTTGGATGTCAGGAAGCTCATTTTAAACGTTTCATAATTTAGGCTTGTACAATAAAGTTTTTTTGTTATGTCTCTTTCAATAGTTATCAATGTCTTGTTTTTTGAGTCTTGTTTTTACAGTATGTGCCTTTTGCTATAAGCTACCTTACCTTTTTTGGAAAGTAGTCAGGGTTATAAATAATAAATGGCTCATGAGGAGATTGACCCAGCCATGATTCGAATGCCAACAATATCAAACCCCACCCCGCAGCATCATAGCATCCCCGTAAATGACAGTGCCTTCACTCAGAGCTCCTTGTTTGCTCGCTTGCTGTGATGTTATTATTTGAAGTATTTCCATTTTCTGATTGCTCCTTGGATAGATACAGAAGACTAAGGGAGGCAATTCCTTCTGCCAAAGAGCTTAAATTCTAAGCCCTGCAGTCAAACTTTTCAAAGATGATTTCCCTTAACTTACTTGCCTCTCAAATGCCTTCAAAGCAAGTGAAGGGTGAAAACTAGGTTGTTGTAAGGTGGGGAGTGGAGGGGAACGGCACATAAATATATAGAGGTACTGGGGGAGAGCTTGGAGAGCTCCAGACACAGGTGCTGAGACTTCCAAGGTCTTAGTCACCTGTTTACGAGGAAGCCAGTGTCCCCTAAAATGAAATTTGCTGACTGGTTTCTTTATTTTGTATTTATAGTGAAGTCTTGTGAGCAAACCCAGCCTGGAAGTGTCCAGGCCAGAGCATCTTTGTTTGCAGTATCCTCATGGCTGGTGATAAAAGTTGAGAAGTGATAGGGCAAGAACAAGCTCCCCATTTAAAATTACCACTCAAAGCAGTTCCTGGCTGGTCTTTACCCTCCTGGTTCTATTAATCTTAGATGGCCATTAATATCAGTATACAGAAGTATCTGTCAACTGGCGCAGGGCGGTGGGGGGTAGTTGTCAGCCCAGGTGGCAGCAGGGGAGAAAATAAAACCTGTTGGGTAGGTGTTCTTTTGTCTGTTGACTTGATTCTGTAGTGAGGCACTCTTAATATTTGGCCCAGGACTATTAAATTGGCCAGTATCATCTTTAATGAAGCAGGAGCTTTGCCAAGAGCAGCTAATGTGACTCCTCTGTCTTCTCTCACAATCCTAGGAACATGAAGATAGGCACCATCAGGTCAATCTCTCTCCCATCTGGATGACAGCAACTTTTTGGTGAGGAAATTATACCCCATTCTCCTTCCTCTTGCCTCATTGTCCCTCTCTGTAAAGGGACCCCCATAAGCAATTGAATAATTTTTCTCTGTGGATGGATGGATGACAAGGATTGTGCTCTGTTATCTAAAGCCATACCATGCTCTCCTGAAACCTCATTCAGAGTGATTTTTGTATAGCTTAGATGGTCTGTTCTTGGGGGTAACAAGAGCATAAATTTGGGGCACACACAGATCTAGACTCAGATCTGTGTCCCACCCCCCAAACACCCTCTCCCAACTAAATGTGTGGTTTTGGATAAATGACTTCTCTTTAAGTCTACTTGCTCATGTATAAAATGAAGATAATCGTAGCATCTACCTCATGGGGATGTTGTGTGGAGATGTAGTAAATGAAATACATATGTACAAGTCTTAGCAAAGTGCCCGGCACATAGCAAGTCCTCAATAAAGGGCAATGGTTATTACCTAGTATAGAGGGTAACGACATCAAAGGCACTTATCCAGGGAAGCTCCGTAGAATCAAAGACATAAATTTGGCAAACCATTTTCTAGGAGACTTTACAGGCTCAGTTCTCAGATCTCCAAGTTCTGTAGAATAGCAGCTCTGAAAATTCACATCTGATTGTTATGTCCATGCAGCTCAGCAGAAGACATAACATGCAGCCTTAAATAGATCTAGAGAAAACTGGGAGTGTATTAAAATTGGCCACAAAAACAAGCAAAAATCAAGCTCTGTAATTAATGTTCAACCATCCATAGACTGTGAAGTTTAACAAGACGGTCTAAAGGTCAGGAGTAGGACTTACTCAGCTAGACCCAGAGCGAGAGCAAGGAAACACACAGCCGCACGGCCGCTGCTTCCAAGTTCTTTATCTTGGGACCTCATGTTGGGGAATTAGAGGAATTCCAATTAAGCCCTTTCGTTTTGATTTCTCATTAGGTCCTTAGAATATCTGCAGAAAATTAAATCGAACTAGAGACCTCCAGCCGGGAGATTTATCCGATTTAATGTTTTGAAAGAGACTTATTATCTTGTCAGGAATAATTCGAAAATCCAAATAAGAGCAATTGAATCAGCAGAATTCAGGCCTCAAGATAACAATCATTCTGTACAACCAACCATAGCATTTAAACAGCTGAAGTGGCATTTCCAAAGCTGCCGCTCCTGGCAGTTTTGTCCTTTCAACAAACAGCTCAGCCCTTCCTAACCATACCCTCTCCCTTCCCCATCGGCACTGACCATGTTTTAAAGACCACAACAAAAAACCATGGCAATAACATTCAAACTGTGCCCATTCCTGGGTTCTTCATTCTCGTTTTACTTGTCTTCATTCAATGCCATGTTCTAATTTCTGGGCGGACAGGCTGCAGCCTTTCAAAATGCTGGTCGTTTTCTGCTGGGTGTCTTTGGCAGGCGGTGCTCTCCCTGTGAAATAGCAGCTGGCCCCTTCCCTCATCCTGTCCTTGGACAAGAGCTCACTGCGAGAAACAATTAAATGGTTTTCAAAATGTAACTGGGTTTTTTTGTTTGTTTGTTTGTTTGTTTGTTTGCTTACAACCTGCCAGCTATAGGCAGCAATGACATTGCAAGATCTGAGCATGCTGTCTCATTAATATCCAGACGACTCAGGTAAAGTCAGGTGTGCTCTGTCGTGGCTTCCCTCAGAATCCCTGTGGAGACCATGAGGATGCTGGGATTTTTTCCCCAAGTCTTATATGTCTCAGTCCTGAAGGATGAGGTCCCTCTAAGTATTGTCAGCTTCCCTGGGTGCTACAAGACCACATAGGTCTCTAGACTTCTTTGTTGAGGGTAGGTTAGAGAGTACAGAGGGAGTAGAAGATAGGTAACAAACTTGAAACATGCCAAGTAGTTTCTCTAATTTGAGTTATCTAAAAAAGTCTCTTTTAGTTTAGAACAGTCTCTACTCGGTAAATATTTGATCCATTCAAAGCCATTTCTTCTTCCTCTCTCCTTCCTTCTGAGTATGGAGACAGCTTGAGTCCTCCTGGCATGAAAAAGCTTGTGGCACCCGGTTCACAAATTGTCTTCTTTCTCCAATTTTTGCTTTAGCATGACTGAGGTGGTCTGATGGCTGACCTGGTATTTGCTTAGGTACCACTGTCATTGCCCCTGGTCATTGAGGTTCCACACTTGACAACTTCCTTTTCCTCACTGAAGACTTTGCTACAGCAGTAGTCTTCTCTGTACCCTTTGTCTCCTTCACAAGTGTATGTAGGAACATCTGGGTCCTCTGCAGCCCAAGTACAAGCTTGAGAAAGACTATTCTATCTGACCCCTCAAACTGAGGTGCTACATTCTCCTGTGTCACATTGTTTTCCTCCAAGCAATGCCCACTGAAATATGTTACCTTTCAGCCACAGCCCCATAAGGATATTGTCTTCCCCATATCTATCTCATTATTTCCATAACTCCAGCAAAGCTTCCACCCAATGAGGAAAATAGTGGAGCATGTGTCTAGCATCTTCTTCCTAGTTGTTTCTACATTTCACTATGGTGGAAGTGGTGTTTTTTTTTATCATACTTTCTCTTTGGAAAGAACTTACCCTGTTCCCCCATGGTACTGAGTCTCATGGCTGAGACTTAAAAGCAGAAGAGGGAGCCTCCTTGCTACACCATGAAAGAAACTATGATTTGAGTCTTTTAGGCATTGTTCTTGATGTTTGTGCCCATCATGACTAGGGACAAAGGATTATCAGGGACAAAAGTTATAATGTTTTGATGCCCCACCAAATATCTTCACTATATTTACAATAATCCACCTTGCCTTCTAGGGGAAGTGATTTCAGGGAGGAGGCTTTGTTATTGAGCAAGGGCTGAGTGTAAGGATGCTCCCAGGAGAAGCTGAGAGAGTGACTCTCACTGTCCTGCCCAAAGAAGGGAAGACAAGAACACACAAAATATGGGTAGTGTCTGGTAAGAAGGGTCTAGCATGGCTGGGGAAGCTAGGGAAGGGTTGTTCTAGAGAAGAAAGGGTAGATTGGTTGGCTAGTAGCTGGAGAGGACTGTGGGAATAGATCAGAGATGTTTAAAGGAAATATTTATGAAGTTTGGCTACATGGTATGACATCTAACCTTCTTTTCCCTCACCTTAACCTCTTGGTAACATAACATTCTTTCATGGAGATCTTATTCTGGAACGTGTGACAGTTGACCCTGACTTAAAGGTGGGCATGGAGTGAGAATTGGGGCTGCACATAGGGATCCAATCACAATGTAGCCCCATTTCTATCTCTCCTGTACCTACATTCTGTACCTACATGGATGGACTCAGGAAATCAACAGTGTCTGGAAATATATCTCATATCCTTTAGTCATTCCTCTACTTTCTAATGGGGAGTTTGTCCATGCTTTTTGTTGAGCTGGTTTTATTTTTGTCACCCTATTTCAGATAATTAGGTGTAAAGATTTAAAAATTTCTGGAATGCAAACTGGTGCAACCACTCTGGAAAACAGTATGGAAGTTCCTCAAAAAGTTAAAAATAGAACTACCCTATGACCCAGCAATTGCACTGCTCAGTATTTACCCAAAGAATACAAAAATACTGATTCAAAGGGATACATACACCCTGATGTTTATAGCAGCATTATCAGCAATAGCCAAATTATGGAAACAGCCCAAATATGCATAGACTGGTGAATGGATAAAGAAGTTGCGAGATATCTGATATAATATTACTTAACCATTAGATAATGAAATCTTGCCACTTGCAATGATGAGGATGGAGCTAGAGTGTATTGTCCTGAGCTAAATATGTCAGTCAGAGAAAGACAAATACCATATGATTTCACTCATATGTGTAATTTAAGAGATAAAGCAAATGAACACGGTGGAGATAAAAGAGAGAGAGGTAAACCGTAGAACAGACTCTTAACTATAGTGAACGAACTGAGAGTTGCTGGAGGGAGGTAGGCAAGGGGATGGGTTAAATGGCTGAAGGGTATTAAGGTGACACTTTTGGTGATGCACTGGGTGTTGTATGTAAGTGAACAGTAACTAAATTCTACCCCCCAAACTAATGTTACATTATGTGTTAACTAACTGGCATTTAAATAAAAACTTGAAACTGCCAAAAAAATAACAACTAAATACATAAATAATAAAAATATATGTATATAAAAAATAAAAAATTAAAAAAAATAATAAATGTTCTACAAGATGAAAAATATTTTTAAATCTTTTTCTTTACTAATAAGTCAATCAGTTTATAAATATGTATTGAGTACCCATTTTATAGTAGACAAGGTTCTAGATGCCTGGGAGAGAGTGAGGAGTATAAGAGGCTTATGCCTCATCATGCAGTTTTTGTTTTTGTTTTTTTTTTAATTTGACAGACAGAGGTCACAAGTAGGCAGAGAGGCAGGCAGAAAGAGAGGAGGAAGCAGGCTCCCTGTTGAGCAGAGAGCCTGATGTGGGGCTCAATCCCAGGGCCCTGGGATCATGACCTGAGCTGAAGGCAGCGGCTTTAACCCACTGAGCCACCCAGGCATCCCTCATCATGCAGTATTAACCAAACATGAAATAAAGGCATATTGGACTATTTAGTGGGTAATTCCATGTGTGTGAAGTGCTGTAGTCGAGGAGATGTGGGTGGGTACCCCAAGAGGGAGTAATGAGGAGAGTCAGCATCCACCAAGTGGTCAGGAGGAGCATCTCAGAGGAAGGGGTATTTGGCTGAGTTGTCCAGCAAGCATGAGCTAGAGAGAAAGGGGAGGAAGAACATTCCAGAAAAAAAGAGCTAATACAGGGCGCCTGGGTGGCTCAGTGGGTTAAGCCGCTGCCTTCGGCTCAGGTCATGATCTCGGGGTCCTGGGATCGAGTCCCGCATCGGGCTCTCTGCTCAGCAGGGAGCCTGCTTCCCTTTCTCTCTCTCTCTGCCTGCCTCTCCATCTACATGTGATTTCTCTCTGTCAATAAATAAATTTAAAAAAAAAATCTTTATTAAAAAAAAAAAAAGAGCTAATACGTTCAAAATTGTAGGATGCAATATCTTCCAGGACTGAGGATAACCAGCATGGGCTGAGCATAGGGAGTAAGAAAGGCAGTGGCAAGAAACAAAACTATAGACATTGCCAGTCCTTGTGTTGATGGAGACAATATGGCACGGAACTAAGTGCATGAGAGTCGGACAGAAACTCTGACTGCCATGACTCCCAAATGGGTGGCCTTGAGAATTGAACTTAACCTCTCTAAGACTGTGACACTAGAATAATGTATCTGAGCCATAGACTTATTTTGAAGATTAAATGAGATAATTCACAAAATTCACTTAGTAGAGTACCTTGGCATAATAGGCACATGATAAACACCATGTATGGCCTTGTCGGCCACAACAAGGAATTTGGATTATATTTTGCAAGCAATGGACACCAATGGACATCAATGAGTTTTTAAAAAGGATTTCATGATCTGTCTTGTGCCTCTAAAAGCATTGTTATGGCAGCAAAGAGGAAAAGGGGCTGGAGGGGAAGGTGAGATATTGGGGGGGTGGGAAGATTATGGCAGCTGGTGGGGGAGTTGG
Organism: Mustela lutreola; assembly: GCF_030435805.1. Classification (NCBI taxonomy): domain Eukaryota; kingdom Metazoa; phylum Chordata; class Mammalia; order Carnivora; family Mustelidae; genus Mustela; species Mustela lutreola. Next base: position 34,556,441 of record NC_081305.1, on the reverse strand, counting down.
CTGACTCAGTGTCCAATTCAGTTTTCCTCAAATATGCTTTCCTGCACTGCAGAGCCTACAGAAGACCAGATTATAGCTCAGGTTCTGGAACAGGTAAGATTCCATCAATTACATACATCTTGGAGATTCAGAAGGTACTTCCAGCTGACAAGACTGGTTGTAGACATTGGCTTTTCTGAAGCAGAAGTCCAGGGTCAGATACCAGCAAAATAGTGGCAAGAGGCAGCTCCACTGGCTTTGTGATCCCTGGGTAACATCTAAGGTCAACAGTGCCAGTGCTGACTACCTTCCTGATTGTGGTAAGGAGGCAGTTCCCCTGATGGGTTCATTCCGTTGTATTGTTATGGAGGTTATTTCTGGAAGCCTATCTCAGAGTCTTCTAGTCTACCTAGAATTGTGTAAGCTTCTTGTTTTCTACATTAAATCCCTGTATACCTAAAAGCTTAAAGAATTTCTACTTCCTACAATTAACCCCCAGTTGGCACAGAGATTATAGGTATTGATACAGAGATTATTGCAATACTTCAGACAAGAAATGATAGCTAAAGTAGCCTACTGTCATGGGAGAATGTGTAGAACAGGACTGAACTACGAGGACTTACTTCACTAATTGAAATGACGTTGGAGAGGACTAACAACTGACTCATAAATTATTGACTTGAAAAATTATGTGGGTACTGGTACCACTTCTTAATGTTATCAAGATTGCAATGGGGCAGTCTGGGTAGAAAAACTGTGCCTTTAATTCTGGACATATTCTGTTTAAGACACATTTAAAGTGTTCACATGGAGATGTGGCAAAGTTTGTTGCAGATGTAAGTTCGGAGTTCAGAAGAACAGGCTGGGCTGGATATTTGGAGATGCATTGTGTGGAGATGGTGGTTAAATTCTTGGTACTGCACAAAATTACTTAGGGCACATGCAGAGTGAGAAAAGAAAAAAATTTCCAGTCAGATTTCTGAGAGATACGATTATTTAATGGGTGTTGAAAGAAAGAGGAACTGGAAAAGGAACCAAAGCAGGAGCAAAGGAACCAAATCAAACTAGGAGCAGATGGACAGGCAGGAGCAATACAAAGAGAGAAAAAGAATGAGGGAGAGAAATCAAGTAGGATGGAAACTGAAAGGTGTCCATTAGATTTAGCAACAGGGGGGTCAAAGGGAAAGTGGTAGGGGGAAGAAACCAGATTGGAGTGGGTTGCAAAAGAGTAGGAGGTGAGGGAATGAAGGAGATATATGTAAACAGCACTATGGGACAGAATTCACCAGCTCATATGCCAGAAAAGCTCAAAATAACAATTACAGTGGTGGGCACATCCTTAAAGTGCTTTCTTCCGGCCATATCTTGAGTCCTCCAAAATCTCTAATCTTTCTGTAATGGAGACCCTTTATCTTCTACACATGAGGGAGAAATGTAGCTATGAAAATATAATTTAAAATCTCCAACAACTTAATGCTGAAGTTTGGCTATGAAAGACAAAAGAGAGGGAGGCCATAGCTGGAAAGGAGATGGGGTTGAAGGAAGGTCTATTTTTTTAAGATGGGAGAGGCTTGAGCTCATTCAGTCCTAATGGGGGAAAAGCCAAGAAAGAGAAAAAGGATTATTGATTGTGCAAAGTTCCTGGGAAGACAGAACAGCACGGGGTCCAGAACACAGGAGGAAGCATTGTTCTTGAATAGGAGCAGGGATCACTCAGTTCCAGTAGGAGGAAAGGGGAAGAAAATGTTGATGGCTATCTGCAGTCAATTTCCTCAGAAGCTGAGCCTGATTTGAGGTTTCTGTGCAAGTGATTTACTGAGGGAGTTTTCTCAAAAAAAAAAAAAAAAAAAAACAAAACAAAACAAAACAGTGTAAAAGAGTATAGGAAGCAGGATTTTGTAGGGCAAAAGCAAGGTAATATGGTTTCAGAAATTCAGGCTCTGCATGATTCTTCAAGGAATTTTGGCATGTGAACCATTTCCACTGAGTTTCTCTTTGAGGCCAGAGGGTTGCATCAGTCTGTCAGGTAGCCAATGGCTGCTCTCTTAGAAGTGGGGTGGGGTGCATAATCCCCCAGATATCTCTGGATGAGGCAGCTTCTGTAGTCTGAATAATCTTCCAGAGAAGGGCACAGGCACAAACCATTAGCTGCCAACTTCCACACCAACTGGGCAATGAGTGTGCCAACCTCTTAAGGAGATCTCAATGCGGCCCCAAGGACAGATGCTGCAGTGCTAGTGCAGGAACATTTGCATATTTGGTTTTGAGAATAAACAGTAAGTGAGAGGTAAAGGAGTCTGAGATTTAAGAAGATGAAAAAGTTTGAAAGTAATAGGAGTATGAACTAACCAGGAAAACATAGTAGGCTTCCTGGCCTGTTGAGATTGGTGAGCGTGAGTTTCTATTGGTACCAGTGACCCACTTGTGTAATTTTCTTTCCAAGTGCCCAGCAGTACAGATGCAGCCATGGAGAAAGCAGTAATCAGATTCATTGGAGGATGGAGCCAAGGTAGGTGCTTTAAAAGGACAGAAAGGAAGGGAAGTGTAGGCACTAGTTATGATCCTTGGGGACTCACTGGCATAGGGAGGAGACACATGGAGAGGGAAAAAAAAATTAAGAGTCAGTTTAGATGTTTCCATGAGGTTGGAGAATTGGTCTGGTTGGGGGTTATTCAGTGAACGAATTTAAGTGATAGAATTTCATAGGCTGAAAGAGAGCTTTTTGAACCTTTGATCTAATAGGGTGGCTTATGGGAAACGGATAGCTGATTTGAGCCAACAATGAGAGTCGTCAATGAATGAGGCTGGAAATGACTGAGAAATAGAGGGAGTGGCAAACTGACATGGAGAGTGTTGCTACTGGAAGGCACATGCCTCAGAGTGAAGAGACTGTACAATGAGACTTTCTTCTGAGGCTTTGGGGGACACCCTAAATCTTGTAGGAGGATTTGGTTACCAAGGCAACCTCCACCATCCAGCTCAGTCTTTATTTTTCCTGACTGAATAGCCCTCTTACACACCAGGCTTCTTCAATAAGCTGTGATCATTCGGGTTTCCATTTCTAATGTTCCCTACAAATTTTCAAAGTCTTGTTGTGTTTTTTTCCCCTTGAGGTATATTATCTATATTCAGAAGGAGAGCTACAGGCATGGTGCTCTAAGGTGGGCATTTGAGCCTCAGTGGATTCTTGTGTTCGTAGAGTCAGTACCAAAGTAACATTGCTTTAGGATGCTGTCAAAACAAGACCACTTTTCTCTGGGGGATAGTTTGATGTAAACATTATGCCTCCAGGGGCTTTGGCTCTCCTTTCTCTTCACCTTAGAAAAGAGGCAGAATGCTCAGTGATTTCACAACTGAACAACTTGCCTTGATTTGATCCCCAGCTCTGAGTTTCTAGCTCTCCAAGTGTGCTCCCTCCTCTGTAAAATGATGTCTGTCAATGACAGTACTTTCTCAACAAGTTTTTGTATTACAGCTCTTAGCACAATTTCTGACACAGAAATAGTCTGCCTCCCTTCATAAATAGTGAAGTGTCATGGAAATATTGGTTTTTGGAGTCAATGTGGCTTCTCCACTTATTAGTTATATGGTCTGGACAATTATTTAGAACTTGCCTTTCTTCATATATAAAGTGAGGGTAAACTCATGAAAGCAAAGATCAAAATGGTAGTTGCCAGGGGCTGTGGCAAGGGGGAAAAGGAGAATTGCTAATCAATGGCTACACAATTTATATAAGATTATAAGTTCTAAATCATTGCTCTAAAACATTGTACCCATATATAGCAATATTGTATTGCATCCTTAAAAATATCTTTAAGAGATAGATATCTATGGTCTGGGAAATTGAGGGTTTCAGAGTGGTAGGAGGTGGGAGGGTGGGTTATCCCTGTGATGCGTATTAAGGAGGGTATGTATTGCATGGAGCACTGGGTGTTACATGCAAACAATGAATCATGGAACACTACATCAAAAACTAATGATGCACTATATGGTGACTAACATAACATAATAAAAAAGTTCTTATATCACAATAAACAAATAAGTAAATGTTTTTAAGTTTTCAATGCAAAAAGTGGGGGTAACAAAAGTTGGAAAGGATTAAATGAGATACTGTACATAGGAAAGTGAGTGGTTGACTACTATCCAGATTGTTTTCATTTCTTCTCAGAAATGTTGCAGTGCTAGCATTGCCAAAAAGAACTAGTTAACTGGGCATTTGGTACTAAATCTAAAGCCTTTGACCAAAGCATCTCAGGATTTTTCAACATTAATAATAAACACAGGAGAAAGAGCCTGTTATACATATGTTCAGTTTGGTAGGAATTGGATGTTTATACAGGGTGGACCCTCTTATTTTTGTTGACTGTAAAAGCCTCAAGAGCCCTTAATGTCCATCCAGCTCATCCATTCTTTGTATTTGGGAAACTTTGGTCTTGGGGTATAGTGGGACTGCGTTAGCATTGAGCTTGTACCTACACTATAATAGTCCACAATTTAAAGGTATATCACAACCACATCAGTCTTACAAATAAACTACTGCTAACACAATGAAGAAAATGACATGAATTTCACTAGACCAGAGACCAAAGTCACTGAACATTGATTAATTCGGTTGACAGGAGAGTTTTAGTGTGTTTTTCTAATAGTTGAGACTGTTCTTTGCACCTGATAGAGTGCTACAGGCATGGGAGCCTCTCAGTACGGAGACCCATGGAGATCTCTGATCCAAGAGAAAGATCTAACTGAATTTTATTGCAGAATGCAAGAATGGAAGACACTTTCTCCAGGATCATTTCTACTCTCATCTGAAATCCTTCATTGACCCAAGTTGCATGTCAAAGGCAGGAATCGCTATAAAAGAAATACCGTGTTTAAAAAATTAATTTATAGATTCCCTGGCAGGAAATGTCCTTTGTGAAGCCCATGATTGTGTTACTTTCCTTCACCCAGAATGCACTGTTTCACTCAAATCAGTCCACACAAGCTATATGTCCAAATCATCTACACACCTCATTGTATTCCACAACCTCAATGTTTTATTCATCAACACCTGCTTCTCTGAGTGTCACTGGCACTTGTTTTGCTGAATGTAACTCCCTCTCAGCCTTTTATCAAATAATTTCCAATTCTCCATTAATAATTCGATGGGAAAAGGCTGGAGGTGGTGTTCTTTGCAATGTGACAAATACTCCAGTGATTTCATTGGAATTATAGCAATGCAGTGTCTACCTTTGTAATCAATGATTTTTCTTCCTTCCTGAGATGATAATAATTTTTTATTATAGTAGTGTTCAACAAACTTGGTAACATTCCCTGGTGATTTTCTATAACAGCGGCCATATGGAACTGTGATTTCAAAGTCCCTCTGATCTCATTCAGTTTTCTGCTATTGAATTAAATGTCAAAGTTGTCTTTGTACCATCTGCAAGATTTCTTCTATTTTGATTACTCTTAGTTTTCCCTCATTTATCTGGTGAATCATTCTGTACATTTATCACTAGTATTAAATACCTACCTTAAAGGAAGTTGTTCAACATAATTTATTTTGCTGCCTCTAGTTTTAATAATATGTTAGTAGAATTGATTCCCAAGTGTCAAGAACTATAGAAGTAGATCAACAGGGGAGAAAGCTTGGTTTTAAAAAGCATCGCACATATACCTTAGGTCCTGGCTAATAAAAACATCTCATAATGTCTTTAAACATATTGATTTATGTGTTTTCTTAATCTCCTTCAACAGAACAGAGTTCAAAGTATTGCAAGTATTGCATGGAGCACTGGGTGCTATACGTAACAATGAATCTTGGAACACTGTATCAAAAGCTAATGACATACTGGTGACTAACATAACATACTAAAAAACAGGAAAGTAATATGCTTAAACAAATTTGGAATGAAGAGCATTACTGAAGATAGTAACTACTGGAAACAATTAAAATGTTTATCTATAGAATATTGGTTAAGCAATATAGTAGCCCATGTTATGAAAACATAGTCATTAGAGAGAATGCAGTGGGCCAAAAACATTAAAATGGACAAAATAATTTTTGTTAGCAAAAATTATATTACACAAGAAGAAGATAAAAGATATGTATCTTTATACAACAAAATATACAACAAAAATTTATAATATTTATACAACAAAAATATAATAATATATATATAATAGATATATATAGAAATGTAATGAAGAATTTCATAGAACTATATTAGTATTGGGAGACAGATCAGTATCTTTCGGAATTTGACAGATCAATTAAACAAAACACAAAAAGGATACACATAATATGAAATTTATCTATGTTTTCATTTTATCCCATAAATTTTAGTATGTTGTGTTGTTATTTTCATTTTTCTCAAAAGTTTTCTAATTTCTCTTGTTACCTCTTTTTTTGACTTTTTGGTTGGTTGGTTGTTTGAGAGTGTGTTCCTTAATTTCTACATATTTGTGGATTTTCAAGTTTTCTTTCTACCATTGATTTCTTATTTTATTCCATTGTGATCAAAAAAGATACTTTGTATGGTTTCAAACTTCTTGAATGGTTATGCAGTCTAATAGGTGATCTATCCTGGGCAAGAGTCCATGTGCATTTGGAAAGAATGTATATTCTGCTATTGTTTGGTGGAGTGTTCTGTATATGTCTGTTGGGTTCTGTATATGTATTACTAATATGTATTACTAATACATGTCTGTATTAGTAATGTATTAGACATGTATTAGTAATACATACACAGATTACATATACATGTTATTAATACATTATTAATCTCATGATCTATCTGTTGGGTCCAATTGATCTATAGTGTTGTATACATCTTCTTTTCTTTACTGATATTTCTGTCTTGTTTCCTATCTGTTATTGAAAGTGGGATATTGAAGTCTCGTACTTTTATTGTGTTGCTATTTCTCCCTACAATTCTAAGTATTACTAGGAGCTCTGAGGTTTAGTGCATAAATGTTTATAACTGCTATATCTTCTTAGTGAATTGACCCCTTTACCATTATTTAATATCCCTCTTTGTCTCATGTAACAATTTTTTACTTAAAGTGTATTTTGTCTGATATTAGTATAGCCACTCTAGCTCTCTTTCAGTTACTATTTGTGGAATACCTTTTTTCAGGTTTTGATTTTTCATCCTATGTGTCCTTAGATCTAAAGTGAATCTCCTGGGATGCCTGGGTGGCTCAGTCAGTTAAGTGTCTGCCTTCGGCTCAGATCATGATACCAGGGACCTGGGGAGGAGTCCCACATTGAGCTCCTTGCCCAGTGGGGATGCTGTTTCTTCCTCTGCCGGCTGCTCTCCCTGCTTGTGTATGCTCTCTCTCTCTCTCTCTCTGACAAATAAATAAAATTTTTTAAAAAGTAAATAAAGTGAATCTCCTGGAGGCAACATATTGTTGGGTATTATTTTTAAATCCAGTTAGCCAATCTATGTCTTTTCATTGGTGAGTTTAATCCATTTATATTTAAAGTAACTATTGATAGTCTATTGCCCTTTTGTTAACCTATTTTTTATGTATCTTTTAACTTGTTTGTCCTTCCTTTCCTGTTTTACTACCTTCCTTTGTGTTTTATTGATCTTTTTGGTAGGGACATGCTTTGATTTCCCTCTCATCTCTTTTGTTTATATTCCATAGATATTTTCATTGTTACCATTACAATGACATAAAATACCTTAAAGCTGTAACATTCTGTTTTAAACTGGTAACTTCAATCACATACAAAAACTCTATCCTCGGGACACCTGGGTAGCTCAGTGTCTTAAAGCCTCTGCCTTCAGCTCAAGTCATGATCCCAGGGTTCTGGGATCGAGCGCTGCATCGGGCTCTCTGCTCAGCAGGGAGCCTGCTTCCCTGCTCTCTGCCTGCCTCTCTGCCTACTTGTGATCTCTGTCTTTCAAATAAATAAATAAAATCTTAAAAAAAAAAAAAAACCACCAACAACGACTCTATCCTCTACAGCTCTTTCCTCCTGCACTTCATGTTATTAATGTCACAAATTATGTCTTTATTTGTTGTATACCTATTACCATAGATTTATATTTTTTGCTAAGTTTTCATCTCTAATTCTATGCACCAAAATTACAATAATACAGTTTGCTATACTTGTCTATGTATTTACCTTTATTGGAGAGCCTTATATTTTGTACAGTTTCATGTTGCTGTCTGCCATATTTTTGTTTCAATTCAATTTACTCCCTTTAACATTTTTTATAGAACATGTCAAGTGGTAGTGAACTCTCTCAGCTTTTGTTTTATGGGAAAATCTTCACTTCTCCTTCATTTTGAAAGTCAGTTTTTTTCAGATACAGCATCCTTTGTTGATGGGTTTTTGGGTTCTTTCTTTCTTTCTTTCTTTCTTTCTTTCTTTCTTTCTTCCTTTCTTTCAATGCTCTGAATATATTATGCCTTCTGGCTGGTAGGTTTTCTGCTGATAAGTTTGCTGATAATCCTACAGAGGCTCCCCTGTACATGATGAGTCAATTTTGTCTTGTTTCTTTCAAGATTCTCTTTTTGTTGTTGACTTCTGACAAATTGATTATAGTGTGACTAATTATAATAATCATTAAATGGTCTATTTGGATTTATCATAGTTGGAGTTTTTTAACTTCTTGAATATATATATGCCCATTTCTTTCCCAACATTTGGGAGTTTTCAACCATTCTTTCTTTAAATAAAATTTCCCTGCCCTTTTCTCTCTTTTTCTTCTGAGATTCTGATAATGCATCTGCTGATCTACTGTCTAGTATCCTATAAGTCTCTTGGGCTCTCTTCACTTCTCTTCATTCTTTTTTTCTTTTTGCTCCTGTAACTGATTCCCAGTGACCTAGCTTCACACACTGGTTCTTTCTTCTGCCTGATCAAGTTTGTACTGAAGCTCTCTAGAAATTTTCCATTTAGTTTTTGTAATTCTTGTAATTTTCTACTCCAAAATTTGTTTGGTTCTTCTTTTTTTATTTTTATTTTTTTTACTGCTTTTTTTTAATTTAATTTCTTTTCAGTGTAACAGAATTCATTGTTTATGCACTACATCCAGTGCTCCATGCAATACGTGCCCTCCATAATACCCACCATTAGGCTCCCCCAACCTCCCACCCCGTGCCCCTTCAAAACCCTCAGATTGTTTTTCAGAGTCCATAGTCTCTCATGGTTCATCTGCCCCTCCAATTTCCCCCAGCTCCCTTCTTTTCATCTTCTTGATAGTTTCTATCTTTTTGTTGATATTCTCATTTTGCTCATGCATTGTTTTCCTGATTTCATTTAGTTTTCTATCGGTGTTCTCTTTTAGCTCATGAGCATCTTTATGACAATTAAGTTCTTTGTCAGGCAGCTTAGAGATCCGCATTTATTTAAGGTCTGGTTCTAAAGTTTTATTATGTTACTTTGGGCCATGTTTCCCTGTTTCTTTGTATGCCTTGTGATATTTTTTCTTGAGATTTGTGCATTTGAATAAGCAGCCACCTCTCCTAGGCTTTAAATACTGGCTTCACACAGGAGAAGAACTTCATAATTAACCTGAGTAGAAGTTCTAGGACTGGGGCACCTAGGTGGCTCTGTCAGTTAAGTGTCTGTCTTCAGCTCAGGTCATGATCCTGGAGTCCCAAGATTGAGCCCCCATGTTGGGCTTCCTGCTCAACAGAGTCTGTTTCTTCCTCTCCCTCTGCTCTTCTCTCTCTCTCTCTCTCTCTCATGTTCTCTCTCTCTTTCTCACTAACTCTCTCTCTCTCAAATAAATAAATGTACCATATGCTTGCTAATTGAACTTAAATTTTAAAAAGATGCTTTCCACATAAAATACATAAATAAGCAAACAATCAAATAAATAAATAAATAAATAAATAAATAAAATCTTTTTAAAAAGGTCTAGGACTCTTCAAACATTTTCTGATCTCTTGTACCCTTTGATGTATGCCTGAAGAACTGTGGCTGTAATATTCTGTAATGCTTGCCTTTGTTTTCAGCAGCTTGCAAACTCTGGCACCAGTCCTGTAAGTGCTCTGAGTCAGGTAATACAGAAACCAATCCTTCAGATAGCAACCCCAAAGACAAACAATTCCCAGAAAAAAACAAAAACAAAAACAAAAGAACAATCCCCAGGCAGCCCAGAAAGTTGGATGCACAGTCCACCTTTTTGTTTCAGATCCCAGGAAAGATCTCTGGTATTGGAATGGGGGAAGTGTTGTGATTTGCTATGCTGGGTAGAGGGAGGTTATGGTTTTGCAAGATTTCATACATTTTTCCACCTCTTTTTCTGGAATTCTTTCTTGATTTTTCATGAGCTTGTGTTCCATGGCTTCTCAACTCAACTGTCCATATATTACAGTCCATGTATCGTTAATTCACTGTTTCTGTGGGGGAAAGAGAAACAGGAGTTTCTTAGTCTGCCATCATGCTCTAACTCTTGTATACTTAAAAAAAAAAAACTTGGCATCTAGAATGAGAAACTCTTTATTATTTATTATTTTGTACTATTTGAAATAGTTCAAACTATATTACTTTTTAAGAGTTAAGAAATATGATTGAAAAAGTGATATTACAAAATCTATTATGGGAAAACAGAGAAGAAAGTGATTATGAAGTGATCCTGTTTAAAAGAAAAAAAAAGTCTAGTCAGGAAAAATGAATCTACACCAGGTATCTATATAAAGTGAATTTTATATGGAGGACTCATCACAAAAATATAAAGTGAGAAGACAAACAGGGTTAGTGAGACAGCCCATGGATTAGCAACATCAGAGGATAGAGTTGGTCATGGAGGAGACTAGTCACTACCAGAGATGCCACTCCTCAAAAATATCCTCTGCCTACTTACCTCCTATTGGATGAATATACCTGGAAACCAGTTAGCACAGTTTCAAGGGACCATGGGAAACAGAGTTTGCAGGGATCAGTTCCCTACATACAGAACAGAACAGGCAAAAGGTGGCAATGAAATTGAAGGACAAAAGGTAAATGACTCTCGGTAGTCCTCTGCAAATGTGGGAATCAAACCAGGCTTTACATAATGGATGAGATTGGGGATAAGTTGAAAGAAGACGAGGATGTCAGAGGTGAAAATAAGCATGAAGCTTTGGAGGATGACAAGGCAACCCCAGACAGAGTAGTTGTAGATGAGATTGGTTTAGGAGAGTGGATCACTGTTGTGTGTAGTTTTGAGCACCAGGAATTTAGGGAGAATTATGACAAACTAGTGTTTTAGGCAAATTAACCCCAGATCTGTGCAGAAGATAGACTGAAAGGGGTTTAAATTGAAGTGGAGGATGACTTTTAAGAGCCTACTTGAGCATTTCCTATCTATTTTGCACAACTAACAACCTGGGTAGGACCAATCTGATTTAATGTCTCTTCTTCTTTTCAAATATGAAAACAAAAGAAACTTTATGCTAAGATGAGCTCACAGAGCACTGTATTTCCCAATAAGAAATCAATATTTTCTTTCTGTTTTGTAAAGTAATTTTCCCTTTCATGGGGCACAGTAAATGGGCTGTGTTATAAATTCTTTGCCAAAAAAGGAAAATTTGGAGGCCGCATTTTGGATAATCTTGGCCAAAACATTTCTCTTGAACTATTCAGATAATTGAGATGTTTTCCTGAATTATTCATATAATATCTTTAGTTCTCCACTTTATTTTTTTAGACACAGTTTTAGACTCTAGGTCCAAAGTTCCCCTGGGTGCTTTCCTGGGGTCATCTTTTTTTTTTTTTTTTTTGTCTGTCCCACAACCTTGCATCTTCTGAAGATATTACCTTTTTTCCTTGAGTGATAATTGCTGGTGACCCCAGTTCTCTGCTTCTACAGCCATAGGGTTAGGTCCATAACCTATGACCAGTTGGAGTATTTTTGAACTAGAGTTGGGCCAAAGATGTGGCTCAGCAATGTGAAATGAGATTCAACTTCAACCATGTTGCTTACCATGGGTCAGAGCAAATAAACGAACACATAGAAAGAAGCAGAGGAAACAAGCAAACAAAAAAACAAACCACAATTCTTGTAGCTGGTTCTAGTTTTTCCTTAAGCCTGGCTGCAGATTTTCTCTTACCGTAGTCATGTGAACCTTATTAATGGAGCTGATTCAAGTTGGGTTTCTGTCACTTGCAATCAGAAGAACCTTGTCATATATAAACTTTCAAGGGCATACAAATTCTTTTGGGAAATGCAATTCTCAGAGGGGTCAGGAACTCCTAGCAGATTGAGAGTCCTCATTCTAGGCTTTCTAATGGGCTATTTGTCTTCTGTCTCCTACATTTGTGTTCCTTAATTTCTTCACCCAGAGATCAGTCCTACTTACCCATGATATGCCCCAACGCCAGAGATCATTGCTTCTGACAGACCTGGGAGAATGTGCAAGAGAGGGCCTCTTCCTGGAAGAAAGAGCTATGGGGAGTGTGAAGAGATCTCTGTTGGCGGGTAATGAGAGGTATATGGATTCCAGGAGAGACACCCTAACAGAGCATGGATTCTAGAACAGTCTATCTGGATTTGAATCCCAGCATTTTCTCAAGCTGACTTTATAAACTTAGACAAATTATATGCTTTTTCTTTATTTTAGTTCTCTCATCCATAAAACAAAGAAGGATACAACTACCAGACCAGACACTCTGGACCACCACCTCATCAGCTAAATAACAAACAAAAAGTTCAAGGCTCTTTCCCAATAATTCCAGTAAAAGTCTCAGAAATGAGTCTGATAGGCCAGCCTTGGGCCATATGCTCCATTATGCATCAATCAGAGAGATGAAAAAGCCTTATTGTTTAGCACTGAGTCATGTGACTATGACATTTGAGAAGGGGAGTGCTAATACGTCACACAATCTGAGAGTGGAGTAGGGATGCTTCCTCAAAGGAAGTCAGATTTCCTTGAGTGGCATAAAGGGAAATGGGCTGTAGTCCTCCTGAGGGTAGAAATCACAGCTCATGCTTTTCTGAGCATAATCTTGGGCACTGTGTGCACATTGTGTGTGTTCAATAAATAATTTTTCCTTTATCCTGGCAATCATCAAGCCTGATTCACATTGAAAACTCCTAGATTCTCAATGCTATAATTCTATCTTTTTTAGGCAGAAAAGCCTGGGGCAATACTTGTGGCCAAAAATATAACATAAACATTCTTAAAAACCTTTCTCTGATTTTGTTCAAACTTGTGAACCGTGATCAACAGCCTCAGACTGAGCATCAGACCTCAAAAGTGTCTCTGGAAACTCTCAGATGAGGCTAATGGTCTTTTAAACACATGAGGGACTGACCAGGCTTAGTAGTGTTACTTTAAATAGGCCTCCATGTGGGCACTAGGTAGGGTCTGTGATCTCCCTTGAGATCCTCTTGAAAACCAGTGAACAGCTTCTCTGAGGATCCCTTTGGGGACACTGCTGTGGCCAATTTATGGCCCAGATCAGCCTGGGATGGAGGCCTACCAGAACACAGTGGGCTTTGCTTTTCAGCTAATAAGCTGTGAAGAGGAAGTGTTTGTCTGTCTGTAAGTCCGCTCAATGCGAATACTGAGACAACTCTTTAAAGGCAAGGATAATCTGACCAATATAAAGACACAGATGGAGCCTGCCTGCTTAAATGTCACAAAACAAGGGAATTAGTGTAATAACAAGAATGAGGAGAAAACCTCCCTCTGTCTTCTTGCCAGCAGCTTCGTGGCTGTTCCAACAAGGAAGTACTACTGGGCAGGCTCAGGGAAAAGAGATTAGGTGACCAGATGCCTTGATTCCACGATGAGGTTTGAATTTGGAGCAGTGGGCCATTAGAAGATTTTGGTCCTTACTTCTTTTTTTTTTTTTTTATAAGTATGAGAACAGTATTGGGAAGAATCATATTTTAAGATCCTAACAGGAAATTTCTTGTTAGAGAGAGACATAATATTTCTTTAAAAAAAAAAAAAAGATTTTATTTATTTATTTGAGAGAGAGAAAGAGAGATAGAGAGAGCATGAATGGGAAGGTGAGGGTGAAGCAGGCTCCCCTGCTGAGCAAGGAACCCAGTGTGGGCCCAATCCCAGGACCCTGGGATCATGACCTACGCCAAAGGCAATGACTTAACTGACTGAACCACTCAGGCTCCCTGAGACAGAATATTTCTGCATGTGTTCCAAGGACTATGTAGGTGACTATCTCATTATCTTATCTCTTATTGCTACTAAGAAAGGGGGTATGTCCTAGGAAAGACTTGTCATAATAAGTGGGAGAGAACAGTGCATAAGTGGCTTTGAAATATATGGAGAAAGAGGAAGTGAAGGGCATGCTAGTGGACACCTGTGTATCTGCCCAGCACCACTGGCACTTCCTGTTGGGAAGTCCTTCAGAGCCTCCTTTTACCCATGGGTTCTGTTGTGAACTTATGTGCCCCTCCCCTAGCCATAGCTGATTGGTCAGAGGTGGGCACCTGACCTAAGCTAGGCCAGTCATCCTGGCCATGCCTGATTAGTCCAGGAATGGGCCTCTGATCCATTTGCTTCAATAAGCCTCTTTCCTACAAATTTATATTGGAAACACAAAACTTTTCAATCCAGTGTGTCTCTGGTAGATGAAGTTAACATGGAGCCATGTTCTTTGCCATGTGAGAGAAAAAGAGAAAGCCCTTTTGCAGAGAGACGGTGATGGAACTGATGGGTAGTCAGAAGCAGGGATGCAGGAGTTTGGTGGCATTGGAGGTCTGCATTCTATGTGCTCCTAAAGCCCATCCCTCCCTTTCTGTGGTTGACTGCCCAACCTTTCCTTGAATTCTCTGGAGCGTATAAATTTCTTTTATTGCTTTAGCAGTTTCCAGTAGCTTCTGTTACTTATGGCTAAAAGAGCCCTAATAGCATAGGCACTTAAAATGGCCCCAAGAAGACAGAAAGTAGAAAAGGGATTGCCCATGCCTGGAGGTTGTGGAATGGGTCGTTGTTCAATGTGCACAGAGTTTCACGTTTGCAAGATGAAAAGAATTCTGAAAATTGGTTGCATAACATTATGAATGTACTTAACATTACTGAACTCTATACTTAAAACAATTTAGAAAGGTAAATTTTGTTATATATATCTTAACTCAAATTTTTAAAATGGTCTTGAGAAGTACAAAACAAAAATACACCTCCCCAAAATCTCACTCAGGAGTCAGCCCTGCTGTAGATGCAGACTGCCAATGATTTTCTTGATATCAGCTTTGCAACTGAGCTTGAAATTCTTTTAGCCCCAGACTGACTCTTCTTTGCCCCTTCCAGATCCCATCACTGTCCACCCCTGCTTTGTGTGACCTCATTTTAATAACATGGAGTCTACTGGGCCAAGTAATCCAGAAAATACATTGGCTTCCTCAAAACCAAGCTCATTCAATTACTTCCAAAGCCCTGTAGAAATGATGTGGAACCCTTAGCCGAGCTGCCACTCTCCATCAGCACAGATAACTAAGAGTTGCCTGAAGAGATGCACAGTGTGGGAAGGAAGTCTTCAGTCTGGATGTGGGTCTCTTGAAGAGCCAGAGAACAAGGCTTTTATCACAGCTTGATCTTAAAATCCCTTTGTGGGGCTGAACCTGGGGGGAGTGCCTTCTAATGGACACAACCTGGCCCCTAGCCCATCCAACATACTCTCTTGCCCGCAGCCTCCTGAACAAACCGGGCTGAAGGAGGAGGATAATGGAGATAGAGGTATGCATCTTCCTGCCTTGGGGAGCTTTTCATCAAGGGCTCAGGCAGTGGCAGAGTAATCAACAAAGACAGGATTTCAATAAGAAAATTCAAGAGCCGATTTCCCTTTGCCATGTAGGAAAAAAAAAAAAAAAAGCCTATCAAACTATCAAACACAAATGCATAGCTTTATCCTCCAGATCCCCCAATATTTTGTATTTGTTTGTCCAATATTCTTATCCACAAACTGAGAATTCCCTTTCTTTTCAAAGTATAGTATTAAAATATAAAAATCTTCAAAAGTCCTTTAAAGGGAATTGACTTGTAGAGATGAAAATCCCCCCAAAGAGGTGAAAAGAGAAAAAAAAATTATAAGATACCGTGAAAAAGGTGATTTTGAGTTTTGAAAGACATGAAAGAAGCAGTGAGAGGGGGCAGGTAATAGAACTGCCTACAGAAACACATTTATTTTTCTGAGCTAAATGCAGAGGTGTTTTTAAGTGCAAAGTGAAATTTTATAAAATCCTTTGGTTTTAAATATGTGCATGTGTGTATCTGTGAGAATGTCCTGACAAGCTAGCTCTGCGGGCTGTGCAGTGCATTAACATTCTGGACGGCAGCAAAATGATTTGATTTTACCAAATATGAGAAGCTATTAATAAAAGCGGAATTGAAATAAATCATCATCGTGCGGATGCTGGCTGCCGGACTTTGAGGGAAGGCGAGATTCGTGAGACTGTATGGCGTGAAAAACAATTAGAGTGCTCTGACTGGGTGTTGTAATAAAGCCGCCAGCTCTCCCTGCTGGAAGGAACTGTCCCACTGATGTCAACCTTGCTGGGCACTCCTCTCAGGGCCATACAGGTCTGGACAAACTTTTACCCTGGCCTTGCTTTCCTTTTTCTTTCTTTCTTTCTTTCTTTCTTTCTTTCTTTCTTATCAAGGGACATAAACATACACTGGGTTTCATCTGTAACCACTTCTGGGAAGATGTGATTCACTTTTTCAAGAGGGCAAATCGTGCTGGGAAAAGTTTTTTAAAGGCATGGAAAAATTGATAGAAATACGTATTCTACTTTTTTACAAAATCCTTAGAAATGGACTTGCACAAAGTTATGAAATAGACAAGGCATGTCTCAGTCACGAGCCCATAACTCCCTTTGGCCTTGCCTTCCAATGACCACCCTGGTATGCTTTCTGGCACCCTCTGAGCATTGGACATTCTCCCAGATGTGTATTCTATTCCTCAGATCCTTGTCTTTTCTAGAGAATAAGAGCTGATATGATTAAGTCACCAGATTATGACCCCTACTCAGTGAACTTTCAAGAGAAGAAATCTGGAATTTAGTTAGAGCATACATTTTTAACAAGTCCTTGTAGTCCAACTGGTCATATTGGAGGGTAGTTAAGACACAGCAGGTGTCCAGTGAGATAGGGATATTAGGAGGCTGTTCATGCCATGGCACTCTTTTTGTCCCTTGCCTGAACAAGGTTTAAATCTTGATATTTGACTAACTTCCTTCTCTCCAGACCATATTGGCCCACTTCTTGCTCATGGGTTTACTTAAAAAAAAAAAAAAAAAAAAATTAAGTACCTGGTATTTAAACAACGTAAGTACTATTACCTCTAACAAAAACGGTAGTACCATAATAGGGACACCCTGCCCATCAACCGAGATGGCTTCCAGCTTGTAGGGTCTCACTGTCATCTTCCGATTTGCCATCTCTAGACTTTCATGGAAGTAGCCTACCACAACAAAGCTGAGAAAAAGGAGTTCAGAACCCATTATTTGGATGCTGACACAACATGCATATCTGTATCACTGACCCTGACAGTTGCCATCTTTTTATAGGGTATGAGTGTATACAAAAAACCATAAAGCTGTTGTTCAAAATGACGCTGATCGTAGGTCAGGTAAAATGTGTACTATGATAGCTCTTGCAATCGTCAAGAGGATGGTAGAGTTAGCTTTTTTCTGGCCTTCAAGTAGCTGAGAAAGGTCTGATACTGGCAGCTGACATTGCTGCATTACTTGATTGAACAAGAAGATGTGGAGGAGAGCAGTGTTAAGTTTAACAACACAGACCCAAAGGATTATTCAGGAGATTCCATAACTGCTTTATTTGTTGAGATAATACCCCAATATTTCTCTGGACCACAATCCAGATCTATTCTTATTTTTTTGCTTTGGGTTACCCAGACAGAATGAATGGAGATACCAATTTAGGCACTTGAGAGGGGCACATGCCAGGCTAAAATGTGTGCACACACTTAATATGTGAGTCTTAAGCCTTTGAAACAGACTCCCTGGGCCACAAGAAGCCCACTAAGTGTATTTTAGGTCAGTCCCATCAAGTGTGTTTGTGTGCACATGATTGTGTGTATGTGCACATATGTGAGTGTGTGCATTTGATGCTATATGCTAGCAAGACTATAAAAACTTGATGAAAAGCAGATTTGAAGGAATGGAGATGCCTTGTTCTTCAGCAATGTTGAACTACCTGCTGTTCCCAGAAAGGCTCCAAGGCACCAAGCTGTTCCACACACCTCTGTTTTTTATAATCATGTCTTTACAAGCTAGAATGTCCTCTCCTATTGGTTATTCAAGGTTCAGCTTAAGCATCTTTCAAAGCTTTCTTTGACTGTAAGCAGACAATTAGCCATTTCCTCATTGGTGCACACTAAACCTCATAGCCTCTTCTGATAGGAGGAGAACAGCAAGCTTGATGTTCTTGTTACCAGTATTCACTTACCTGTTTCTGTCCCCCACTGGCTCAGTTAGAAGAGGCATTATATCAGACAAGAGATGATCGTATGGCCACAAGTCTACAATGTGCAGATGAAGGTACTCATCTGTGATGAAAACACTAACACTGGGTGGGTACTGACCCAGTCACCCATCTGTGGGGCTCCATTTGAGTGCACTGAGTGTTTGACTATAATATCATGACAGAAGTGACCAGGATTATCCTGGCTTCTTATAAGAACTTCTAAGGACTTCAGAATATCTCAAAACAAAGGAGAGAACCAGTTCATTTCAGATTTTAAAGACTATTTTGAAGTTACAGAAGAGTTTTAGAAAATGAAGATATTCCTTTCTGGGTATAGTTTCTTGGTGCTATTTTTGTATGAGACAGAAAGTTTTAATTCTGCATTGTCATCTTAGTATTTGCCATTTGTTCATTTACTCATTTGGTTAATATTTATTGGGCATCTAAACTTTAGCTCCAAAATTACTTTATGCACCTAATCATAACATAAAAGTTTTTATCCAGTGTTATAATGTGCAATTTAGAAATTTTGGGAAAAAAACACTCTATTGCCCACCTGTGATATCTGCCTCCCTTCCCCAACTTAATCTTTCCTCTAAAAAACCCAGACATCCCACACATGGAGTTTACAGGAAGCATATCAGCTCCTTCTGTGAATACCTGTTTCTGTGTGCAATGGGAAAAATTAAAAAAAAAACAAAAACAAAAACAGTGGGCCTTTGACAAAGGAAAAAAAAATCAGACAATATTTACTGAACATTTACTACATGTTTGATATAAAGTAGACCTAAGGAGAAAATAAATTATTATCCTCCAGCAACTTTACTCCAGTCCCACTAGAATGACTAAACTAACATGTGGGGAATAACTGTAGGCAAAGGAAGATAATTCATTCCTTCAGTGACCATCTCCTCACCCTCTTGTATAGGACTAGTGTTGTGGGAGCCCGCAGAAGTGCAGGTACAAATATTCAGTCCCTGTGCTCAAGGAGCTGATGGACTAAGGGCCATATGCTCATAATGTACCACAATAAGGTGTGTTAAGCTTTAACAGTGGAGATTTGTGGTAGCCCAATGAAGCAGGTAATGAGCCCACTGGAGGCCAAGGCAGCCTTTCAGAGAGGATAACATGGGAGGGATGAGTTCATTGGGGAGGAGTTGGGGCAATTAACTGCTGCTGAAACATTTTCATGGGGTATTCCAATTCTACTGAGGTCTGATATAAACATAGTACAAACAGTGAGGTTGAAGGAGAAAGAAGAATTTCAAACTTTGCCAAGCCCCCATTCATTAAGATGCATCTTAACAAATAAAGGTTTTTCTTGGTCACTTTATTTTCCATACACTTATTCATTCATTCAACAAACTTTATGGAGGTTCCATGCCAGACATGATTCTAAGGACTGAGGATGCAATGGCACACAAGATAAGGTCTTTTCCTTCAAGGAACTTTTATTCTGGTGGAGAAGCAAATAAACAAGACTGTCAGTTTGTCAAGTCCTTTGAAGGATGAAGGTATGAAGTTACTGGGAGGAACCTCTTAACACATTCTGGGCAAGGAAGCTGTCCTGAAAAGGTGACCTATGAACTAAGACCTGAAAGATAAAACTAAGCCATATGAAGAGTTAGTGGGTAGAGAAGAGGATACTTTAGGCTAATGGAGTTGGGGAATATCCCTTAAGCAACCGTGCCTTTAGGCCTTGATCCACATATAGCCCTCTTGTAATAGGATTTGACCATCAGTCAGATTAGACTGGATTCTGTTACCATAGTAAGTGACTCCCAATCTCAATGATGCATAATGACATAGGCTTACGTGGTATTCATGGCACATGTCCACAGCAGATTGGAGGGAGGGAAATCTGGCTTCATGGCTCCTCATCCCAAGACCCAGGCTGATGGAGCAGCCTGGATATTAATGTTGGGTCTTGTGGTAGAGAGAAAGAGAGGAAGAGAAAACATGATCAGTCACACACTGGCTCTTACAACATTCACCTGAAAGAGGCACTACACATTTTATTGACCAAAGAATGTCACATGTGCACACCTAACTCCAAAGAGGTGACACAGTGCAATTCCTACATTTTATCAGGAGAATAAGAAATGTCTATTAAACAGTACTAATGACTACCTTATGTGGGAAAAGTAATGAATTTGTCTTTCTCTCTTAGCTGGTACATGAAATCAGAAAGTTTGTCACTGAGCTCCAAGAAGTTTGGTTGTAATCTATCTGAGCTCTCTGAACAGAGGAGCAAGGCTAGCTTCTGCTGCTGACACTCCTGTCTTCATCTGCTCAGACTACTGCAACAAAATACAACACAATGGATAGGTTAAACAACAGAAACTTATTTCTTCCAGTCTGGAGGTTGGGAAATTCAAGATTCCGGTTTGTAGATGGTCACTTTCTCTGTGTGTTCACATGGCCTTTCCTCAGTGCACGCTCATGCAAAGACAAAGAGCTCTTGTGTCTCTTCCTCTTTTTATGAGACACTAATCCAATCATGAGAGTACCACCCTTGTGACCTCATTTAAACCTAATGACCTCCCAAAATACCATCTCCCCAAATGTCCTTCCTCAGCATCAGAAACCCCAGCAAGAGATGCTTGAGTCCCCAGAATCTCACTCCCGGGGGAGCTCATGTTCAAAAGCTCAGAGAGCCCCCAAGAAAAACTCCTGGGCTCTTATATGCCAGGCTCGGGGAATCTCAGAAGAGGGAGGAGATGCCGAGGCTTTGGTTTCTTTAAGGACAGTGGGGAAAATGCCGGGTGAAGGATGGGCAGAAAGGGGAAGTGGAAAGAGTTGAAACATTGCTGATGAAAGAGTCCGAGTGAGGTGATGAGAGACCCAGAGAGCAAAGGTAATGAGGCAGTGCAAGTGCAGGAGAAGGAGAGCAGGTATCAGAGAGCTGGGTGTCCTTTCAAGTGCAGAGGGGGAATGATGGGCAGAGACAAGCTTGGCACAGCTGCCCCTGGTTGGCTACTCATCCTGGGGAAAGAACAGGTTGGCTCATATCTGCCTTGCAAAGCTGGGGAGTCAGAGTGGGCAGAAGTAGTGGATGCAGGCTGCTGAGTGTCTGGTCACCATGTCTCTCTATATGTACCAGAGAGTGAGGGTTAACAACAGCTGCTGTTAGTCTTCACCCATCCACCCTTCTGCCGCTCATAGCAACCTGACTTTCAACTGGGAACTCCCCTTAGGAACACGTCACTTCTTCCTACCTTTATGTCATGACAGGATTGGGCATACGAATCAGGTTCGACCAATGTGAATATAGCATCAACCAAATGATTGGTTTGGGGATTGCATTGTGACCAATCATGCTAACCTAGTCAATTCCAAGATTTGGTCAGAATAATGGGGGATAGGTCCCCTTTTTATCCAGGAGCTCCTAAGCTGGCAGGATGTCTAAAGTCTAA
The DNA here is from genome assembly GCF_030435805.1 of Mustela lutreola. NCBI lineage: Eukaryota > Metazoa > Chordata > Mammalia > Carnivora > Mustelidae > Mustela > Mustela lutreola. Next base: position 34,534,659 of record NC_081305.1, on the reverse strand, counting down.
GACAAGAGCATTCCTGGCCACCACCTGGGGAGAGTCTGAGAATGAACCAATAGAGAGGAGCCTGGCCTGGGCTGAGAGACTGAGCACCTGCTGGATTTCCTGGGCTTGAAGTTGGTGCAAGCCAAGCATCTTTCTACTGTGACCATCTGAAATCCTTTTGTTCCTTAAGACTACCTGAGTAGACTTCTGTTACTGAAGGAGCCCAACTCTGGTTCCCACATCTTCTGGCAGCAAGCTCACTTTCTGCCCAGGTTTCTGTGAATATACTAATTTGGCTTCTTCCCATGACTACCACCTAAATTCAGGGTACTAATGTGTGCTTTGCTTCCTAGCTCTGCTATTTCCTAAGCGTGAGAACTTGAGTAAGTTCTTCAAACTCTCTGTGCTTATCTCATCATCTGTAAAATGGGGATAATAATGTTATGTATCTCATCAGGTTGTTGGGAAAATTAAATGAGTCAATAGATGTCAATTGCTTAGAATGGTGCTTAACACAAAGTAAGTTCTTAATAAGCATTTAGGGGCATATCCCATCACTTATTTTATATGCTGCACCAGGAAGAGATGCAAAACAGTTGCCACTGCCAAATGGTCTCTCCATGCTGAGTGCACTCTTAGAATACTAGGCTGACACAAATTTGGCTTTCCTCCCGCACCTCCTGTTACCTTGAACGCAGGCAAAGGACAAAGTGAGTGTTGATATGTGGCCTGATCTCAAGGTGCAGCTAGCCAGGGCCCCAGGGAGGGGAGTGGAGCAGCCCTGACTTATTGGCAGCAGGAAATGTGGAGGCTCTGAAGAGGCTCCCGCAGCCTGCAGAGTGGAGACTGTCAATCCGTGGGCAGCGTTTTCTGCAGCGGGGCATTGAACAGCTTCAACTAAGACAGACCAGTGATCCTTTCCTCCTCTAAAACTTCTCTGAAGGGTTTGGAACCATGTTTAAAAGTTTATCTGTGGGACTGTTGCCTGCATAGTAATTTAATGATGCACCCCTGAGCATTCACTCTCAGCTACCATTTCTTCCTCTTCATCTTATTTTCTGAAGTCTGAAAGTGTCCTTAGAAAGAAAGGCAAAAGGTGAAGTTGTAAGGAGAATAAACTAAGAAACCCTGATATTTCTAATACTCTACCCTCCCTGGTGGTCTAGTGGTTAGGATTCGGCGCTCTCTCTCTCTCTAATACTCTACTTGTTGGGACCATTCCTGCAGGGATGATGTTGTTTGCCTTTGACGTGGGACAGGATAACCCTCCAAATGCCCAGGATTCATTTTCAATTTCCCCCATGTCAGAACCCACACAGTCCTTTCTTCATGGACCCTCCATTCAGCTTGTTTCCATAGAAACTCCTGCCTGTGTCAGAGCACCTCTGAGAGGGTAGGAAGGAGGCAGGAGCTATTGCCATAGCAACACGCATCTCCACAGCAGCAGCCCGTACTCAGTGCCATCTTGATTCCAAAGAGAGAGTTATCATTGTAGAGGAAACCTGGGTGGTTTTCCTAGGCTGGGAAGTGGGAGCTCAAATAACTGATTCTTATCAGTAACTCAGCCAGCTCTGCCTGGTATGCAAGAATCAGAAAAATGTATTTCAAAGTCCTGAGATGATAACATGAGCCAGACCCTACTTGAAGCCATACTACCAATAGGGCCACTTGCCATTGTTGGAAAAGTTAAAGGATTAATCCAGACGTTTCTACTAACATTATGTTTACATGACTCACATACAGAGCCTCAAAGGCTTTGTATAAAATTTATACAATTTATACAAAGAGTATAAATTTAGGAACCAGACTCCCTAGAATCAAATACAGTCACTTACTGGCTCTGAGACCTTGGATAAGTCAACTTATCTGGACCTCAGTTTTCTTATTTGACAATAATAGTCCCTACTTCACTGGGTTGCGATGAGAACTAAGTCACTGGATTTATGAAAAGCTCTAAATTCCATCTTACAATAATTCCCTAATACATTAACTGTTATAATTACTGCTACTAATAATGAGATAGCACTTATGAGAGCTGACTGTGTACCAAGCATAGGGCTAAGCACTTTCTTAAGGACCATCTATGGTTACGGTAATGCCGTGAGGAGGTACACTTGTTACCTTGCACTAGTATACAGACAAGGAGCCAACACTTCACCTCAAGAGGCTAGGTCCTACCAACACTCTATCTTTAGAGCATGCATTCCTGACAGCGCAAAATCACCCCCTGGGGCACAGAGATACACAGTACATAAATAGATGCTCAGTGTATCTATGGTATTAACATTTCATGGGTGTCAGGGAGGGTGGAAGGCAAGTAGAGATAATTGTCTAAAAAGGCTCTTCAGGGAGGTGATAATAAAAACAAGGTTGAGAAAGCAGAAATCAGATGGCAAGATTTGGGAAGCTAAGCTACGGGCAAATCCAACTCAACCTGTGCCATCTGCTGGTCATCAAGACCTTTTATCAAACCAGTATCAAGAACTGGCAACAAAACCACACCTTCCACAGTGACCTTGGAAAAAATGAGGTTAAAATTCAAGAAAGTACTTGGAACTTGTTAGAAGAAAGGCCCTGTGTAAACCCATAGAATTGTCATTCTCGGCATTGATGGCGAAGTCCGAGATTGCTTAGGAATCAAGTCCCAAAGTTCTTCTTTGACCTGTGAAAGGATGACCAGCAAAGACATTGTGGGGGAGAGGGGGGTCAGCAGACTTCTGTCCCAGCTCTCACCAGGAAGCTGATAGCCAGCTGCTGGGATGGGTGAATTTAGGACCTGGCCAGACTTCTAATAACCTGGGAAAAGGCTGACAAGGCTAATTCCTCCTGAAAACACTCCCCAAAGGACTAAGAGCGTTTCCATCCCCATCACCTAAGGGGCTAACCTCTAGGCATTGAGCTACTAATTGGAAAAAATGGTACCCCAAGGGCCATCAGGCTGCAGCAACCACAGGACAGTAAGACGGGAGATTCCTTGGAGCCCTTGACAATAGTCCAGGACACCTATCCCTCTCCATCCACTCCCAGATTTGTGAACAAAACCACTCAGCAAAAGTAAGAATCAATCTGGAACTTTCTTATGATTTTATGATTTGCTTAATTTCACATTCATCAGAGCTATGAAAAAGCATTGCTGTTAATATTATTATAATCAGGAAAGGTAGCAAAGAGAGAGGGCAGAACCTCAACTCAAAACATCCAGCATTTTCCCAGAAGGACTCCACAGACCAGAAATTTTCAAACCGGTTTTGGTTGAGACTAAACTTAGGATAGACACTTTACCTTGTAAACAGGTACAAGCTCACATGTACACGTCAAACTAAGATAAAAAGTGTCATGAAATAGTACTTGTCTTTAACGTGGGTGATGCATTTTGATACTCCCCGCCTAATTTAATCTGTTTTAAAGGGTGTGTGATTCACTAAGATGACTTAATGGGTCACAAGCCAAGGTTTGAAGATTATCATCAAAGACCACATGTTACTCTTTAAGACAGTGACACATGAAGTTAGGAACCTGGATTCTGGCATCAGACTTGTATGGTTCAAGTTTAAGATGACTGGAGATTTCAGCCAATTTAGTTCATTTCTCTCATCCTCATTTCCTTAGTAGCAAGGTGGGAATATTAGTAGCACCTGGCCCCCAAGGACTGCTTTGCAATTAAGTGAATTAATGCTCATAAGGCATCTAGCACAGTGCTTGCTGTATAGACAGTGGCCATAACTAAGAAGTATCATCATTATTACTGTTGCTGTTGTAGTGATTGTCGTTTTTTTAAAAATGTAGAAATTGGTATGTACACAAAAGGATGGTCATTTGGGAGTTCAAAGCAAGATCAAACAGCATTGTAATTGAAGCCAGGCCCAGAAGAAGAGGAGTATGCGCCCTACTGAAGCAAGAAGAAGAGGGGGCACTTGAGTCAAGGGGGCGTGGTGGGGAACCCCCAGTGTGGATTGGAAGGGGACACCATTCCCATAACAAGGCTATGGACGTCAGGAGCACAGAGAAGGGGTGCTCAGAAATCCTCCCATACAAAATATTTTCCCTTCCTTGCAAGAGTCCTGGGCTCATTTGCTTTTAGGCTACAGCCAGTGACAAACCGTATTCCAGACGAGACTGCTGTAGTCTAGGCAAACCTAGAAGCTTGCAGTGCCACTAATCGAAAATTACACACTTTGTTTTCTGACTGCCAACTGCTATCCAAGGATGATCTTAAATATGGGTCGGAGCACACAATTCACCCGACTCCTGACTTGCGGGCTGTGTTCATTGAGCAGCCGAAATTGCTGGGGAACCTGCAGAAATAGCCCAGTTTGGCCTGCAAATCATTGTGTTCGGGCCAGAAGCTGCATGCTCACTCCTTGTCTTTCCCCTTGCCCAACAGGACAGCCAGTCCAGGTGCTCTGAAAGCCACGTGGTGAATGGATGGATGTGGGTGAGAGAGCATGTGTGAACACACGTGGGCACACATCCACACGGAGGGAGCAAAACACATGGCTCCCAAGAGCAGCGAAGGGGGAGGTTATGTTCCCAGATTGTTTGTTGCTTGCCCTTGAGGGCCAGGACAGGAACAGAGGAAATGGTGATGAACATAGTGCTCAAAAAAATGACTGATATTTGCTGAGCACTTATTTTGCAATAGGCATGGTGCTAAGCTCTTCCACTGCGGAGGCGCATTTATGATAGCCATATGAGACAGCTGTTACTATCACCCCTACTTTACAGAAGAGGAATCTGGGACTTAGGGATGTCAAGCAGCTGGTCAGTGGCCAAGCAAAGACTTGGAAAGCATCACCCTCAGGGAAGCGGCCAACAGATGCAGTTTCCATCTGGGAAAAGGTAGTCTTCCAAACTAAGCTTGAGACTGTCTCAGCTCTCCATCTTGAAACACAGGGAGGCTGCTGACATCTTCAGATAGGTTCGGGTGTTATGGACCAATGGGGAGGGACAGGGAGGAGAGCTTGAGGGCTTTGCTTGAAACCTGTCTTTCCAAGGAGTGTAGACTCTAGAATACGTGAGATATAATGGGCCTTTAACTTTGCAGATAGCGAAATTGAGACCCAGAAAGGGGAAGTGACTTGCTCAAGACCATCCAGCATGTTATGAACAGAGCCACGAGGAGAATCTGCCTTGACCGACTCCTAGTTCAGAATGCTCTTTCTACAGGCCCAACAACGAAAGTAATAGCAATACTATGCACATGAATTGAGTGCTTTTATTCTACCAGAAACCATGTTAAGTATGTTACATGTATTAACTCAGTTGTGCCCCACAACAACCTGATAACATATGTACGACTATTAACCCCCTGCCACACCTAAGGAAACAGTGACACAGAGAGGTTAAGCAACTTGCTTAAGATCACACAGCCAAGAAATATTCTATGTCCTTCAAGGCCTGGAAGACGGGTTGTTGCCCATCCTGTTTCATTTTCTCAATATAATGGGCCCAGTTTCCTCCCAATTTCGTGTGCCCACAGTGGTCTACTTTCCATGCTACCCCACTCCCCTCCCAGAGGACCCAAATGATCTTTTTCTGGCCTTGATCTGAACGAGGTGAGGCAGAAAAGTCTAGAAGGGGTGGGCAGGAAGTCTGCAGGGTCAGGAGCAGGGGCTTTGCTCTTCTGAACAGAGAGCTTCCTAAACAGGCTGGCTGTTTCCCCTCCTCATCGTGCTGAGTAATATCCAGTCACCCAAACATCTCCTGGCCACTGGGCTGGGATGTGCCCACTGGGTCTGCTGGACTAATGTTAGGATGTGTCTGTGAGTCATAACTAATAGCTTCCCACCCTCCCCCCCAAAATTCCATTTTGATCAGGTGTCACCTTAGACAGGAAAGGCTTTTGTTTAATTTGGGTTATCTGGGTGGCAGTTGTTTTTTCTAACTGCACCTTACCCTTTTTATAGCTGTAGATAATCTTTCTTTCCATAGACAGGCCCAGAAATGTAACCGTATTTATGGGCCAGGCTTCGCACGCAATCATCACTCAGAGGACGGTGATGGAGCAGTAACTCACCGGAACAGCCGTGCCACCTTCACACACCACACCGGGCTCTCTCTCCCGGAAGCTCGCTCCTGTGGAGGGGTGGTGAAGGTGACCCCTCTGGAGTAGAATAGAATAGAAGATTCCAGCCCAGGAGCAAGGAGACTGAGAGGAGGGTGGAAGCAGCAGTCCCGAGGCCGAGAGGGGCATGTGTCAGATGGTTATTGATCTTTTGTGACCTGCCCAGCACAGGTCGGGGCCCAGGCCTCCTTTGATCTGCCCAATGTGGGAGACAGAGCCTGGGCCCTTGACCTGCCCAGTGCAGGGGACAGAGCTTGGGCCTTTGACCTGCCCAGTGCAGGGGACAGAGCCTGGGCCTTTGACCTGCCCAGTGCAGGGGACAGAGCCTGGGCCTTTGTACCCTGCCCAGTGCAAGGGACAGAGTGCCAGGCTGTGGAGTCAGACACAGGAGGCCAAATTCTGACTGGTCCACTGACCAGCAATGTGCCTGAGCAGGTTATTTAACCTCCCTAAGCCTGGTTTCCTCAACTGCAAAACAGGGAAAATAACACTCTGTGGGATTATTATAAAAATTGGAAGAATGTAAAGTGCAGAACAGAGCACCTGACAGCCCAGAAGCGTTCAAAAACATTAGAGGTTATTTGCAGGAGTGTAGATGAGCCTTGAATCATTTTGTTGAGTTCAAGAAGCCAGACACAAGTTAGCACGTACTGTATGATTTAATTGAGATAAAGTTCTACGAAAGGCAAAACTAATCTCTGGTGAAAAGAAATAAGAGCAGTAGTTGCCCTTAAGGTGGGAGCTGGGGACAGAAAGAAGGGTCATAAGGGATTTTTCCAAGGGTGATGGAATTGTCTGGTGTCTTGATAGGGGTGTGCGTGCACTTGTCAAAACTCATAGAACTGAATACTTGAGATCTGGGTTTTACGGTGTATGTTATATCTTCATCAAAGAATTACCAGTAAAAATCACAGTTTTGCTTAACATTTTGTAAATCTTAATGAGGAGTCCTTCAATGGTGGAGATGAAACTTGATTAAACAAAAAGGGGAGGGCACCTGGGTGGCTTAGTGGGTTAAAGCCTCTGCCTTCGGCTCAGGTCATGATCCCGGGGTCCTGGGATCAAGCCCCACATCAGGCTCTCTGCTCGACGGGGAGCCTGCTTCCTCCTCTCTCTCTGCCTGCTTCTCTGCCTACTTGTGATCTCTGTCTGTCAAATACATTTAAAAAAAAAAAACACAAAAAACAAAAAGGGGATTTATTGACTCTCTTATCTGGAAAGTCCAGGAGTAGTTTGGCTTCAGGAATGGCTGGATTCAGGGGCTACGTATGTCTCTTCTCTCAGCCTGCTCCCTGTCACACCATATTCATTCTCAGGGAGCCTGTCCCCACATGCTGAATAGAGGGCCGTAGCAGCTCCAGACTTACCAACTACCGGTTTGGAGACCTTGAGTAGGAGGTGCTGACCTATTTACGGATTACTCCTGCAAAAGCCCTGGGGTTGGCACTGGGGGTTCTCTTGGATGAAAAACAAAGAAGGGTGCCCCCGCGATTACAGTCAAAAATGGTGTCCATTTTATTGTTGTTGCTACTGATCTTGTTATGAAACCCTCTGATGAGGAAATTAAATAAACTGGCTTAACTGAATGGAGAACCAGCCTCCCCAAAATAAATAATTTTTAAACCATCAGTGGTTTCTTCCTATGAGGTAATACTTTAACTTCCCTAAGACCCAAGCTGAGAACACACAAAGGACACTCTCTGCAATCTTGTTTCTATTTTGTGAAGTTCCTTCTCCAGTGGTGGGGTCCCTTCAGAGTAGCTGTGTGCAGACCCTATTTGGGGGCTAGCAGAAATTTCTGTGGATTTAATATCAGACAGACTTCATTCTCTTTTCCTCCTCTTTAAAGGTGCCTCTCAAGTAACCTGAGGATGTTTTTACCTTTGAAAAGTTGCTCTAGGAAAAGAACACATTCCAAAGGTCCTACTAGGCCTTTCACACAGTTGCTTTTGTTCTTGTTGACCTGGGTGTGACCTTGGGCTGCCATTTACCTCTCCTATAAAGCGAGATGATGTGGGCTTTCCTGTCTGCATCACAGGGATTATAAGTTCCAGGGAAGCTAATCAAGTGACGGTATTTTGAAAATCACAAGCATTTATAAAAGCTTGTGAGTTATAAGAAAGAATCCTAAATGTCCAGGAAGAGAGACTGTTGTCTGCCCCCAGAGTCACCTGCGGGTCTCCAGTTTCTCGACAATGGCCCTGAAGGAGGAATATGCTCTCTTACAAGCTGCAATCCATGCCTGAGCAGAGATGTTGATTGAACCCTTTGTCAGGAAGCAGCCATGGCCTCACGAGACCCTGCAGCCACCTTGGGCCCTCCATTCCACTGCCCCATCTCTGGAGCAGAATTTGAACTCTATACCCCCTCTGACCCAGCAGATGCATTACGGCGATTCTCCCTCACTGAAACATCCGTTCATGCAAACAAGAAACCTATAAAAGAAGGCCCATTGTACCAAAATACCTGAAAATATCCAAGTGTTTATTGGTATAAATGTTGTATAAATCCAAGGATAAACATTGGATACGTTAAGGTACATCTAGATTATGGAGGGCTTGAAAGTCCCTAAAAAGGGACGTAGGTCAATAGCTCTGTTTCTTGGAGGAGAAAAAAAAAGAAAGTAAGTTGATGAACAACATTAATTCATCCAGAGTTCAACACACATGGGTGACCACCTACCTAGGCTCTCTCCTGGGACTGCAACAGCGAACAAGACAGATATAGCCCTGGCTTCATGGATCCTATTTTTTTTTGGGGGGGGGGGGGTGGAGTGTGCCTCAGAAAATGTCTGCTCATAGCAACTACCCAGCTACCCCCAGAGTAGGGAACTCAGGGATGGGCACGGAAGCATGAGGAAGGAGGAGGGTGTTTTTACTTCTTCCATTATGCATGTCTGTGCTATTTGAATATTTCACAATGAGTATTTATCACTTTGTAATTTTTATAAAACCAACAGAGGGAACAAAATAAATGAACTGTGGGCACGCATGAGCACACACCATCCATAAAAAGCCAAGCTGGGAAGAGATAAGGAGGAGGTAGGGGGAGTCCAGGGGAGAGACAGATACTCCCCACGTGCCCGCGGAAACAGCTGAAAAGAAGCTGTTTCTGGAGAGAGCAAGTTGCTAAAGTGATCATTCCCTTGAGTGTTTCTGTGCCAGGACCACGGCCAGGCCTTAGAATGTGGCTCCTCAGGGTCCTGAGTGCAGTGAAGCAAATACCAACTGGCAGGTGCTGTTCCCTTTCTGGGATAGGAGGCAGGCTCTGTCCCTGCCCTCACCAGGACGTCATCATCCCTGCTCTGTGCAGCACAGAGCAAGTCCTGCCCTTATATTATAATGCAGAGTTCAAGTCTAGCTGTGCAACTCATCAGCAGTGTAACCTATGCAACACCCTTCACCTCCCTGTGCTTTCTTACTTATAAAGTGAAGATGATGATGATGATGATGACGACGACGACGATGATGATGATAGCTGGGCCAAGGATTTATTAAGTAGATACTTGTAAAGAGCTTAGAGTACCACTCAGCACACAGGAAGAGTTCTGCCAGGTTTTAATTACCTTTAGAGCTGTTGTTAGAACTGCCTCCTACTGTGGGGAGCCTACCATGCAAAAAGTAGCACGTGTTTTCTGGCTCTTTTTACTTGGCTCCAGTGGCTTGGGATGTAATTCCCATCCAGTAAATCTGCCCTCAGAGTTGGACATCTAAAACCCAAAAGCCTTAGGGGTCCTATAGACCAAAGTCCCATTTTATGGATGGAACCACCAAGGCCCAGAGAGGCAAAACCTGAGCTCCTGCAATTCAGTGAGGCTCTAGAGAGTAAGGAAGGTGCATGAGGATGGGTGTTCCTCTCACCCTGCATTAAAGAGCTCTGGGGGTGGGGAGTGCCTGGGTGGCTCAATGGGTTGAGCCTCTGCCTTCAGTTCAGGTCATGGTCTCAGGGTCCTGGGATCGGTCTTGGGATGAGGCTCTCTGCTCAGTGGGGAGCCTACTTCCCCTCTTTCTCTGGCTGCCTCTCTGCCTACTTGTGATCTCGCTCTCTCTGTGAAATAAATAAATGATAATTTTTTAAAAAAGAGCTCTGGGGATGTGCTAATTTGGTCCCTTAATTTAGGCAGTCTTGCTGGGACAGTTGGGTTTTAAGCACCATACTCTGCAGGGTAAAAATGATGCTACTAAAACTTCCTGGTCATCCTCTTGTGGATATGCCTAAGTATAAATTCCTTGCTGATACATGTATTTTCATCTTGGATCATTGTCACAGTTCATTTTGCAGTGCTTACTTGAGTGGATTACAGAGTATCTAGATATTTGGCTAACCGTTATTTCTGGGCGTGTCTGTGAGAGCTCTTCCAGCTGAGATTAGCATTTGAATCAGTGGATTCAATAAAGTACATTGCCCTCCATGGGGTGGGTGGGCATCCTCTGATTTATTAAGGGCCTGAACAGAACAAAAGGGGAACTGAAGGAGGGTATGTCCCTTCTCTGCCTGATTGAGCTGAGACAGTGGTCTTCGCTCTTGGTCTAGGAATTACACCATCAGCTGCCCTGGTTCTGGGACCTCCTGACTCAGACTGAATGATACCAATGGCTCTTCCTCTGCAGCTTCCAAACAGCAGATCATAGAACTGCTTAGCCTCCACTATTGTGTGAGCCAGTGTCTCACAATACCTCTGTCTGTATAGATATAGATGTAGATGAAATAAATGACATATAAACATAGATGACAGATCTAAGGATGATAGAGATGAAAAAGATACAGATATAGTTATAAATGACACAGCCATAGATCCTGGGGTTCTGTTTCTCTGGAGAACCACAACTAATACAGCCATGTATTTTTTTTTTAACTTTTCATTTTGAAATAAGTTTAGACCTTTTCTATAGAAAGGTTGCAGGGAGAGCAGAGTTTTCACATACCTTTTATCCACCGTCTCTCAAATGTTAGTATCTTCCATGAGCATAGTACAATGATCAAAACTAAGAAATTAATATTGATGCAATAATATTGACTGAACTACAGACTTTATTCAGATTTCCTTTTTCTGTTCCTAGATCCAAACCAGATTGAATCTGGATTCCACATGGAATTTAGTCATTATGTCTCCTTAATCTCCTCTAATCTGTGACAGTTCCTCAATCTTTCCTCATCCTGTATAACCTTGGAACATTTGACAAGGGCTGGTCAGGTAATTTGCAAGCCATCCATAAATTTTAATTTGCCTAAAGATTTCTCATGATCAGACTGAAGTTACAGACTCAGGAAGGTATACCACAGAGACAGGGAGCCCTTCTCATCCTGTCGTAGAGGGGGATAGAGGAAAGCCACATGTCTTATTGTTGGTGATGCTAACTTCCATCACTAGATTAAAGTGGTATCCATTCCAAAGTTACTAGTTTTCCTTTCTGTATGCTATATATTAGAAATGAGTCAGGGAATCGGGCCACATTCAAGAGGAACGGAGTTAAACTCTGTCTCCTGGAGGAAGGAGTGTCAAAGAATGTGTAGGTATATGTTAAATGCACCACAGTAATTAATGTATATCTGAAGGGAGATACATTGAGGCTGTACAAATATCCTGCTTCTCCTTAAACTTTACCTCACTAATTTTAGGACTCATTGGTGGATATTGCCTGCAGCAATGATTACTCGGGTGCCTTAACGGTGATTTTCTATTTCCCCTCATTCAGTCCCATTTATTAGTTGGAATTCTTCTGTAAGGAAGAGTCAGCTTTTCTCCTCCATTTATTTACTTAATTTACTTATTCAATTACTTATTTACGTCAGTATGGACTTATGAATAAGTATTTTCCTCTTTGGGTGATAATCCAACACAATTATTATTTACTTTGTTCTAGTTTGACCCTTGGGAGATCTTTCAGGGTGGTTTCTGGGCTTATGTGACTTTTTAAGTGTCCCCAACCTTTTTGGGGATTGTTTTTTATTTGGTTTGGTCTCTCGTGTTTGGCACAGGCCGTGTCTTTTTCTTTTTCTTTTCTTTTCTCTCTTTTTTTTTTTAGATTTATTTATTTATTTATTTGAGAGAGAAGGGGAGAGGGGAAGCGGAGAGGAAGAGAGACACAGAGCCCAACACACTACCTCAGGTCATGATCTCACAACCCTGAGATCATGACCTGAGCCAAAACCAAGAGTGGACCACTCAACCAGCTGCACCGCCCATGCTCCTCAGCCATATCTTTTTTCTTTTTTCTTTTTTTAGATTTTATTTATTTATTTGATAGAGAGAGAGAGAGAGAGAGATCACAAGTAGGCAGAGAGGCAGGGGGAAGCAGACTCCCCGCTGAGCAGAAAGCCTGATGTGGGGCTCCATCCAAGGACCCTGAGATCATGACCCAAGCCGAAGGCAGTGGCTTAACCCCCTGAGCCACCCAGGTGCCCCCCACCCCGCCATGTCTTTTTAAAGCATCAATTGGATCATGTTCTTCTACAGCTCAAAACCCTCCCACACATTTCCACCATACTTAGAGTAAGCCCCAGAGTTCTTCCCCACACTTCTGCCCCCCACAAGAGCCCCTCGTCACGTCTGACCTTACCCGCCACCCCCACACCTACCTCTCTCTCCTCTTGCTGAGCTGCAGTCCCTCTGACTTTCTTTTTGTTCCTATGACACACCTAGTTTGTTCTCTGCAAGCCCTTTGCTCCTGCATCCCCTCTGCCTGGAGCTCCGTTGCACAGATATCACCTTGGCTGACCTTCATCCTTCCAGCCAAAGCTCTGAGAAGCCTCCCTGATCAAGCCTGAAGTGGCAGGAGCACTCAGAGTTGGGATTGAAGGGAGTTTAACTAAGGTGCATTTTACAGAGGAGAAGATGGGTTACAGAGATAAAGATGGAAGAGTGAAGCACACAGGAATGGGCCAGACAGGAGCTATTACCAATCCCTAGCTTAGATTGAGAGGAGAAAAAGGTGTAAGTATCTCTGGCAAGAACTGGGGCCATAGGTAAAGTCATGCAACCACTCCCCAAACCCTGGGGCCAGCTGCAACAGGGGTGGGTCCTGGGAGGGCATTAGCCTTTCCCTCTCCTTCTTCAATTTCCTATCAGTGTTCCCCATTGGCCAGGGAGCCAGGGAACAAGTCTGCTGCTACACTCCACAGAGCCTGGCCTCCTAGGACACAGGGCAGGGCAGAGATTGAGTGAAGGTGAAGATTCGGTCTTCAGAGACAAATGGAGAATACCCAGCTCACCACCGCTGTCACTAGGGTGTCACTTCTCCTGCTTCTTCCCCTCCCTTTCATGCATTTGCCATTATCTGAAACTATGGTATTTACTTATCATTTGTTTGTTATCTACCGATCTCCAATTAAACATGATTTCTATGTGGGAAGGGACCCTCTTATTCACCACGATATTCACAGTCCTTGGCACATAGTAGGAATTCAACAAATATTTGTGATGAATGAAAAACATAATTGATGTTCAGAGACCAAACATATGTTCAGGTTCTTGGTACTCCCTTCAGGATGCTTCTTGTGGTTGGGATTATTGGTGCCATTCCAGAGCTGGAGTTACTCCAGCGCTTCCGATTCACTCTCCCCTCCCATATTCCCCCTTCATTTTGGCTGAGCGGACTCCTGGCACAGCAGGGATGTCTCATCTACTCTAGCTTTGGCCACCTATTTCCACCTCCACCCCTGAGGCTCCGCTCTACCTGCCTCCTCAGAAGTCCATCTACTGTCTGTGCCCTTCCTGCCCTCTTCACTCTTCTTTGCAGACCAGCAAAGCCTCCCATTGTTTGTCTGTTTCTCTACACTCTTACTGCCAGTAGCCACTAGCCACATACGACCACCCAGTATGTAAAGCGTGGCAGGCCCAATCCAGATGTGTTATAAAGCACCCACCAGGTTTCAAAGAGTATGCATAAAAGAAGGCACACATCTTTTTGAAACTTTTTAATTTTTTTATTGAAGGGTCATAAACCTAGGGTGTTATTTTAGTTTCAAGTATACAACACAATGATTTAATATCTCTTCATATTACTCAGTGCTCATCAAGATACGTATACACTTGATCCCTGGTATCATTTCATTCATCCTCCAACCTCCCTTCTGGTAACCACCAGTTCGTTCTCTATATTTAAGGGTGGTTTTGTCTCTTCTTCTTCATTTGTTCATTTGTTTCATTTCTTAAATTCCATATAGGTGTGAAATGATATGGTATTTGTCTTTCTCTGACTGACCTATTTCACTTAGCCTTATACTCTCCACCCATATAGATGCAAATGGCAAGATTTCATTCTTGTTATGGTTGAATAATATTCCACTGTGTGTGTGTGTGTGTGTGTGTGTGTGTGTACCTCTACTTCTTTATCCATTCATCTAGGGATGGACATTCAGGTTACTTCCATATCTTGCCTATTGTAAATAATGCTACAACAAACACAGGGGTGCATACATCTTTTCAAATTAGTGTTTCCATCTTCTTTGGGTGGCAAACAGTATAGGGTTTCCTCAGGGGGAAATAAAAAAACAGAATTACCATATAATCCAGTAAGAAGGTACAGGTTTTTGTTTTGTTTGTTTGTTTGTTTGTTTTTGGTCAGAAAGAGGGAGAGACAAAGACAGAGAACACAAACAGAGGAGTGGCAGGTAGAGGGAGAAGCAGACTTCCTGCTGAGCAGGGAGCCCAATATAGGCTGATTCCAACACCCTAGGATCATAACCTGAGCCGAAGGCAGACACTTAACTGACTGAGCCACCCAGACATTCTAACAGTACAATTCTTGATTACATGTTGAGATGGTAACATTTTGGGTGTATTGGGTTAAATAAAATATATTATTAAAATTAACTTCACCTGTGTGTTTTTACATTTTTAATATAGATACTAGAAAACCTAAAATTATATATATGGTTCACATTATATTTATGTCAGACAAAGCTGTTCCAGACTAAATATCTCCAGAAACATTGTCTTATTTGCCACAACATTCCCAGGGCCTGGCACATAGCCTGGCACAGAGCCTGGCATGTAGTAAGTGCTCAATAAATAACTGTTAAATAAATGAACACTTCCTACTTAAAGTCTTTTCCCCAGAGGCATCACGAGCTCCTGGAGAACAAGGCGGGAATTTTTCTGTCTGCTTCACAAGTGAGAGTTGCCTCTGGCATACGTTTGTTGAATAAAGGTAATTAAGAAGGTCCAAATCTAACTGAGGCTCTAGAAATGAAACCTGGTGGCGCATGATGTCTGAATCAGGAATTAAAGTCAAAAGACCAGATTGGAGAATGAGTGGCATTACCTGTCTATGAAGAATAACTCACTTGAGGGTTTTAGAAGAACACAAGACTCTTAGAGAAGAAGCACAGGACCCTGGTGACCTGTTTAACTGAATCAGGGAGGTTGTTCTGTGCCAATTTTCTTGACAGGAAGATGCTAGCATCTGCTGGCTCTGCACATTTTTACCTGACAGAGGGGGGAAATATGTAACCTTTTCTGTGGCAAGAGGTTGTAAAAGGAGGGGCTATCTGCCTCTCCCCAGAGGCAGAACTTGAGCCAGAGGCCATCATGAGCACTTTAGAATTCTTATTTCATAAATCCCTTCCATGCCTCTGAGAGGCAGGTAGTATTACCAATTCTGCTTTACTTCTGAGGAAAATGAAGCCCCAAAAGGTGAAGTAACTTAGCCAGAGTCTCAGATATAGTGACAGAGAGAGCCCCAAAACATAATTTTCTTGCTTCTTCATCCAGTGTACTGTCAAGTGTACCACGCTGGCTCCATCCTCAAGTTGACAAAGAGGGAGAGAGGGAGAAAAAGAAAGAGAGAGAGAGAGAAAAAGATGTGGAGTGGGGAGATAGTTTTGGGTCTGCAATCCATTGTTTTTCTCATGTAACTCTTCAATGATAGAATTTTTCAAAGCATTATAGGTGCATTCTCTGTCAGAGCCCAGCCGTGTGACAGAAGTCCAGATCCAGGATTCTACAATCAACACCCACATCTGCCTCTCTCTCTCTCTCGGTCCCACCACTGGCTTTCTGAGTCCTCAAGGATGATATTGCCAGCTCCTTGCTTCCCTTCTCTCTCTCTCTCTGTCAGAGGGAGAGCTAAGGTGCTGTGAATCTTCAAGTTTCCTGGTATACTCACTGGCTGTTTGACCTTGGAGAGTTCAAACACCTATATCAATCAGTTATTACTGCACCACAGAGTGCCCCCAAATAGCAGATCACTCACAGGTATGAAGATCTGTGGGGGTGTTTTTGCTTCACAGATCTCAGCTCAGAGCCCAGACTGATGGAAGGGCCATTAGCCACACAGGCATGGTCTTCTCATGTGTCAGAAGCAAAAGCAGGTAAACCAATCAGTCAAGCATACCTCAAGTCTCTGCTTGTACTCTCATCTACAAACACCTCATTGACCAAAGCAAGTCACGTGGCCCAGCTCAATGTCAAGATGCATCTTCCTATGGGGATTGAATGAGGTTGGTGGAAGAAAAATTTTTTTAAGAGTAGTGTAATCTAGCATATACTTTTGTCTATCTGGGCCTCAAGTACTATTGGTTTCAATGATTATTTGGTCAAGGAATAGAAACACACATCATGTTTGAATGGTAATACTATGTATATTCTTGATTTGTGAAATAATGCTACAATATATTTCTATTTCTTGAAGAGTTCGTTACTTCCTTGACTGGAGTATTTCACAGGTCACATTCTATCTCTGAAACTGAACAACTACATCTGATTTGATGCAACTGGTCAATATATAAGTCCCATTCCCCATTACCAAAGTGGTAACCTTTCCACTGCAAAACTATAGAAACTTACCCAAAGCTTTGGCAGTGTTCTGCTCTCCAATTACAGTTTTCTCCCTGCATGAGTTATTAATACAAAGGATCCCTTTATAGTTCTACTCACTTTTCCATAGCCCTCCCACATTTTAGAACTTGGCATTTTCTAAGAGAGTTGAATGAAGGTTTCTTATATTTAATTGCAAATGGGTTGGGCCCATTATTAGCCAAATAATCATAAGTATTTAGGCACCAGTTATACACAGGGCATTGTAGCAGGGAAATGAAGACAGACTGAGTGGTGAGACACAGTACCTACCCTGAAGGAGCATAGCATCTGGTTGGAAAATGGAGATGCTCTCCTATGTTGACATAGACCAGGCATGTCAGTACTACAGTGTACGTTTGATTTAGGTCAAACCATCACTGAAAATAATCATCCTAAATTCCACAACTGAGGCTATGGACTAGCATTTTTTTTTTTTAATCATGTTTCTCAAACCTAATATCTGTACCTTGGATTTAAGAAGCAAATTTAAATTTTTGAAAAAATTTTGGGTTTCTGAAATGATCGTTTTGAATCTCTGGTCAGCAATATTTAAACTTCTCTAGCGTTCTTTTCAGCTGAATTTTTCATTTCATAAAGGATATTTTTCAATTTAAGAGAAAAGGGTAATTTTGTTTAATAAAAGGAAAATAGAAGCACTAGATGGTACACATTTATCTTGCTTTCAGTTGATGTTTCATTACAAATTTCCATTGCATCTGACAGTCTTGCATTAACAAATCTTTGAATACATCATTTTGGAATTAAGACAATAATTTGCCTGCAAATTTGACAAAAAAATTCAGTAATGCTGGAGATCCATCATACAGATATAATTTGCCACTGCTGTGATCATTTTCAGTAAAATGATCCAATTATACTCCACATAGCTTGTTATTAGTTTCCCTCCCTCGACCAGCTGGAAAAGGGAAAATAGTTTCATGTTATTAGTAAATGGCTAAAGTTTGTGCAACTCCAACTCTGATTCTGACAGTGAAATCTGGGGACATCAAGCCCCAAACCCTGTAATCACTTATTTGCTCAACAAATACATGTAGTCGCTGAACTATACAAGACAATGTTCTGGGTATGAAGAGGAGTTAAGAGGAGTTACACAGAAATGAATAAGACAAAGGGTCCCAGATTCAGTGCTTATATTTGCCAGGCTGCTGACATAAGTTGCTGAAGGGGGCATAGGAGAGCATGGCAAACAAGAGACTATATGCTCTGCCTACTCAGCACCCAGTCACCTACTACCTGGCACAAAGGTAAGACTGGTATGACCACAGCATCTAAGTTTTTAAAAGAAGCCAAAAACCAAACACCTGGGTGGTTTAGTTGGTCAAGTATCCAACTTAAGTATGACCAACTTAGGTTGTGATCTTGGGGTCGTGAGATTGAGCCTTGCCTCAGGTTCCATGCTGGGCATGGAGTCTTCTTGGGATTCTCTCTCTCCCTTTCCCTCTTCCCTCGCCAGTCCCTATCCCTTAATAAAATAAATAAAAGAATCCAAAAACTAGGGCATTTGGTGAAATCTCCTGATTTGAAAAACTTGTCTACTGACCTATGGACTACTAATTGGGATCCCCATTTGGAGACAGGATTCCTGCCTTCAAGAAGCATGGGCAGTAGTGAACACAGGTCACTTTGACACAGGGCAGAGTGAATTAGTGGTGTGATGCATGCATCTCCAAGTACTAGAGAAGTAGGAAAGATGGGGAGAGAGCCCTCTCGGTGTGGGTTTCAGCAGGGGTCTTCTCTTGTGAGGCATCTGTAAGCCCTAAGCACTTTTTCCTTTTAAGGCTTCACCCCAAAACATGGTCATCATATTAAAATGCATCCGGTTCTCAGATTAAATATATTTTGTTGTCAAAAATGTGTCTTAAAAATATTTTGATTTCGGGGCACCTGGGTGGCTCAGTGGGTTAAAGCCTCTGCCTTCGGCTCAGGTCATGATCTCAGGGTCCTGGGATGGAGCCCCTCATTGGGCTCTCTACTCAGTGGGGAGCCTGCTTCCTCTTCTCTCTGTTTGCCTGCCTCTCTGCCTACATGTGATCTCTATCTGTCAAATACATAAATAAAATCTTAAAAATTTTTTTTTTGATTTCTGTTTTTCATATTTTGAGGCCCATTATTCTTTTTCACCTTCTCTGCAGGCCTCATGGTCATAGGCTCCTGAAAACTCTGTAGGGCTAATAGGTAAAATACTCCCAAAGTCAGGAACAGTGTCATAAATCTTTGAAGATGAGTATATTTCCACTCACAGTAGTGAGGGAACTGAAAGGCTTTCCAGAAAAAGGAAGCAGTGGGGGGACATTCAGGAATAGTCTGGAAAGGATCAAGTATTTAGCCTTTTCCAGGGGCAGGTTAAAGAGAGGTCGAGAAAAATAGGTAGAAGACAAATTTT
Source organism: Mustela lutreola (assembly GCF_030435805.1). Classification (NCBI taxonomy): domain Eukaryota; kingdom Metazoa; phylum Chordata; class Mammalia; order Carnivora; family Mustelidae; genus Mustela; species Mustela lutreola. The sequence continues at coordinate 34,515,411 of NC_081305.1, read as the reverse complement.
GAAGACAGGATATGGATTTGAGATTTTATTCTCCATGCCATGAGGAGCCACAGATGGTTTCTGAGAGAAGCCTGACCTGTCCGGAGTACTATAGGTGGGACTGGTCTGGAAAGGCTTCAAGAAGGTGAATCTAAAACTTGACATTGAGGAATGAACCTCAGAGCAGAGTTTGAGGTAGAACCCAGTGCTGTATGCATTGACTCTGCTCCATGTTTTCCTTATTCCTTCTGCCTTTGACTTTGAAAGCTCTTCACTCCCTTTCCGTGCTACCATGCACCCCATAATACATTCTACTCCTGCTTCCTGGTCTGCAGCAATCCTGGTGCCGTCTTTGCTCTGTCTTGCCTTCTCAGTCAACATTTCATTCACTATCACATTTGCCTCCCCCAAAACACACTTTTATAGAATTCACACTATAGCCTCTTCTTCTAGAAAAGACTTATTTCACAGAGCTTAAATGCTGAAAGGGAAATTAGAAGCCAAGGACTCTTCATTTCTTCAAGTTTATAATAAAGGAAAATTGCTTAGACAGGAAAACTTACTTGCCTAAGGTCACCAGAATCAGAGCCAGAGTTGAGACAAGAAACTGTGTCAGCTGGTTCAAATAACTTCACTTCTTTGCCCCTGGCCACCTCCTGTGGGCATAACCTAGAGACTGAACTGACAGATATACAATGGTATGAGCCTTCAGACCCTAAACACACCAACTGTTTTCTGAATTAAGATTGTTATCCCCTAAGACAATTTAGAAATACTTTTAGTAATGGGGCCCTTGACTTTGTGACCAGGTAAGTTGTTGCGGGACCAATTAGACTGACTCATAAAATGCATTTTCCATGTATTTTCCAAATTGGCTCTGATTCACTTTCTTTTTTCAACCTTTTTAAATAAGAATGAATGAAACAAAGGTTGGGGCTGATGATCCATCCTTTTTCTGATCCTCCGAGAGGAAATGTCTCACCCAGAAATAACCACCTTTTTTTATTGGAAAAATTTGACATATTGAATAAAACTATTGGATAATTTTGACAATAACATTATGCATTTCTTTGATACATTTATATATTGTAATGTGATTGCCATTGTAGCAATATCAGTCACATTACATACTTATAATATAGTATTATCTATATTCATTATACTGTGCATCGGATCTCTATGGCTTCTTTACTATTCATTGCAAGTTTGTACCCTTAAGCAACATCACTCTTATCCTCCTTTCCATCCCCCGCTAACCACAATTTTACTGTTTTTTTAAAATGAATATAACTTTGAGATGCCATGTATAAGTGATATCATACAGTACTTGCCTTTCTCTATTTGACTTATCACACTTAACTTAAGGTGCTCAAGGGTCATCCATGTTGTCACAAATGGAAAGATATATTCTTTCATATCGTTAAATAGTATTCTAGTGTATATGTACCACATCTTTTTTTAAATCTTTTTATCTACCGATAGCCATTTCGGTGGAAATAACCATTGTTTTTTTTGAAGGCTGCTGTTCATCCTTGGAAAAACAGTGATGTCAAACAGAGCCGTGAGTTTCTTTGTGCTCTAACCTGCCTTGCCCCACCATTTGAACAGTGAGGGCTTCCCAGGTAACATGAAATTTTCATGAAAGCTTTGTTTGTCTTTGAAAACAATTTAGTGCTGAAACTTTCCATGACAGTCTGTTAATGTCAGTATAACTCATGGTGATATGTTGTGTTGGGCAGGCAGTGGAAGTGAGCAAAATAGCCATAAAATCACCCTAAATGGACCTGTCTCCTTCACTTTTCTTGTCTTCGAATGACTATCACATCCCTTCCTAAAGATCTTCAAGAGGGGAGATGCCATACCCGGATGCCATAGCCTCAACCTAAAGTTTCATCATTAGATTTCACAAAGTTGATTCTCCTATCAAAACTGCAATTCTTTTGACATTTAATCTCCTCCTTTCTCAGTTCAATTCCTAAAGCACAGAAATCACTGCCCAACTTCGTTTTTCTCCTTCCTGTCTTGAAGATGACATTGTTTCTGTTGAGACTGGCACCAAGGGCCCTTGAGAGAAAAGGCAGCTTGCAAGGAAGGTTCCCTTGGAGACTCATGACCCCAAATGATCACCCTCGGCAACATTTTAGACAGGCTCTTAAAGATGTTAGTATCTTGCTTCTCTCCTGCCTCTTCGTTTCTTCAGGATGCCAATGAACTTGCATGCAAAATGAGTTCTTCCCTTGTTTGAATCTGTGCTTACAGTTCCTAATTAAATAATAACTTGCACAGCACTCTGCTGCTCTAAGCCTGAGCAGCATTTCCATTACCTCTTCTCTGAAGTCAAAATTACAGGCCTGTCATTTCCTGGATTTTCTCATAAATGCAAGCATTAAATTATACCTACACTCACCCATTAGTAACTTCTCTTTGTAGTGGGTGTTTAAATGTCTTATAATGACTCTACTCTCTCTTCAACTTTCCATCCCTCTCAGAATATTAATAAGTTTCACCTTGTTCTAGAGTTCCTCTCTACTTCGTCTTCTAATTTCTAGATATAACATAAATGTGATTTTATAAAAGCTTTCTTTTTTCCTTCTCTTTGGGAAAGAAGAAGGAAAACATCTTTCTTAGGCATTTTCTTTGACTAAGGGCAAGAACCTAATAGAAGAGGAAGCACTTTTAGATTTCAAATTTTTCTTTGAGTGGAAGTGCAAACAGTTTGGGTCCAGTTGCAGACAGACTGATAGAGTCCTTCTGTCTCTCCAAATAATTTTTTTGCCACTTGATCACACTTGGATAACGACACCTATGTTCTGGGTGTTTTATATGTATTAACTCTTTTAATCCTCACAGTAACACCAAGATAGTTTCTGTTCTTGTTACCATTTTATAGCTGTGGAAACTGAGGCAAAGAAGTCAATAAATTTTCTCAAGATCACAGAGCTAAGAAGCCTCACATGTAGATCAAACCCACGCAGTCCAGCTGAGTCCACATAATTGACAGGGTCCTTTGAGTTACAAGTGACAGACGCTCAACACAAACTGGCTAGGCAAAAAGGGAAAGTTTATCTCTTCATAAACTAATCCTTGAAAATAACCCTGCTCTCAGAAGCAACAGAGGCTGGAAACATGGCTGCCCTCAGAGACTGCCATCAGAGACTCCATCTCTGATCTCTGGTGTTTGCACACTTCCCTCAGACTAACTTCTTCCACAAAGCTGCAATAGGGGCCACCAATTATTTCCTAGATGATACCCTCCCAGCTTCACAGGGAAAAGAAGGCTCTTTTCCCCAAGCTCCAACTCAAAAAAGAAAAAAAAAAAAAAAAGAGTGAAAGACAGATGGAAGGAAGGAAAAGAAAGAAAAGAAAAAGGAAAGGAAAGGAAAAGAAAAAGAAAAAGAAAAAAAGAGGAAAAGAGAAAAGGAAAGGAAAAGAGAAAAGAAAAGAAAAGAAAAGAGAAGAGAAAAGAAAAGAGGAAAAGATGCTCATTGGGCAACTTGGGTCACAAGACCAGCCCCTGGACTAATCACTGTGGCCAGGAAGGTGTGGCATTAGAATCAGTTCAGCCTGGGCTAGGTGCCTGTTCTTGGAGAAGTTTTGGAGAAGTTACTGTGTCGTTATTGTGCAGTCATTGTGCAGCTACCAGAAGTAGCTTCTGGTAAGTTACATTTTAGAGTCACGGACTAAGAGAAAAACAAAACAGTTTCCTAAAAGATGAGGGTGGAATGGAGGGAGGTAACCCAACTTTGCCACTGGTGCAGTTACTATAAACTGAACAACACCGGAAGAAACACAAAAAAACATCCCCAAAGAAACATAAATATTAGAGAAATAGGAGGGGTAAAATAATGGTTCCTGAAACAGATGGATAAGCAGATCTGGCAACACCAGATTTTCAGATCAACAGTTAGCTGGAGCTCAGGACCAGGTTCCCCTCTATGGTGGGCTGTGGATGGCCTACTTTCCAAAGCCACCATCAGGCCTGCTTTGTTTATTTATGTCACCTGCTGGGCCCCTATAGGCCTTTGAGTTTGAGGCCTGTGGCTTAGCGTATCGCCAAATAGCTCATTCCATCATCGGGACAACCAACTAGAGCATTCATTTCCTGCATCATATTTGGCCAACAGCCCAAGAAGAAGGTTAATGCTTTGAAGAAAAAAGAGGCAAGGCAAAGAATCTGGCAGTTAAAAACAAGAGATTTCTTGACAGAATGGCTTATGGCATTTGACAGAATTTTTCAAGGAGCAGAAAAACAAGTTTGACAGCCTGTGTTTTAAGCAGAGATGCATATATGGCACTTCCAAAGTCAATCACTGCCAGCCTTTGTGTGAGGTGGGAGTGGGGAGGGAGGGGGACTTTTTCTCTCTTTCTCCTTCTTTCCACCCAAAGCCTTGGTCTACACTCTTTAGGTGGTTGTGTGAAATAGCCAAACCTATTTTTTCTTGCTGTCACTAATTTCTAGGTAAAGTCTCTGCCTTAGAATTCTCTTTGTAAAGATGCCCAGTGGCTCCTGGAAAAGCCACGAGGCTAGGACATCATATAACACTGCACTTTTCAAGCTGTGGCCCTAGAGATTCTTTGCTGTGTAAGCCAAGAGGTGTTCTCTGGCAAGATGCCCACCAAAAGCCTTCTAGGGCTTGGAGAAAAGATTTTGTTTTCCCCAATAGGCTGGGGTGAAGTCAGCTAGTGATGGAAAGACAGGATGAAGGTTTTATGCTTCACATTCGGTCTTCGTTTTTCTCCACATCCAGATCTGCGAAAATACAAAGAGACCCTGTGGGTAGGGGGAGAGGGCAGTGACCTTGAGCCAGGAAGTAGAAAGTGAGTAGGAGGTGATCGTTTAGGAAAAAACATCACTCTGGTCAAGTAAAAATGTATTTGCTGATTTTTTTATAACAAGCAATTCTAAATATTTCCCACAGTTTCAGTAAGAAGGTATTCGGGTCATTTATTCCTTGTTTTTGATAAAATTCTGAAGGCCCTGGTTAAATACCAGTGCTTTGGGTGACATCAGTGTCAGAGCTTGGGTCAGAATATTGGCATAAATTTGCTGAAATGCAATTTTCCCAGATGAATTTAAATTTAAAACCACCCACTTTTACAGAGGGCACTACATTATCGACTCGCCAAGAGCTTTTCCTTAGTAGGGGCTGGAGATTAGCAAAAACAGCCTGTCCCCACCCTGATTTCTACAGGCTAGGCTTCTCCCACCAATTCACCTGCTCTCAGCTCACTCTCCCTGAATGGAGAGCAGAAAAACTGCCACCCAGGGAAAAATAACTGGAACAAGAGAGAGTCTTAAAGCATGGGACTGTCTCTACATCAAGCCCAAACTAGAGGGAGGCATAAAAAGAGAGGCCGTAAGTCACAATGTTAAGCTTGCGGTCACTGTGACAGGAGTCTTTCTTCTCGGCCCTTCCCTCACACCATTAATTCATTGTATGTTCCCTTTTTGCTTTGCTCTGGTAGTTCTGATCATAATAAATTCATTGGCCTTTAAAATAGGAGCTTGTTCTTTACCCTCTGTCCCAACTTTGTCACCGGCTGTGCACCCCAACATGGACTAAGACAGCGTGTGTACCACACTTCAACAGTGGCAGAGCCATATATTAACATACAGAAACATTTCCTAATTGGAAGACTTTAAGCTCAAAAAATACGTACCTGAGTTACAAATTCGGGGGATTTATAGATAAATTCAAATAGTCCACGTCAACATGAGTAATCATGTATGTTATCCTAAGAATCTGTACTCAATTATTCATTGATACATCAGATTTTTCAATGAACCCAGGTCCTTTACTTTAAGATTCTTTTTTTGAGAGTAATGATGTACTGGGCTTTAAAAAAAAAAAATGCTTTGTGTTTATTCTAAAGAATTCAAGCAGTGCCAAATCTACAAAGAAGTAAAAGATTTGTACTCAATCTAACCCCTAGAAATAGGTATTATTAAAATAATGTGAATTTTAAAAAAATTATCAGAATATCATTTCAAACACTTTTTCTTTTGCATGTATATAGTTGGGAGGACAGATAAATCATGTAAAATACATTTCTGTGAAGTAGAAGATACCAAACACGCTATTTCGTTAAAAATAAATTTATTTTACTTGAATCTATTAGGAAAAAATTAACATTAAATTAAAAGAATTTATAAATTTCAAGTAAAAGTTACTGTACCATCAAAGGTATTAATTCCTTAAAAAGCTGCGTTTAAAGTAATTTTTTAGTAATGCGTGTAAACTGCGTTTAAAGTAATTTTAAAGTAAAGCTGCGATTAAAGTAATAATGACAATTAAAACTTGAAAGTGTCTAATGTTATTTTAGCTATCCATATAAATTTCTAAGTGTTGTTTATATATACCAATTTCAAATAATATTTACTTACTCCATCCTATGGAAGATATGAAAATCAGCACTGCCCTACCCCCATTTTTATTGGTTATTTTTTCTTAATTTTCAAGGTTTATGACATTTGCAAGCTATTCTATAATTACAATTCCCAACTTATTTAGTTCTGGTTCATAATTAAGTGGCTCTAGTGTTCAGAACTGCCCCTTTCCGTGACTTCTCCACCCCTACTTCTTTATTTTGACTTCTCTCTTAGTTGGCTATATGTTGTTATTGGATGTCCTTTTCAAGAGGACTCTAGTGTGTTGTTTTCCTGTGGTTCTTTCCAATGTGAGTCTCAGTCTGCAACTGTTACAGCCTAATGACACCTTTTTGGAGCAGACTAGATTAGGAAGGTCTGTTACACCCAGACCCTGAAAGCACTGGGCAGAGATCCTGAGAGTATTATACTCAGCCTGTTGGGTCCCAGGGGTCTCAATGCAGTAACACTTAGAAACAAAAGGAGAAGGAAGCAGCAGCAGCAGCAGCAGCAGGAAGAGGAAGAGGAGGAGGAGGAGGAAGCAGAGGAGGAGGGGGTGGGGGAGAAGAAGAAAAGGGAAATGTGTTGGGACAGGAGAGTGGGAATAATTCTGCAGAAGCCTGGATGAAAAAAAAGGTACCCTGGTCCTTTGTGGGTGCCCAGGAAAGGCTGTCCATCAAAGGGTGAGCCCCACACTTGTTCCAACTCTTCCATCATCTACACATGAAACCCAAAGAAGGAAAAATGCCCTCACGAAATCACAGAAGCAGAGGTGTGAGCAAAAACCAGCCTGCCAGGGAATGAAGGAGGAAATTCTGCCACCTGAAAGCCAAACCCTCTGAGGAATAAAGCGGAGTAAAACTAACCAACTAAATAAATCAAAGCAAAAGCAAATTAACAGGGGCAGTGAGGACAGGAGGGAATGAAAAGCTGGTGATCAGGCACAGCTGGCCCATTCAGAGCAAGCTTAATATCTCTCAATTACTTGATGAGTTCTGCTCTTCAAAAACGTTTATACTCATTTCCTCATTCAGTTCACAGCAACACTGAAAAGTTGACAGGACTGGCTAGCCCCATTTTACAGATGACACCAAGCTGGGATATGACAGAGCTGGAACTAGGTCCCTACACTCTAATCCAAATAGGGGCTCCTGTGTGATGTCTCTGATACAGTCAAAAGACAAAGAGGATAAAACCAGGAGAGCTTTAGATACCTTCCCCTGGATTTTCTCTTGGTCGTCTTTGCAAGATGGAGGTTGGCCAACTATGTCATGGACAGACATCAAATGCCCACCACTTTCCTATTGGGAAATTACCTCCTGTGCTCCCCATTGGGGATACTCTTGGTGAAAAATAATTCCAGATGAATATCTTTCACTATAAAACTAAGGGAGTCACTTCAGGATAACTAGAGCAGATTCTCTCTCTCCAGACATTGAATCTTGAAAGACAGCTGAAAAGAAAACCATTGAAAAGTAAATGACCCATGATGAGGCTATTCATCACGACAATGGTGGAGGTGGTAGTGGCCATGGCATCCACACTTGAGATAGAACAACTCCTACTTGTTTTTTCTTTCCCAGCAGTCTCCATTTATATAAAGAGACCAAAGGTGTCTTCTGTTGGGTGCAGTCCAGAATCCTAACTGACACAAAGGGGTTGGTGGGGCTTAAAATCTTGTTAAAGCTCTAGCACCCCACTTGGCCAGTCAAGGAATTGGGAAAGTAGCAGAGAGGACTAGGTCTTTCTTGGACCATGCAGCTATAGATGAACAGATTCTGTATGGCACATGTTCAGCAAACCTTGTCTAATCAGAGAGAGGTACCTGGAGTCTCCAGAATGGTGGATTCATGATCAAACAGAGGAGTTCCTGGGGGGTTCTGGGACTAAAGTCTGCATTTAAGCTGGAGTTGTCTGGTGGAAGGGGACACAGGCTTTGTACAGGGACATTCTTCTGGAATGCAGCAATACATCTCCATCACCAAGCTTGTTCAAGGTGCGTTTGCTCCTGCAAATGATTTCCTGCAGCAGCAGAATGGCAGGGATCCTGAAGAAAGGCCATCCTCTGAGTCTCACTGTTTGCAGAAGAGATGCTTGAAAGAACCTGCCTGGGAAATGTCAGTGAGTCAGCTCTTAAGCACGCACCCCTGGACCTGTACCGGGGCAACCTGTAAACACGCATTTTCCATTTTGTGACAGAGCTTTGTTTCCAGAGCACTCAGTGGAGTGGCCTAGCCAGCAGGCCTCCATAAATCATACTTCGGAGCCCACTTTACGGGCTCTTTCCTGCTGCCTGAGGGCTGAAGGATGACTGTTTCTCTGATGCTGCAGGTTTCTACTTCTCTCCTCTTTCCCTCCTCTTGCTGAATAGGAAAGACAACATAGTTCTCCTGGTGGGAGTCAGTGTTAAAGGAAAGAGTTGGTTTGGCAAGAAACAAAGAGTTTTATTTTACTTTATTCATTCCCTCAGTCTCAACGCTGCTTGCAAAACAGAGATGAAGAACTGAGAGGGTGACAGTAATAGAAGAAGCAAATCCTCTCCTCTCATTGTCTTTCCAGCAACACTCCGCCCAAACTGCAGTATGTAGGCCAAGAGCTCTTGGGCAAGAAGCTCATTTATGGGTCCTCTGTTTTTGGTTTTTCTCTCCTAGAATGGAAGGTCCATGAGGGCAGAGGCTGTTTGCTCTAATCACTGCCCCATCTCCAGAGTGTGGGAATGTGCCTGGCACTGAGGGAAGGGTGTGCTCAGGAAATATGGTGGAAAGGAAGTGGAGTTCTCCAAGTGGTGCAATGTGGCTGGGCGGGGGGGGGAGGGTGTCTCTTTTTCTTCTTTTTCACAGTATCTCTCATAAAATGTAGAGTTTGTGAACATTTCTCAGTGATGTACTCCAATAGCCATACTTTAGGTTGAAGATATCCAGAGAAATGAAAGAATTTGCCCCTGAGTCACACAGCTAATGAGTGGTAGTTATGGGACTCACACTAGAGACTTCAGACAATTCTGTCCAGACCACAAGAAGTCCCCGTAAATTATTAATTTTTCAGGTTATATAAGAAATATGAGATTTTTAAAATTTAATTTTATAGTGGCAAGGACACTTAACATGAGATCTACACTCAACAAGTCTTTAAGGTACATACAGCATTGTTAATGACAGGTACAACATGATACAGCAGATCTCTAGAACTTCATCTTTCTTAACTGGAACTTTCTAACTGTCGATTAGTCATTTCCCATTTCCCTCTTCCCCCAACCATGGGAACCATCATGCCACTTTTTGCATCTATAGATTTGACTATTTGAGATACTTCATGTAAGTGGAATCATGGAGTGCCTGTCCTTCCGTGACTGTCTTATGTCACTCAGCATAACGTCCTCACGGTTCATCTCTGTCACTGAATATTGCAGAACATCCCTCTTTTCTAAGGTTTCATTTATTTTTTAAAAGAATTTTGTTGATTTATTTGAGAGAGAGAACACAAGCAGGGGCAGAGGCAGAGGGAGAGGGAGAAGCAGGCTCCCCATCAAGCAGGGAGCCCTATGTGGGATTTGATCCCAGGACTCCAGGATCATGACCTGAGTCAAAGGCGGACAGTTAACTAACTGAGCCACTCGAGTGCCCCTAAGGTTCCATTTATGTATGCACCACATTTTCTTTATCCACACATCGGCTGATAGATATTCCGATTGTTTCCACATCTTGGCTATTGTGACTAACGCTGCAATGAACATGGAAGTGCAGGTATTGTTTCAAGATCCTGATTTCAATTATTTTGGATAAATACCCAGAAGTGGGAATCCTGGATTATCTGGTGAAAAAAAGAAGAAGAAAAGAACTACATGATCCTATCTAAGGGCCAGATTTTAAGGAGGATTCAATAAATATTTTGGGGGTGAATTGATGTTAAAAGAATGTGACAACGGGGCTGGAAAGCCATGTCATTTGAGAACCAGCTGAATACACTGCGCGTTCGTAGAAGGAAGGTGATGGGATGCAGAACTGCTATCTTCACATACATTTCTGTCCTCCCCCACAAACATTTAGCACCGAGTCAGCAGAGCATAAATATTTGTTGGGTGAGTCAATTAATTGCTTTGCTTGGAGAGGGGAGGGTTGACACACTACATGCTGCTTCAGAAAGCCCATGCTTCAGAAAGCTCATGATAGCTAATGAGTAGAAAAGTTTCGAAGAGCTCGCTCTCTTCAGGGGAAGAAGGTGGCATCTGTCAGAGCGGAAGGAGAACAACGCTTCTCAAACTTCAGTTGTTCGTGAATCACCTGGAGGTCTTGTTAAAATGCAGCTTCTGGTTCATTCGGTCTGAGGTGCAGCTGATTCTTCATTGTCAGCGAGTTTCCAGGTGATGCTGGGGCTCGCTGCTCATAGACCACCCTTTGGCAGAGAGGATATAGATAAAACTCCTCAGACGGGTTAGTGTCAGTAACACTGTATGTCACCTCCATTCCTAAGAGTCCCTGAGTGCTGAGCTTTCAACGAAAAAGACAAAGTTGAGAAATCTGGTAGGGTGTGATTTCCAGACATAAAAATTAATCTTTCTATTTATTTAAATCCAGAGATCTCTCTGCTGGGAACTGTGATCAAAGGAAGGAGGGGGTATTTGTATTTTCACACCAGAAGAAAAGCATTCCTGGTGGCTATGATTCTACTAAAACGCTCAGCATATGTGTGCTGCATTTCACAACAAATCTGCTCAGTTTGATGCATTTAAAAACCTGTCAAATGCTTTACAAGCAGAAAATACATAACTCATGCAGAACCTGTAGACACTTTAAAGCCCCTTGCTGTTACTCTCGGCAAAATGGTCTCTCGCCCTCCAAGAGCCTCTCCATTAAGTGTGTTTGTGAGTTACCAGTTTTCCATTCAGATTTCCACCCCAATGCTCCTCCCCTACTTGGCCCGAAGAGCAGGAGTAAATTGCCCTCCCCTCTTGAACTGACCACACAGGCCATTCCCGAAACACCAGATAAAAGGCCCATTCTTCCTCACCAAAAATCCCTAGATTGATAACTTTTGGTTGATACAGGGGAACAAGTCAACAAGGAAGGGAGAAGAGAAGGGAATCACATATGTTGAGCACCTACTCTCTGCCAGACAAGGGACCAGACTCATTCCACACATTTACCCTCTGCTCATTATACATTGTCACAGGGCAATAGAGGGTAAAGAAGTTTCCAGATATGCATGAACTTTGGGGGTGAGCACACACTTTCCAGACTGCTCCTTTGTGCCTCTACACACAGGTCCTGACTTTGACTGTGTTTCCAAATATCCCGCTTTGTCTGGAGGGTCAGGACAAACACCAAAGTGTGCCCAGATCACAGCTGCGTGTGGCTGCCTGAGGAGAATCTAGTGAAGGTTGACTGTAGGCTGTCATTGTTTCCCTCCAGTATTGTCTGCTCCTGGGGGAGGGCTGCAGAGAGCAAAGGTGGAAGTCCTGCCTAGATTTCACCTTCACAAAAATCTTTCCTGAGGCTTAAAGTGCCAAACCATAACAGTGCTCCAGCCCAGACCGTAATGCTGCAGCATGACGATCCCATTATTAATGCTGCCAATTTCAGGTCTATTTCCAGTAGGGGAAGAATGGGTTTTTGTTTTGTTTTGAGGCTAAATTGATAAGTAACAATGCATGTCCTTTGCAGACAATTGCTCACACTGGCAAAAAAAAAAAAAAAAAAAATGTCCACAATAAGGACAACAACAGCAGCAGCAACAACAATAATAATAATAAAACAATGCCACCGTGACCTTTTAGCAATATGGAGAAAATCATTCTTCCGCAGGGATTCATTTTTCCAGCTTTCATGCTTTTTAGTCATAAGAAATAAAGGAAGCATAAACCCTATCCTTTAATTCACTGTTTTCCCCTTCCAGTTTCTGCTTCCTGGTAAATTAAATAAATGCATTTACAGTTTTTTCTTACTTTCCTTGCTCCTGTGAGCTGTTTTCAAAAGCCTCTCAACTCTTCCCCTACCCTGCCTTACAAATTTCTAACTTGGCTCTTCAGAGGTCTTGTATAAACACTGTTGAACTAGATCAGGTATCCTGCACATAGTAGGTGCCTGGTAAATGCTGCATGGGATTAAACTGAAGTACTGACAGTTTCTAATCTTGGTGTTAGCCCTATAGAGAATTACAGAATCTGGGGAGATGGACTGACCACACCTTGTCCCCCAATCTAGTTTGCTCTCTTCCATGTTCATTACCCGACTTGTAAGAGAAAATCCAACTCCGCTCTGTATCCTCAGAAGTGCTTTTCCTCCCTAGGCACTGGGTTGGATGACTCATGGAGTCCAGCCCAGCCTGTATCAGCCATAACAGCCTGCACCTGTCAACACAAGGTCTGCAGATCAAATGGAGGGGACCTTCTAATGGGGTCGTCCTGGCAGGGGCCACTCTGTAAGAAAGGAGTCACATACTTGCAAAATGGGGGCAGAGGGCAAGCACACTACCCAAATCACAAAAATATTCATGAACTGAAATAATCATTGCTTTGTCTTTTTTCTCTTTTTCATTTTGTAAACAGCTCTAGGTTCTTGGTTCTACTCCCCGACCACAGCAGCCCCTAGTGGTAGTAAACTGCAACACACAGGACTGCAAAAGGATCCCAAATAACAGGGCTTTAGAGTTTAGGTTGTTCTAAATTCGTCTCCAGATGTTAGTAGGACCCTGAAACATCCTCCCCTCCCCCCGACTCCCTGCTCACCTTCACTAATTTTATTTCTTAGGGACCAGGTTAGTTTTAGACTCATACTGACACTGTTAGGGTGGGGGGGGGGCGGTCCTTGGGGAACATCTGGGTCAGTGGCCCCTGGGGTGGGAGTACCGAGCTGGAGATTGGTGAGAACAGGGAGTGAGTTTCAGCAAAGTCCCATGTTCACTGGCCCAGTGTATCTTGTGAATCTGGGGCCCAGCTCTGACTTGATTTTTTGTCCAGAGAATTAGCTGTCAGAGAATGAGGGGGTAGACAGGCCCGGCCTCACCCAAGGGCTCCTAATCTCTGCTTTTATCCTCACATCCCCACCAGCAGCTGCCACCAGCCAGGGTGAGAAAAGCCTAATGGCACCCTTGAGAGAGGGGCTTGTATTAGCAGCAGAGTATCTTCTGTCTTCCCAGGGAATGACTTAACAAAACCTGAAAGTTCTACCCTGGATGACAGCTTACTCACCTTTTCTTAACGAAAACCTAAATGCAAAAGCTTATCTGAAACAGCATACTAAGGGTGTCCTTGGATGCCTAACCCCAGTTAATGAGTTGATGCAAAGGCCACTTTCCCTGAAGGGAGTCTAAAGAGTCAAAGCCTTCTGAAATTCCCCTTCCTAGGATCGAAGGCCAGTGGGAAGAACCAGCTTCTGACCAGGTCCATTTTGGAAGGGCTGGAAAGAAAGGGGAAATGGATTTGTGGGTGCCTACTGAGTCCGGAGACACTGCTAGAGGCTTCTTTCTTTAAACTTTAGCTCACTTCAGCTACCCTACAGCCCAGCAATTACACTACTGAGTATTTACGCCAAAGACATAAACGTAGTGACCCGAAGGGGTACAGGCACCCCAATGTTTATAGCAGCAATGTGCACAATCGCCAAACTATGGAAAGAGCCTAGATGTCTATCAACAGATGAATGGATAAAGAAGATGTGGTATATATACACAATGGAATATTATGCAGCCATCAAAATCCCCAAAATCTTACCATTTGCAGTGACGTGGATGGACCTAGAGGGTATTATGCTGAGCGAAATAATTCAACCAGAAAAAGACAAGTATCATATGATCTCACTGATATGAGGAATCTGAGAAACAAGACAAAGGACCATAGGGCAAGGGAGGGAAAATTAAATAGGACAAAAACCAGAAAGGGAGACAAACCGTGAGAGACTCTTAAATCTCAGGAAACAAACTGAGGGTTGCTGGAGGGGAGGTAGGGAGGGAGGAAGGGGTGGCTGAGGGATAGACATTGGGGAGGGTATGTGCCGTGAATTGTGTAAGACTGATGAATCATAGACCTGTACCCCTGAAACAAATAATACATTATATGTTAATAAAAAACAAACAAACAAAAAAAAAACCATAGCTCACTTAAGATTCACACGGAGGAAACCAGAATGTGAGGAGTTCCTCTGGGAGGAAATTGACACTCGGAGGAACGAATCCTGCCTTCAATGGGATCTACATATATTTGAATTGATTTAAATTCAGCTGACTGTGAGTTGGTGTTTTTTTTTTTTTAATTTATTATCAAAGTATAGTTGACATGCAATGTTATATTAGTTTCAGATGTGCAACGTAGTTCAACAATTCTACACATTACTCATTGCTCACCAACATTAATGTAGTCACCATCTGTCACCGTGCAACATTATTTTAATATTATTGACAATATTCCCTTGCTGTATTTTTTTTATCTTTATGACTTATTTATTCTATAACTGGAAGTTTGTACCTCTGCGATGGGTGATTTCTACATTGATTAATATACTCCAATAAAGTTAGCAGAGGGGGTCTTTGAATTAAGTTCAAGAAAAAAAAAGAAGAAAAGACCAGCCTTTATACTTCCTGCTTTAAATTTTAACAGTGTATACACGGAAATTCCCTCAGGGCTTATTACAAAGACTCAGAAGATGTTAAACCCACAGGGAAAATCCAAGAGCTCTGGATGTTGGAGGAAAATGTGAGTTAGTAAGGAAACAGTAGATCATTTTGACCATGTGTGATAATGCTCTCGGAGCTGCATGATTCCCAGCTGTTTGGAGGATGGATGTCAGAACAGGCTGGTTGGGTTCTCAGGAGTGCACTTCCAAGCCACGACGAGGAGAGAAGACCTCCAAGGGACCCAGGCATCCTCCTCATTATGGCCTGCCCCTCCTATCAACCTGAATGTGAAAGATTGTCCCCTTCCCACATGACACTTCATTGCCCAGTATTTGTTCCTCCCAAGTCCCTAAGCCTGAGCTGTTTCTACCTCTTCAACCCACTCTTCATCAGGCTGCATCCACTGGCTTGGCTTTGGGGAAGATTAGTATGTTGAGTGCCTTCTTACCATCCAGACCCATGAGCCTCCTCTCCCTTTCCTGCCTTTGCTGCTTCTCTGATCTGCTCTCCTCATGAAGCTCTGGAGACATGGGTCCTGCTCAGGTGCCATTCCCTCCTCTGTCTTCCCTCCTGACCCTAAAGCTGACCTCTGTTCAATGTTAATGCTCTCTGATGCTCTCTCATCCAATCTTTATACAAACCCAGTATCCACTTCCCTATTCATGCCACAAATACTTATTGTGTACTTACCATCTATCAGAACTTCTGCCAGCATGGGGCATATAGCAGCACATATAACAGACAAAGTTCTGTTCTTATGGGCTTAGGTCCTAGTGCAGGGGTTGGCAAATTTTTCTGTAAAGAACCAATATAGTCTTTAAATTTTAACAATGTATACAGGACAATTCCCCCAGGGCTTATTACAGAGATCCAGAAGATGTTAAACCCACAGAGAGAAGCTCTAGGTATTGAAGGAAAATGTCAGTTAGTTTGTAAGAGGACATAATAGTAGGATATTATATATTACAGACTTTGCAGGCCAGGTGGTCTCTGTAGTAATGACACAGCTCTGTTGCTGTAGCTCAAATCTATTGTAGACAATACATAAACATGTAGCTTTAGCTGTGTTCCAAATAAACTTTGGAACTATAAACTATATTTATAAAAATGCATTGTAGGTAGGAGGATTTGGCCTGTGGACCCCAGTTTAGTGGACTGACAGTACCTCCAATTTTCCTTTGTGCAGACATACCTTCTCTACCCCAGTTCATATTAATTTGGTAGCCCTGAGCCCACTCCTCAGGCCTAAGGGTGGTCACATAATCCAGGCTCCAAGTCCTGGGTATTGTCTCAGGGACGGGCATGAGAGCAATGACTTGATGGGAATCAGTCTTGCTTCCTTTGTTAGAACTCCAATGAAAGACATGACCTTTTTCTGTTGGTATGTATAAGTTATAGAATAAAGCCTCAGGGCCATTTTTGCCCTACACGGGAAGAACATGCTTGAGAATGAAGCCATCCAGAAGGACAGCAGAAAGAAGAATCCTCCTGACATCCATGACATCTTTGACATGCAACCATGTGTGAAGTCACGTGTGAACCTCCCCTGTAACTTCAGTTACTAGAGTCAATAAAAGTCCTTCCTTTCTGCATTTTTGTTCTTAAGCCACTTGAGTTAGAGTTCTACCATTTGTTACCAGAGTCTGGATGGATACAAAAACCACTCTTGAACCTCCTTTCTGCTTACTCTGTATACTTTCCCTAGGAAATCTCATCCACCCCATGAATTTCTGCTGTCACCTCTAAGTAGTTGATCCTCCTATCTTTATTTTGGGCCCTGACTTCAGTACTGGGCCCATACTACCTACTGCTGATTAGACATTTCTGTTGAGATATCCTGAAAGTATAACATATCTACAGCTCAATTAAGTGAAATCTCCATTCATCCTAACATCTTCCCCTATGGTTTTTAATAATACTAAAAATAATAACACCAACTGGGTAACTATACTATGCAAGGCCCTGAAGTAGCATTACATATACATTATTTTTAATCTTCCCAGCTAGCATGCAAGGCAGATATTGTAAGCTCCTCTACACAGATAAGAAAACTAGATCTCAGAGTCTAATCTCATTTGTTCGGTGAGTGGCGGACCTGCAGCTGAACTCAGTCCAGCTGTTCCAAACCTTGATCTTCCACTATGCCAGTCTGGCAGCCATCCTATTTGGTTAATAATACCAGCACCCAATCAAACATCCAAGCCAGTAACTTCGATATCCCACTGGTCACTAGGACCCAGTGACTCTTCTTCTTTAGCTTCTTCTTTATATATAGCCTTTGTCTTGGTCGAAGTTCTCATTCCTGAGATGATACAATAACTTTCCAAATGCCTTCCTTTCCCCAGGCCCTTCCATTCCACTCCAGTCCAAAAATAAAAAATCTCTGCATTCTGAACTCCCCTTCTCAGAAATCAACAGAACAGTTCCTCCACCACCCAAGTACCTTATTTTGCAGTAAAGGCTCCTTTCATCCTTTTTCTTTTTTCTTTTTAGAGGTGGGGGAGGGGAAAAGGGAGAGAGAGAGAGAAAATCTCAAGCAGGTTTCATGCCTAGCATAGAGCCCGATGTAGGGCTCAATCTTACAACCCTGAAATTATGACCTGAGCCTAAATCAAGAGTCAGGCATTTCCCCAACTGAGCCACCCAGGAGCCCCTCCTTTCTTCCTTTTTAAAAACAGCTTTATTGAGGTGTAATATATAAAAATGTACATATTTAATGTGTACAATCTGAGGAGTTTGGACTCATGCATACAAACAAGAAACCATCACAATTATGGTAACAGACCTACCCATTACTTCTTAATGTTCCCTTGTGTCTTTTCTGTATATGTGGTAAAAGTATATAACATAAGCTCTACCCACTTAACAAATTTCACATTTTTAAGTACACAATACAGTATTGTTAACTAGGCACTATGTTCAATTTGTGTAAAATGTCAGTTATACATGATGAAGAAGTTCTAGAAATTTGCTGGGCAACATAGTCAAGGCTGACTTCAATCTAGTCTATGATCGACCTTTTTAATCTTCTCTTGTAGTGACCCACTAAATATATTCTTGGTCTAGCCACTGCTTCCAGAATAGAACAAGATTAATCTCCTTTTCTAGCACTGTTTGGCAACTCCAGCTTTGAATAATCCAACTGCTATCTGACTGTCCTTAAGTCCCTTCTCAGCTTCCAATTCTTCCAGAAAGCTCTCACAAAGTCTTCAAACTACTCTTCCCTTCACACCTTCCTAACTTTTTTGTCCCTTGAAGTTGTTGTCTTACTTCTTTAGTTAACACATGTGCTGTTATCTAACTACATGCATTTCCCTAACTAGGCAGTACCCAGAGGTCAGGTGTTTGATTTTGTTAACTTGTTTTGTTTGCCTTTCCCCAGTTCCTAGAACATTTCTTCCCAATTTCAGTTGCACACCAGAGTCTCCAGTGGACTTTTTTTTAAAAAAAATACAAATGCCATGTCCCACAACCAGAGATTTAGATTGAATTGGTCTGATGTGAGGCTCAGGTCCTGGTGATTCTAACACACAACCAGTCTGGGGAACTAGTGGTCCAGCATGTCAGAGACACTCAGAAAATGTTGGTGGATATTTGATTGATTGGCTCGAGTCTAGATATGGACCTAAATTTCATAGTTAATTACCCCCAATTTATTTGGCTGCCATAGTAACCTATAATATAAATAACCTATAAATATTGTTTGGGGTTGAGGGTGATAATGGCATTGATGAGGACGATGATGATAGTCATGATGATACAAATCTGAAACAAATTCCCTCTGTGTTCTACTTGCAGCACCAGGCAACAGTTCCCCAACAAGAAATCAGGTCAGCCCCAGTTCAGTCTCTGCAAGTTCTTTTCTTCCCTAATAGGTGCCTGTTGCCTTCTCATTCAATCCTTTCAGGGCTCTTTGCAATACAACAGCCTTCCTGCATCAGTGGGGCAGACTCGCTGGGAATAACCCAGTTCCTCTTCATCCCCAAGGCTACAGTTTATAAAAAGCTTAGTTAATTTGTCATTCTGAGGAACTTTTGGACCCATCTAAGTTATTTTCTTAATGAGGCCTGGCTCCCTGGGAATGGGTATGGGCATAGCTTTTTAGTCTATGGCCTAAAACATTCTTGGAAGGAAAGGAGTTTGCATCAATGGCTGTTGTCAGTTGTTTAGAGACGTTTGCTAATGAGGCTGATGTCATGGCTCCAACCCCTCATAAGGTAATGAGCTTTGTCCATTTCATGAGTGGAGCCCACCCCTGATCTCACTCAGCATTTTGCAAATACCCTCAGATGTTCCTATAGATGGTAAGAGAGCGTGGAGGATGGCTGGTTACTGCTGGATTAGAAAACATATGTGTATCTATGAAGTAGACCCCATAGTTACAGCCTAAGCATCAGGACCTGTGGGCTGTTTCTGCCATTTTATGACAGAGCTGATTAGGGACTTACCTTGGTACAAGTCAAATGAGATCTAAGATGCAAAAATTGGACATGTTTTTATTTCTTCTGCAGCCCAACTCCCATTAAAAGCCAGAAGAAAGCAGGACTGGTCTGAGTAGATCAGAAACAGAGGATCTTGGGCAATACTTATTTTGGGGACCATGTGAAGAACATGTCAGGGGATTGGAATAGTATAGGGGTCAGGAGTACAAGCTCTGGAGTCACACTGACCTTTGGCAACTGATTTCATGTTAGATTTTAATTTCCATATTTGCAAAATAGGATAAAAATAGTAAGTAATAGTAACAAACCTAGAATGTTCTAGGTCAGGACAGAAGGAAATAATTTTGGGAACTATGGCACTGAGGGGCCTCTATGACTACTGTGTGATAATAACATTGACCCAAATCCTTGTTCCCTGTGGCCTGGCTTCTGTTTAGCACATTCCTGAGTTAGAAGAATCAGCTTCTCATCTCATTAGTCAGTGGAGGGTAATAGGGACTCTTTTGTCCTCAACCCCCGAACAGATCACTATTGTAATTAGGATCTAGTCAGAAAAGTAAAAGTCAGTCCAGGTCCAAGCAGAAGCAATTTGATATGGGGAAACTGCAACACAGATAATGCAAAAAAACAAGACAAATGCAGAGGACAATGCAGAGAACCAGCAATTAGCAACAATGGCAGGTCACCATCACCAGAGGGCTAGAAGGACAATAGGAAGAGATGGGTCTACAGAGTGCAGAAGCCAGGCCTCCTGGTAGGAGCTAAAACCATGGCAGTAGCTTCTGGGAAGTATCTGGGACAATGGATAAAGGGATTGCCTGGTGGAAGCTGAAACAGCAGAGGAGACACAGACACTACTAAAGACACCTCAACAGGCAGAGGGTGGTGAGAAGAAATACCTTGACTTTTCTTCTTCTCTCATCCTCCAGAGAGCAAGAGAGTCTGGGAAATGTGGTTTCCAATGACACCATATGAGATAGGGAAGGTAGGGAAAGGTTTTGGAAGCAAACAGGCAACTGAGGAGCATAGCCTCCTTCCACACTTCCCATTGGATTTGTTTCCCCTGGAGCCAGCACAGAACTTTGTCTCATTGGATGAGTGAAAATACAAAAGGCCGTCTAAAATTAAAAAAAAAAAAAAAGAAAAAAAAGAAAATACAAAAGGCCATCTCTCACCTGGGAAGTGTCAGAAGGCACCGGGCAAACTGAATTACAAGGGTCCTGGAAACACTGCATACCCAGGGCTGCTCTGTTAGAATACAGAATACTACAGAGAGCAGAAAGGCAAGCCCTGCTGGGGTTTGGGGAATTAGATTTGCTTGTTTTCTTTAATTTATTTTTCTGACAAGTACCTCCGTTCTTTTTTATTATTAATCTGAGATTTTTCTTTCATGTTCTCCATACGTCTTTGGAAGATTAATTTAAACCAAATCTGTAGGTTCCCAAGAGGCTAATCCATTTTTCTGACTCTTTGGACAAAAGGCAACTATTATTTCTTATCAACAGAAAAGCACAACTTTCTGAGTTAAGAGTGCAAGAAGTTCCCCGCCTTCTCAGGAGTCTGGAGGCTTGAGACATGGTTAAAGATCTCAGCACAGCCTGAGTTTCTTGTGGGACTGCTAACTTGGTGATAAGAGATGAGAGAGAATGGCCTTTGCCACAGCAGCTAATGACCTCTGGCCATTAGCACCTCAGACCATTACACTTCCTTGCCCTTCTCCCATCCTAGTTCTAAGAGAATGGATAAATCTGTAATGGGGAGGAGAAATGAGTCTTCCATCTTTTGTCTGAAGTTCAGAAGCCAGAGCCTTCCAGCAAAAAACAAATCACGGCTGACTCTGTCCAGAGGGTACTGAGAGATACAGCTAGTGCTAGAGATGCTAAGTAAATGGAGAAACTAGATATAAATGTCCTGGCTTTTTTAATCTTCCTGCCCTTCAATCCTAGAAGAAGAATGCAAATGAAGACTTCAAAATAATACAAACTCAGGGCACCTGGGTGGCTCAGTCAGGTAAGCAACTGACTCTCCGTTTCAGCTCAGGTCATGATTCTTAGGTTTGTGAGATTGAGCCCTACATCAGGCTCCTGCTGGATGTGGAACCTGCTTAAGATTCTCTCTCTCCTTTGCCCTCTGCCCCTCCCCTCCCTCTCTCTCTAAAAATAAAATAAACAAAACTTAAAAACCACAAACTCAGAGCCCTAATGTCTGGCCATCCAACAAATATCCCCTCCCTAAATATTCCCTCTCCCAACCCCACTACCCCAACCCAATCCCCCACACAAACAGAATCCTGATGCTGCTAGAATTTGTCCAGCACTGGGAAGGTCACTTTCCTCCATCCTTTTGGTGGTGGGTCCAGCCACTACACTTATTCCATTCACTGAGCCAAATCTGCTCACTGCGTTCCAGAAAAGAAGGGCTCGTTTGGCTTCCCTGCCTGGAAACATCTCAAAGGCCTACCCCCACCTCCCCAGTATCTTCTATTCTCCTGGCTGAAAAGCCTGTGAAGCACTATATTCAGCTCTGATTTTATGTCTACCTATTAAGTGTTTGAGTCAGTTTTATCCAAAATTTGTCACAGTGTATGAATTGATGATCTTTGGCAGATACCGTCAGCATCCACCCATATCCCTCCCTCGCCCTCCTTCAGGGCACACCAGCCCTACTTCCATGGTCAATGCACACATTTCTATCCCTGAGGGTCTTGTTTGATCCTTGGAACCCACTTTGCTCAGCCAAAGAAAGTAAGAGGTGCTGAGGAATGAACCCTCGTGAGGAGGAGCCCTCAAACAAAGAGAGATGGAGTTGGTGTAGAGCTACCCCAGCTCTCCTGCACCAGCCTCAGATGGGATGACAAGCCTGTGGTCTACTGGTCTGCAATGGGATTAAACTTCAGTTCACAATGGTAACTGGTCCTCTAACTCATCCTTTATGGGCTGCTTTCTCTTTCCTGACTCACTTCCCCACTCTCATTCTGCATCTTCCAGGAATCAGGAGTCTATCGCAGTAAATGCTCTTGGGGAGCCCAAGTTAAAACACAGCCAACTTGCGCTGTAAATCTCCATAGTCTGAGGCCTTTCCCAAATGTGTTTAATCGATGAACTCTTTTCCCACAGTTCACCTTAGGGACCAGGGTTCCAGAGAACAATCTTCTTTGGGAAGCTTTGTTCTAATTCCTAGGTAGCACACACCTGTCACCTGTTGTTGAGAGGAAAGAAGTTGAGGATGGTTGCATAGGACAGGAATGATGCTGACTAGGGAATGTTCAGCCACCTAAAAATGCCTGGGATTAGGACTCCTCAGGGACAGAGCCCAGTCTGCCAAAAGGTGGCCAACGTGGTTCTTAAATAGGTTCATCTGTTGTTATAAGACCTGTTTGGAATTACTGTTCTCATGCTTAAAGTGCAGGGTGTGGACTAGGGTAATTCCTAGAAAATTCACACTTTGTGAAAAAAAATTATATTTTCACTTTCTGTGAAGGAACTAACCTCCTGCTCTGCTTCTATCTGTAAGGAAATGGTACCAATCTCCTCCAGCTGCGAGACGAAGAGGCAGAGACACCCCAGGATTGGGCAATTATGTCAGGAAATTCAACATTTGAGATGAATGGAAAATGGCTGGGGAGTTTTTTTCAACAACTTGGCTTGAGCAGGATTGATTCCAGTACTGAGAAGCAGTCAAGCAATACGGTGCCTGCCGTGCTATAAAATAGGATCATTTTATAGTTGGGAAATCTAAGGTGTGCCCTACCATCAAAGCACAGGCATTTAATAATGCCGCTTGAGAATGTGGAAGCAGTGAAGGGGGAAATCAACCATGAAACACTTGGTCAAACCTACATCTGGAGTCTGAACCATCACAGGGGCACAGGGAGTCATCTTCTAGATTTTGACCTGAAGTGGGAGCCTTAATTTTGGCCTAGAAGGACTGGAATGTTCTTTTTGGGACACTTTACACCACTCTCCCAAGAAATCTCCATGACTCAGGAGTGCTGTCTGAGCCCACACAAGTCCTTAGACCTCCACCGAATATTGGCTTCTCATTGGGCATTTGGTGATCCATCCCATATGTGATGGAATATAACATTTAAAAGATTAAAGTTCCCAGTCTTCCCTGACCATTTACCCACTAATGAGCATTCTGGCTGAGCCTGCTCCCCACCCTTTAAGAAGGGCACTGCTCAGCAGGCCTGCTCTGGAGACTCAGTAGTGCAGAATCTGGAAAAAGGGAGAGGGAGGAAAATACAAGGGGTCTTGGGGAGTCAGGGCTGAGAGACTGAAGACTTTCAGGGTGGCTTGGAAAATAATAAGTCTGGAGTGCTATAGCACATGGGCAAAGTAGATGAGAGAAAAAACAAAAATGTGTTAAGAATGACTGAGGTCAAACACGTGCCCTCCTTGACATCTGAAAAATCTAAATCAGGGATAAGCGTGCTAGCTTTGAAATTTCTCTTGATTGTGTTTCTCTGGTCCTCTAACCCATCCTGGCACTGGATTTTGTGAGTCGTGTCTTAAAGAACTACACAGATGTATACCCAAACCCTGAGCCTATAAATAAACCCACCCACCTACAAAAGCTTCGGCTAACAACCAATAAAAACAGATATTGGGACCTCCAGCCTAGTTTACAACTTAAGTGTCTTGAATCTTCTCTCTCCTCCCATCCGATCCCTCTAGTCTTTTCCTGTTTAGTCTTTTCTTGACTTCTGACTTTCAACAATTCTCCCATTTTAGCCCTGCCCTTCCTTTTTGAACTTGGGCACAGAAGTTGACTTCCCTGGTTTTGATCCTTCCTGTCCATAGGAAACAGCTTTTTTGCCTTTCTGGCTCTGTCTTATCCTAAGCCTCTAGTGTGAGCACCAACCCAGCCTGACTCCAGTCCCTGGGCCACTATGACACCTGGTATTAGCTGGGTTTGCTCCATACCCCACTTTGGCCTTGAGGGATTATTAGATAGTGTAGAACATGGCTGTTTTCCCAGCACCTTGTAAAGATTAGCTATTGTAATCTACTGTAACTACTCTTCAAGATCCCAGATAGGTCTGCTCTATCATGGTGTCCTCCCCACTCCTATCCCTGCACCTTGTCTAGAGCAAAGGCTTATCAAGTAGCTGTTGATTCCCAGACGCAGGATGATCTTTAGATCTCAGCCCAGGGAAAATGCCAATAACAGCTGTGACACTTTGAATTTACCATTGAGATGTTTACGTGTGTTAACAGAAATTCCAGAATGCCAGAGAGGTTCCTGGGGAAATCAGAAATTGTAGGAAAGAGAGATGCTCTTTTCTGGTCAACAGTCAGTGCATTAATGACTGAACAAAGTTAATAGCTCGTGACATCTCCATGACCTTACCTCACTAAATTACTGCCCCTTATCTCACTTTTAAAGATTGGTCCTTTCCTGGTTCAGCTGATTTTTCCCAGCTGGACTGCCCCTTCTCTGGGTCCCTAGACCTTCCTTGTGTCATCCCTCCCCTCTGATCTCCTCCTTTGCATTACACCTAGAACTTGGAGCCAGACAGAGGCCAAATTTCCTTAGGTCTGCTATGAAATCTTGAGTTGTTTCTGATTGGATTATTCATTTTTCCCAGTTTTATTTGCTTTTCAAAAAAAATTTTTTTAGTATGATGAGTAAGCCCTCTGCTGGACTCTTGGAATATAGTGACAGACCCTGACATCAAGGTTCCAACACACTTGGGAAGACAAACAAGATGGTGGAGAATTATGAAATGCTATTTTGGTGGGGCTGGCATGTTGCAGAAGCAAAGAGAAGAGCCACACAACCTGGCCTGGGGTTGGGGTTCTGTATGCAGTGGTGGGTGATGAGGGAGATAGGGGTTGAGGTGAGAAAGGCTTTCAGGAAGGAACAATGTCTGGGAAGATCTTAAAGGATAGATAGCAGGCAAGATAGCCCAATAAAGAAGCAAAAAGGAAGTGTTCTAATCTTCCTGAGTTCTCTGATGTGCATGTTCTTTGAGCCTTCTTTACCTGATACATCCATATACTTCTTCCAAAGCCCAGCTCAGACATCACCTCTGTACAGTCTTCCTGACCCCCTTACCCTACCTCAGCTTCTGGTACTCAGCACTCTGATTTCCTTGTGGTACTTTGGAATACAATGCAATAAAACTTCTCCTACTACATCATTATAATATACCCATGAATCTATCTCCCCAGACAAATGCAAAGTCCATAGGTCTTGTTCATCTCAGTAGCCACAGGGCTTAGGAAAATATCTGGAACCTAGTACATACTCAATAAGTGCTAGTTGAATTGAAATAATCAAATCTTAAGACAGTTTACTGATGTCATAGAGCTTTTGCACGTATCCATTTGGATAGTGGTTGGTGCCAATTATGCTAGGGCATGATAACTGTAGTAAGATCTCTACCCAACAAAGGTTTATCTTATACTTAATATGGCAGAAATTTAATTCTCACTTATACCACCTGATTTATTCAGGTCTGCCTGTGGTAAGAAAGGGTCCTCCCTAAAGATGAAGAGAAATTATTTATCTACTTACTCAGGGACCCAGGATGGTGGAGGCTTCACCACTTGGAATGTGGCCAAAACAATGGAAGAGCTTTCTAGAGGGTTTTCCCTAGCTCTTCCATGGGTCAGTTTATTTTGACATGTGTACTTCCATTTAAGCCTATTAACCAAAATTGTGAAAGAATTGCAAAAATCTCTCCCTGATACCAAGGGAACCAGGAATGGAGGGTTAGGGAGGCATAGATGGAATGTTTGGTGAGACCACTAACTCTGCTACAGGTGGAAACTAAAATCCCCGACACCTTTTTTTCAGTAGGTGAGGAGCCACTGGGGGAAAGTCACCAACCCACACGGTGTAGTCTGAATTCCCATTCCTGGCTCCAATTAATTCACAGAGAACTTGTGAAGACTGAAGCCTTAGGAAACACTTATGTTTGGGGAGGATATTTTTGTTTTTGTTTTTGTTTTGAAACACTCATGTTATATTCATCTTTCCTTGGAAATGCTAGCTACTGCTCAGATCTGACTGGTCCCTGGCCTTCTCCAGTACAGTCACCATTCCCATCAGAAGAGCTCCAACTTCATGCAGCTGCCAGAAGCCCAATGAGCAGTGCTTCTCTGTCACTGCATCCGTCAATGTCCAGTGAAACTCTGCCCCCATAGACCCCACTTTGCACACAGTTGCAAATGCAATTTTGTAGAATCATGCTCTCCACTTTCTTGATTTTCAAATTTTCCTCTGCTCATCCTCAATCTCCTCCCTGGTGCCAAACCTTGAGTACTGCCATGTTCTCATATTGACGTTTAATCAGATAGCTCATCTCTTGAGTTGCTGTCACCAAGGGCTTCAAGTAAATAACTTTTGGTAATCATTTTCAAAGTCTTCCCACCTCTCCTGTAGCCCTTCCCCCACCTTTTATTGTGCTCTGCATCTTCTTTCTGTTGTGAGCTGAACTCATTTATGAAAGTCATTTGAATCTGTTTTCTGCTTGGGTCTATTAATACAATGCATTTCCATGCTATTGCCCTCATTAATTCTACTTGTGCTGCTGACTCCGACTCGGGAGATATCCATCAATCCACACATGTTAGCTTTTTGGAAGGGAAAGGAAAGAGCTTGGCTAGCACTGGGAGTTTGCCTTGCCTCTACTGATCCACTTTCTTCATTACCCCTCAAGGGCACTTGATAGTTCTCATTTGTTTGGGTTTTTCCTTTTGACTATGAACCCTCCCTGGCTGTCTCCCTCATGTCTTCTTTGCACTGTGATACGGGGCTGGCTGGCTGTGGCTGCTCACTGGCCTGCTTGTCTGGCTGATTCACTCCCATCCTCCTCCTGCTTGGCTCTCTCAGTCCGTGGGGGTCCCTTAATCATGTACTTGCTTCCCCCTTCAGCTTGTCTTTCCCTAAAAATTGAGGGAAATTTGGAAGTTCCTTGAACACTGAGGACACTTCCTGAGGGAAATAAAGCTATTTGGGTCTAGCTCATCAGAGGGACTGGGACTAGCACAGACCCTCTCTTCCTTCTGAATGTAGAGGGTGGCCATTCTGGGTAGGGAGATGCGGTGAGGGTAAAAAGGAGTCGTTTCTTAGAAGGTGGGTAGGGGCAGTGTGTCAGTGCATGTGTGTGTGTGTGTGTGTGTGAGAGAGAGAGAGAGAAAGAGAGAGAGAGACAAAGGCAGAGAGAGAGAGAGAGTCACACATTCTCCAAGGAGCATGGTATAATAAAAGAACTGGGAGAGGGGCACCTGGGTGGCTCAGTGGGTTAAAGCCTCTGCCTTCGGCTCAGGTCATGATCTCAGGGTCCTGGGATCAAGCCCCACATCAGGCTCTCTGCTCAGCAGGGAGTCTGCTTCCCCTTCTCTCTCTGCCTGCTTCTCTGCCTACTTGTGATCTCTGTCAAATAAATAAATAAATATATTTAAAAAAAAAAAAAAAAGAGAGAGAGAACTGGGAGATTAGACTCCAGACACCAACCTGCATTTAGGCAAACCTCTCTGTCCTTCGAGCCTTTCTTTCCCCTCCCATTAGATGGGACAGTCAGAATTGGGTGTCTTTAGTAGTCCCTCCCAAGTATGAGCTTCTGTGGTTTTGTGAATGAATGCTAACTTAAGAGTCGTAGCTTGACCATTGGCAATTTATCTCAACTTTTTATGCTTTTTTAAAAAAAAATCTAAATGAGGGATAAAAATCCCAGTTCTGGAGACTATTGTGATAATAAAGTAGGTTAAAGATGTGAAATCATTTTAAGAACTTAAAGATACTTTAAAAATGCAAGATCCTTGGGCAAGTAACTCAGCCTGCCTATGCTTCAGTAAAATGTGGATAACAACCACATGTGCTCATCGAGCTCTTGTGAGAAGTAAATGAGGTTGTCAGGCAAAACTTGTGAAACAGCGTCTGGCACATGGCAAGCATTAAATAAGTGTTTTATTATTTATATGTTTCAAGATGCTTATAGGACAGGGTAGCAGAGGGACCTCCCAGATTCAAAGACTGATTGCAGGAGGTGGTCTATGCAAGGAAGGCCTGCATCTGGAAGAGCAACTAGCTCCTAGTCTTTCCCCATGGACTGGAGTGGGGCCATCTGGTGAGGGCCTTCTTCCCACTTAGGGCATGAAACAGCACAGCTCTGACACAGTGGGGGCATTTAGGTCTTTAGGGGGTTAGGAAGCTCTGAGGATAGCAGAAGTCAGCAACCTAGGTAGGCCATCAGCAGCCAGTCCACCAATAGGGACTGTGCTACCTCAGAGCAGATAAGTAATACCCAGGGCCCACAGTAACATTTTCTCCTTATCTGGGCTCTGCTTTCTTCTATACTGGCTTCACTCTCGGGAAGACACTGTCCTTGCAATATTGAAAATGGCATTTGGAATCTTTAAGCTAAAGAGATCTATGGACCTCACCATCTAAGAAGGAGAACTCCCTGTTTACCCTTTAGTTTCGGGGTTTGACCTTGACTGGCCCAACTTGGGTCATGTGCCCAACTCAAATCTCTCAGAGCACCATGGAGATGTGACTCATATCAGCCTGGCCTGGGTTCCCAGACTAACCCCAGAGCAATTGCTGGGGTCAGCCTGAACTGCCTAGATCCTGGACTAAGAATAGAGTGGGTGGTGGTCTCCCAACAGGTGCTAGAGACTTGAAATGATGGATTTGATTCTAGGCTTTTCTGGTTTTCCTCATGAGGGCTCCAGTAGTCCAAGACAATCCTGGGAAGAAGAGTTAAAGGCACTGACCAAATCACGCTGAAACAAACAAGAGGGACCTGGGCAGAGTACTAACTACCCTTCCTAGAATCCTAAAGCTTAGGCTTCTCTATACCACATGTCCCTGTCCTCAGTTGGTCAATTCAGATATTAACATGTTGTGTTTGCTTAGAGTGAGACTTGGCTCTAAAATCCCCTTGTCGGAGAAAATGGAGGAATTTGATTAGTGTGGTAGCACCATTATGACCACTTCCCAAAGAACCCCTTTGGCTGCCAAGCCAAATGTGCTCTCTGCAGAGTGGCCTCATCATTTCCGAAATGATCCTGCTGTGCAGATGATCTCTGATTTACCAGTTGAAGATGCAAAGAGGCACACAATTGAAATGGATGCAGCAGAAGGAACTTGGCTTTCTACTGCATGCCTGAGACAGAGCTTCCTGTTGGTGGGGGCAGAGTGTATGTTATGGACCAGCAAATGTGGCCCTTGTGTGCCACACTGGCAGTTTCTCCTCAGGATGCCCAACCTGCCCTGGGGAAGGGGGTGATGCGTTGGAACCAACCAGTTTCTGTCCCCCATAGCTTATTGGCTCTGCTGCAGTGGGATTATCAGAAGCCCTGCTTTTCCTTGGCCAGACTCCCATGACTGCTAATGGTTCTTCCCAGTGCTGCCCTAATTGTTTCTACAACAAACTGTTCTCCCATCACCAATTGTATCCAAGCCATTGGTGGTCTCCAACTGTGTTTGGAAATGCAGACAGTGAAGTACCTGACGATTTTCCAAACAGTTGTCAGCCCTAGTTAGACAGTTGCCTGCTGTCTCCCTCAACCAAGCTAATCCTTAACTCTGGGTCTCTAGATGATTTCCTCAAACAGGATCATATTCACGGACCCTTCTTGTCCTATAAGAGCCATTGGTGGTTTCCAGAATCATCTTCATCTGTGCCAATCTTCGTTCATCTCTCCCTCTTTTAAATGGAAGGATGGATCATAAGAGTGAAGAATCAGATAAATGAATGAGTGAATGAATGAGTGAAAGGATGAATGAATGAGCTCACATCTAACCTTACACTCTCTCCTCCATCATGTAATGGTATTCTCTTTGGCACTTTTAAGTCATATCTCCAGTAATACTATAAGCTACCTGGAAGAAAGTACTATTGTCTTTTACTTATTTTATGACTCAAATTACAGAACTGGGCCACCACTGACCTTTTGGAAAACAGTCTATGCATCAATCAATGTGAAGTCATGGGTATAACACTAGTTGAAGTTCAGGATATTAATTCTCTCCCGTGACTCTCTAGATGAGTTAGACCAGTTTTAGGCTTTGTTTGCCTTAGTTTTCTAATCTGTGAGGTGAAGGGATTGGGCTGAAAGAGTAGGCTCTGGGCTTTCCCTTACTTACCATCTAGGTAACCTTGGGCAAATTGCATAATTTCCCCAAGCAAAGAGGAAGAATCATTTCTACCCCGTGCTGTTTTAAAGACTTAATGATATGAAGTATATCAGGTGCTTAGCTCATAGTTAATAATTGTATTCTCTAAATTCCTGTCCAGATTATGACTCAGACCATCCACACAACATTCTGTATCAAAGTAACTTTGCAAAATGGTAGAACACTGTCTCTTCTGTTAAGATTTTTACATGTCATGTAAATTTCCTTTAAAGAAATGCAAGGCCAATAAGCACACGAAAAGATGTTCTGTATCACTAAATATTAGGGACAAATCAAAACCACAAAGAGACACCACTTCACACTTACTAGAATAGTCTTAAAAAGGAATGGTGTCGGACATGTACCTTGAGGACATTATGCTAAAAGAATTCTTCCAGTCACAAGAAGACATTGTATGATTCCACTTTTATGATGCACCTAGAGTAGTCAAATTCACAGAGATGGTAAGTAAAATGGTGGCTACCAGAGAGTTGGGGGAGGGTGGAATGGGAAGTTATTGTTCAATAGGTAAATTCTCAGTTTGGGGAGATGAGAAAGTTTTGGAGATGGGTGGTGGGGATGTTTGCACAACAATGTGAGTGTACTTAAATGTCACTGAGTCCCACACTTGAAAATAGTTAAAATAGTATATTTTATATGTATTTTAACATAATAAAACAATGTTTTAAAGAAGTGTAAAACCAAAATTAATTTCCTTTGGGTGTAATTTTTTTGCCAGGTGATGGAGGCACAGAGCTCCAGGGGCTCCCGGAGTTGAGGGTACAGATCATGCTGCCATGCTTTGTGCTGAAACCCTAAAAACAGACTCAGCCTGGCCCTTTAATGCTGGTCCTACCAGAGAGAAAGCTTTTCAGTAGGAGCTATGAACAGGCACATTGTGAAGTCAGGCAGACCTTCTCTATGGAAATCAGCATTTATTTGAAGGCTTTAGTGCCCGATTTAGCCTCACCCAGAGGTGACCTTCTACACAGGGCCAAAAGAAAAGTGATTTCTTTGATCGTCCATTTGACCCCAAACTGACCTCCTGTGCTTTTCAATTCATTTTAAATCATGCTGTTCTGGCCAAAGCGATTCCAACTCTTAGCAGAGAATATTTCACATTTTTACCAGCAATTCTGGGCCAATTTCAGATCTGTTCACTCGAATAGCAAGAACAAACTCTGTGAGTTCTTCCTGAGTCTTTCTGATCTTAAGCAGCAGGGAGGAAAGTTGAGGGCAATATTCATAAATGGCATGAATTTTCAGGGGGAGATGTGAATTGGAAACTCCTCCTGGCTTAGATATGACCTAATGCTCATTTGGGCCACATCTAAAGGAAGACAGGCATGAATCCCAAGACAGGGACCCAGATTCTCTTTCCCTTGAGTCAGAATCAGCAATGTCCCAGGAAGGAAAACATCACTGTCCTCTGCATTGTTTATGATGTTGTGGGTTGCAAGTAACAACAAGCCAAATCAAGCTGGATTGAATAATAAAGAAAAGGCATCTTCTGGCACAATAAGAGGTAAAATGAAGGTAGAGTTGGTAAGCCAGCGGATCAAAGTCGTAAACAAGGACCTGTGCTCTGTTCATCTCTCCACCCTCTGTGGTCATAAGAGAGCTGCCACAGCTTCAGACACCATAAACACACGAGGCAATGGGAGAGAATGCTTTCCAGAACCTGCCCCCCAAAACCCAGTTGACTTCCCCCTCACATCTCATTAACCTGAATTGTATCACGTACAAATGCCTAAACCAGGGGTGATCAGAATTTTCCATAAAGGGCCAGGTTAATAAATATTGTTGGCTTAGAAGACATGCATTTGGTTGCAAAAACTGAGCTCTGCCATTGGAATGTGAAAACAGCCATAGTAATGCTTTAACAAATGAGAATGGCCATGTTCCAATAAAACTTTATTTATAAAGACAGGTGGCAGGCTGGTTTTGACCTACAGGCTATGGTTTGCCCACCCTATTCCAGATCAGCCATTTCACAATTAGCTTCAGGACCCAACTAATAGGGAAACATATCACAGGCAATTTGTTAATAATTTATAATAGTAGTTTTTGTAAGTGGTTTATTCTCTGCACCCAAGAAAGGATATTCAAGAGGTTCTAATTCACAGAAGATCACTCCATGGGTAGGAAGATTAACAGAGCACAGTAGAACTGGGCCACCAAAATAAAGTGAGACTAAAATTTCAAA
The DNA here is from genome assembly GCF_030435805.1 of Mustela lutreola. Taxonomy (NCBI): domain Eukaryota; kingdom Metazoa; phylum Chordata; class Mammalia; order Carnivora; family Mustelidae; genus Mustela; species Mustela lutreola. Next base: position 34,482,677 of record NC_081305.1, on the reverse strand, counting down.
GATGTTCTTACGTGCAAAGAGCATCAAAGGAGGCATGAAGATTTAGAACTTGGTTAAACTTTGTTCAACTTATTTTAAAAATATAATCTTTACCAAAATTTTTTTTTTATTACAGTTAGGGTTCATTGTAATTCTCCTAAAAGTCTAGATTTTACTCTTTGGAAAGTGCTTTCAAATCCTCCTTTTTTTCTCCTCTCATAGTTAAGTCAGGACTGGAAAGAACACTCAGTCCAAACCCCAAATTTTACAGATGAGGGAATGGAGGCTCAGAGAGGGCAAGCTAATTTCCCCAGATCACACAGCTACTCAGTGGCAAAACCAAGACCCAAATTCAAGCTGTGGTAGGTTGTAGTGTTATTCAGAATACATGCTGCCCCTCCAAGAGGTGGATTATACAACTCCCTGAAGGGACAAATTCCACTATGTGTTTGTGGTGCCCCTCCCTACTGTTGAGCTCAGGAGTGGCCGAAGGACTTGCTTTGCCCATGGAACATGGCACATGTCACTTCTGATCTTCACGTGTGTCTGCCCTGCCACAAGATTAGTGATGTGCTAGGCAGAGGTTGCTCTGCCAGCCTGCACCACAGAGTGAAGAGGATAAAAAGTACAGGCACAACTGACCCATGATGGACAGGTCACAAACATACGGAATATACCCCTGAGATCAGGGGCTGTTTGTTACCACAGCATAGCTGACAAATACGTAGGCTTTACAACACTTAACAATGGGCTCCTTCTCACCTGGAGAATCTCAGGTTCCCAGCTGTATTAAATGGACTGAAAAACACACATTTTAGAGTTGGCCTGCCTGGGTTAAGATTTCACTAACTGTGTGACATGGGTCACATTGCTCTCTGACCCTCAGTTTCTTCATCTGTAATATAACACTGGTGCCTCTCCCTGGGAATATGGTGAGTATTCAATAACTAAGCCTGTGGTTTGAGGACTACTGGATAAATGTTGGTTACTATTATTCAGCATAGTCTTTCCCTGGGGACTTTTCAGCAACAGTAAGGTGTGGGTGGTAGGGGGCTCACTAAGACTGTTCTGTGTCATTATACATGAAAACAAGAGCCATTCTTCCAGAAGTCACTCTTCCCAATATGCAGTGCTTATAGTCATCACTGTCCCTGCTACAGGCCAAGGGGAAGAGACACGAGTGGCCGTTGCAGAGGGGTTAGGAGCAGGGCTCCTAAGGTCAGCCTGGTTAGGGTTCAAATGCTCTCTCTGTCTCTCCTTCCTGTGCATCTGTTATTAATCTCACACACTCATGCCACTTATTCTTGAGTGCTCATGTTGCCAGACATGGTTAAAAGGATAGGGAGGTGTATGTGACCAAGACTAAGAAGGGGAGGTGCATGGGAGATATCAAATATAAGATGTACTGGCCATCACTGCCTTGTGCCACGTCTAGAGCTCAGACTGGCGGCTGGGAGGTGAGTCCAGAAAACCTTACCAAAACATCACTGGTGACTTCAAAGGTAAAAGAAGACAAAGAGACTGTATGTGTGCCCTTGGCAAACATTGCACAAGAACCCTTTGGATATTTTTCTTCTCTTCTCTTCTCTTTTCTCTTCTTTTCTTTTTTCTTTTTCTTTTCTTCCAGATGTTACCATGAATTAACAGCACTCACTCCTGGGTTATTGGACACATATCTTTCTTGCTTCTGACAGAGCAAACCTTGAAGTTGGAAAGCAAGCTTTTTATTTGGGGAATGCTGTGGGGGGTTTATTACCGAGTCACCACAGAAAGCAGTGAGGGTCTGTGAGAGGAAGAAGTACAGAAAGTGGAAAGTCTTCAGTAAAATAATTGCAAGGCAACATTTCAGGGTAGTTTAAATTCCTACTGCATTTTAATGACCAATATAGGAGATATAAAAATGTCTTTTACAGAGAAACTCCAACCTTTTGTTTTCCTCGTTATTCTAATAGATCAAATGGAACATATGATTTTTTAAAAAAATTCTTTTCCATCAAACACTGTAATCAATCTTTCATGCTACAGATCAGTGTAGTTACTGCTTGTCACACACTCAAAATAGATGTGAATAGGACTTCAATGGAAAGGAAACTCTGCTCTTTTCCCTTCTGGTAACAAGGCAATAAACCTTTTACAAATTCCATCCTTAGGCATTTTCCTATTCTATTTGATCGGATTTCACTGGAAGTTAGTGTTTCCATTCTCAGGCACTGAGGTGGTATTGATGGGAATACACTGATGGGGGCCTTGGGGTTTTAGGAGGTGGGGTCAGTTTTTTAATCCATTAGCTTTTTCTGCCTCAGTTCACCACCCAGAACTAACCCCAAGCACGCCAGATGAGGTCGGGAGGCATAGGCTGGGTAAGGCAGGACAGCAACCTCTGCCTCAGCTCAGCCTGTATGTCAGGGGTGGGAGGGACAGAGGGCCAGTGTTGCCTGTGGAAATGGCAGGCCCTTCTCCTGAAGGTCCTTCCAACTCAACTGAAGCATCCTCTAAAGTCAAGGGATGTGGCCCCCTCAGGGACTTCTACAGTCGAACTTTGTTTTCTGCGGCTAGTAACATCGCAAATGCAGAATCTGGCTTCTCAGCAAGGACTTCAGGCTTGTCAAACTCGACCACCTGAAAGTCAGAGAAGAAGATCTGAAATGGGCAGAAAATATACACTCACCTAGAATCCAAACCACTGAAACCTCTGGGGAGGTTACGCCAACAACTTCCTGTACCTTCCCATTTTCCATGACCAGGACAAGGTCACAGTTGAGAACTGTGTTGAGGCGGTGGGCTATGGTCAGTACCGTGCAGCCTTTGAAGGCATCTTTGATGGTGCTCTGAACAAGGGTGTCAGTCTTGGAGTCCATGGAGGCAGTGGCTTCGTCAAGGAGAATGATCTGTTGAGGAGGGCACATTAAGCCATTATAAGTAGAAGTCACATTATAAGTCACATTAAGCCAAATTCTGTATAAGTCACATTAAGCCAAAAACTGTGTCAGAGGGAAACGCCCGGTCTTAGCTCTACTTATTTAAAAAGAAGAAGGAGGAGGAGAAGGAGAAGGGCTGAAAAATCAGGAGCTGTGTGTCCTCTCAAACATTAAAAAAAAAAACAGCAAAATAAAAGTCAGTTCACATCACCTCTGTCTCCTTCAGTCAGAGGGACTGACTAAAAGAATAAGGTGATATATGATTTACTTCTCTTTGTAAATGGTTTATTGTAATCTTACAAACTGGTAGGAGGCTTTATCTACTGTGCTAACATGAATCAGCATGAGCTATAATAATTTGTATTTGTTTCCCGTCACAGCTCTAACAAATCAGCACAAACTTAGAGGCTTAAAAACAACACAAATTTAGTGTCTTGCAGAGCTGGAAGTCAGAGAGCCTAAAGTAAAGGTATTGCCAGGGCTGCATTCCTTTTGTAGGCTCTAGGGACAAACTGTTCCCTTGCCTGTGCCAGCTGCTCTGGGCTGCTTGTGTTCCTTGGCTCGTGCTACCTTCCTGGCATTGCTCTAATGGCTACTTCCATTGGTCACATCTCTTCTTCTCTTTCTGATTCTTTAGCCTCCCTCTTACTCAGAGCTGCATGATTTTACTAGGCCCACCCAAGTAATCCAGGAGGATCTCCCCACCTCAAAATCGTCAACTTAATTACACTTGCAAACCCCCTTTCTCTCAGGTAAGGTGGTACATTCACAGGTCCTGGTTATCAGGACGTGGACATCTTTGGAGGAGGAGGGCACTGTTCTGCCAACTGCAATGCAGGTTTGCAAGTCAGAGGGCCTGAGCTCAGCTCTAACTCAGCTTGACCTTGGTTAAATTACTTAACTTGCCCCAAGACTCCATATCCTCATCTGTAAAAGGGGGTTATACCTTCTTCTGAGCATGAAATGCAAAGCCAACACAACGCACAAACCGCTTCGCAGTGCATAGTGCCTCAGTCAGCACAGAACATGTGCTAGAGCTGGCTGCCACTCCTGACATTAGGACATCTACACAACACACATAGTGAGTTACACTTTGATCCGGGTTGAGAGAATGGGATTTCTAAAGCAAAGGCAACGCGTTCCTTGAAATCGGTAACCAAGGATGACTAAGTCCCTAAGAAAAATGAATACAAATTCTACAGTTCTCGTTTCTTAGCATTCTAAAGGTGTTCTTTAGCATGCTGGGTATTGTTTATCAGGCCTCAGAATTGTTCAGGGACAAGGCAGAAAAGAGTTGAGAGGCAGATTTCTTATACTCAAACCGCTTAGGAAGACAGAGAGAATACCTAAGCAAGGCTTCCCAGGGGGAGGCCCAAGGGAAGCAAGTGCTATTGCTGTAAATGGCTGTTATTTTTCAATTTTTACCCCTCACAACTCTGTCTTAAAAGAAAGTGATCGGTTTTTAAATGGCTCAATTGTTCTCTCTTTGCTGAAAGACAAACGCGGGGCTCTACCTCCTGGACTGAGTGGCGCTGCGGGAAATATCCAAAATTTGACCAATCCATTTTCCGTGCTGTTTCCTTACTTTTGAATTACGGAGAAGCGCACGGGCCATACAAAGCAGCTGACGTTCCCCTACTGAGAAGTTTTCTCCATTTTCTGTGACTTCTGCCTGTAATTTTTCCGGGAGTTTCATTATCTATAAAACACAGAAAATGCCACATTTATGCTGATGATCTATAAAATTGTCCAGCATCGTCTGTATTGATTGCCCCCTGCTCATGCATTCATCAGCTGACTTTATTTTACCGAGGAAGAGAAAGTACAAAACAACAATCATTTCAACATTGCAAACAGGCACCAGGGAAAGACCAGGGAGTAGGCAGACATTAATAATTTAAAATCACGGTATGATTCATAGAGCCCCGTAGACACCTTGCCAAAAGAGGACAAATGGTGCACATATGGCTCCAGAGAAACACAAACGAAGTGTAAATGGCTTCCAGGGTCCCCATTTCCACGGAGAGAATAGACATTGGATAGGAGAGCTTTCTAGTCATCAAAGAAAGGTAAGACATTGTCTGATTTATACAGTCATAGTGGCACTGGGGAAGGCTCACCTTGGTACTGAGTCTTGGTGGAAACAATCCCCTCTGTGCTGCAGAGGTGGCCACGCTCACCTGCTCACTCTCGCTGCAGCTTTTATAGGACAGGACCCCATCTCACAGGACATGGCCATATTTGCCATTCCTGGAGCATGCCATGCCCCCTTGCCTTCCTGTGGCATCTCTGTTCCCAGAAGCAAATGACACTATTGGCAGAGCAGCAGGATGCCCCATCTGCTCTAGAGTCATATCCACTTGGGTTGAAGTCTCCATTCTGCCACTTACTAGCTTACACATGTTTCTTCCCTAAGACTTCATTTCTGTACCTCTAAAAACCCGGGATAGGAGTCCCAACCTCAGAGGGCTGTAGTCAGGACAGGACCAAATGAGATAATGCATGCAGAGCTCTTGACTGGACCACTGCAGAGGCCTAATACATGTTATCTATTGTTGCTTTTAACAACAGAGAGTAAATAAGGATCACGTTCTATTGACATATATGATGCCAACAAATAAGCTTGGCCAAATGCTGGCCCAGTGCTTGTCCAGTTCAAACCTGGGCCAGGTATCTGGGGTCCTAGTGCTGGGAAACAGGTTCATCCTGGAGAGCCCCAGAGACCTACTGTGTCTCTCATGAATGTCCTCTCCAGAACCTGCCAGAGCATCTCATCCGAGTGGCTCTCAAAGGGATCCAAGTTGTACCTGAAATAAAGGAAAGAGCAGGGAGCTGGATTTCTGAGGAAGACATGAGCGGGGGAGCATGTTTTCTGCAGCATATGGGAGAGAGTAAGAGGTGGTGTGTGTTGACCCCCATGCCTCCAAAAGCAGTGCTTAGCCAGGACAATGGTCCATAAAATGACCAATCTCAGGCCAAGAGAGCAAGAACCCTCAGCTCAGTGATGGACTAGAGACTACCAAGGCAGGTGAGATAGTACTGAATAAGTACTCAGGAAGACACATTGATTTGGTCCTCACAATGGCCATGTGTGGCAGAATGCATTTGGCCCTCTGCAAATTCTTGGTGGAGGTGGAGGGGTGGGGATTCACTCTGACATTGCGTTCACTCCACCTTCAGAAGTAAGACGTACAGCTGCAGCTCCCAGGCACTTGCACCAGGTGGCTATCCCAGTGGCTGGGTGTGCGTCTAGCATACTACTTGATTGGGTGCTCAGTGGGACAAATATCCCTCACATCAGAGGGGCAGCCCTTGCACTGGACTGAATGAGAAACTGGTTTTCTCCTTGTCCCTTGATATCAGACCTTGAGCCCTGCAGAAGTTGCAACCTACTGTTCTTATACTTGAACAAATCGATGCACTTCCCTATGGATGGTTACATGCATAGGGTGACCACTTACTTTATTTCACAAACTAGGTTCTTTTGAGAGTGGCCGTTGCTAAACGTGATAAGATGCTGAGACACAAGTATAAACCGGGGCTCTCCAGGGCCAACTGGGATATCTGCTCACCCTATGTGTAAGCTTCTTGCTTATTGGTGGTGTAGCTCATAAGATACAGGTAATGTTCATGTCCTTGGCTCTTCCCAAAGCTTCACTGAGGAGCAGGTTCTATCAGTGCCTCATGATGCTGGTTCCCTCATCCCCACTGTGGGCACTTCACCAAGTTCCTAGCTGGTCTGCTTTTCCTATCCAAAAAATAGGAATGCATGACGATCAAAAGCAGCTACCTTACTGTACCTACAAACAGGACAGGATCCTGGGGGATCACGGTCAGCTTGGTTCTGAGGTCTTCCAAACCAATCGTGCAGATATCCACCTCATCAATGAAGATCGTACCGCCGGCGGGCTCCACTAGACGAAACAGAGCCATTCCCAATGATGACTTTCCTGGGAACAATACAAGCAATAACAGCAGATCAAACATCAGTTTGCACTTCCATCATATCCAAGAATCTTATCAAGGGAATTTGTGATGCAGTAAAATGGCTCCATGCAGATGACCACGCAGACAGAAAGGCCTCACTCTGTGGGAGCAATCTGCTGCCCTGACGCAGTTAACCTTCTCATCCCTACAGGGGCTCTTAACACAGGACTCATCCTGGGGGCCTTGTTTCACAAGAATGATTCTCATTTAATTACTTCAAAAACCGATGTGTGTTTGTTTCCAACTCCACACACCCATTCAACCTGAAATCCTAATTTACAGTAAAAAGATTTGAGGGGGAGGAAAAAAACCAGCCAATCCGTGGCGCGCGCACACACACAGTTGCGCATGCACGTGTTTGGACACACACACACACACACACACCTCACCCTCTGGTGTGGCTTAACCAGCACGCGCAGTAGAAATGCAAAGAAAACAACTTGAAAAAAGCACAGTCAGAGCTAATCCTTACCAGAACCTGTTCTTCCAACGATCCCAACTGTCTGCCCACTTTGAATGACCAAGTTCAGCCCATCAAGAACCAGGGGAGTGTTGTCTCTGTATCTCATCTGATAGTCTCTGAATGTTATCTCCCCACGGCTGGGCCAGTCATGGGGACAAGCCTCCACTTTGAGGGGGTGAGTGAATTCAGGAACACAGGTCTGAAAAGCAGAGTGACCAATGACAGGTTCATAACCATTTGCTTTTCCATCCATTTCATTCATTCATTCATTCATTCATTCCCACCATTCTAGGTACTGGTGTTCATGGTTGTGAGCTAGACCAATAAACTTAGTCAAGAACTTACATTCCGGTGGGGAACTCAGATGATACACAAGAAACGAAATCAGAAATGAAGACAATAAAACAAAGTATTATAAAATACTATTCTACAATATATTTATCTATATATATTATAGACACAATATGTGTATATACAATACAATATTCTATTGTATTCTATAAAATACAATACTGTAAAAGGGAATATAGAATGTGTGTGGTAGAAATAGGTAGGTGGAGTGAAAGTAACTTAAGGGTCGAAGAAGGTTATCATGAGGATGTGGCATACAAGCTGAGACCTGGAATGCTAAAAAGATGCCTGCTATAAGAAGATTTGAGTCCAGAGCCTTCCAGGCAGAGTGGACAGCTAGTGCAGAGGCCCTGAAGCCAGGGCAAGCTTGGTCACTTTGAGGAATAGAAAGAAAAGTCATGTGGCTGATGCTTAGTGAACAGAGAGATAGGACTATTGTCCCTACAAGGGACAGCTCCTACTGGGCCTTGTGTGCCTGGGCTAGGGTCAGCAGTTTGACCCTGAAACTATGTGATGAATCCAGACCAAGTCTTGAGATTTGCAGAATTCAATCAGATATAATTTCAATATCCGCAGGAGTCATCATGGTGTTCGAAGTAGGAAGATGACAGGAATGCAAAATGTCAGATTCAGAGGTCTTTAAAGTGACATAAAAAAGACATTTTCGTTTCCCAAGAATCCAAGAAAGGCAAAGTCTAAGTAAGGAGTAGAACGACTTGACTGTGTTATAAGACCAATGCCTCTTCTGAAGTGATGGGTCTCTTGTTAGAAATAAGACGACCCTCATGTGCCCTGTAGGGTGGCCGACCAGCCCACATCTGTGATAAGCAGCCACAATTAGCTGAGAAAATAACTTTATTCTAGACAGTGAATACTTTTAACCCCAGGTGACCTAGCATTCATAAAAAAAAATTTAAGAGAAGCTTGAGGCACCTGTGTGGTTCAGTCTGTTAAGCATCTGACTCTTGATTTCAGCTCAGGGTTGTGAGTTCGAGCCTCAACTTGGGCTCCATGCCCAATTAGAAAATATATATTTTTTAAATAAGTAAATAAATATAATATATACATAAATAAATATATTAATAAATATATTTAAAATATATATATTTAAGAGGAGCAAAATTGTAACGGTAGTATTATCAGTTTAAGGACTCTGCATATTTGGTGTTTTAAGTATAATAATATTACTAACATAAGGGCTTGTGATTCTAATTTAAAATGAATAATTGAATAATTTATTTAAACATGATTTTAAGTTAAAAGCTTACTGTTCATCTACAGCACTGGGATGCAAATTTAAAGCTTACTGTATTTATAAGTGTAATTTATTAGATTTATATAACCTCTGGAAGGTTTTTTTGTGAAATCAGATAATCAAGATACTTAAGAAGGGAATAGAATGTGCTGAATTTTAAAATACAATTTAAAATGTTTTAAACTGTTCAAGTTTGTAAATGGGGTCAAATGCCATTCAGAGCCCCTTAAAAGTGATTGCTTGACTTATCTAGACTTCTTCTCAAAGAATTGCAGGATTTTTAAGTTGAACTTAAAAGTTTATAGAGAAAGGGTGGCTGGGTGGTAGAGTTGGTTGAGTGTCCAGCTCTTGGTTTCAGCTAAAGTCATGATCTCAGGGTCATGGTCTCAAGGTCATGAGATCAAGCCCCACATAAGGCTCCTTGCTCAGCAAGGAGTCTGCTTGAGATTCTCTTTCTCCCTCTTCCTCTACTGCCCCACACCCATGCTCTCTCTCTCTCTCTCTCTCTCTCTTTCTCAAATAAATAAATATATCTTTTTTAAAAAGCTTTTAGGGAATTCAATCATTGTTTTTTGTGATTTACAATTTCAGTCAATCAAATATTAGTTTTAGAACTAAAGTTAGCCACTGATTTCTCTTTTTGTGTGCAGAAACTGCCCTTGAGGGGAAAAAAAAAAAAATGTTTTTAAAAGTATCTCTTCCTCAAGCTCAAGAACTTTAGAGTAAATATGGGTTTTAAGAAGAAGGTTGTGGTCCCACTTCAGTTTTTAAAAGATCCCTTTCACATGTCAAAAAATCAAACCCCTACATAAATTCTGCCAGAGTTAACTAGGCCCTCCTCTGGCATACACTAATTTCTTACCAAAATATACTCTCGGAGCAGCTCCACAGAGGTGAATTTGGCCTGGGTCTCTGTCCCTGTGCGTACGCACACTTGGAGCAGTCCGCTGAGCTATTGTAGAGAAGCAAGCAGCTGGGTTAGAGCCCTTTCCTCCCTTGGGTTCCACCGTTCCACCCCCCTGGGGTGAAGTACCCCTGTCCTCCCCAGTCTCACTTGGGGGAACACAGAAAGTAGGCCTGTATTCCCACCCAAGTGCCTAGAAGTGAAGATACTGGGGTATTTTGCCTTTAAACATTTCCTCTGCATTCCGAAACAAATGGGTAATGACATTTTCCCTGGCAATCCAGATGGCAAGTACCATCCCCCCACAGTATCACTTTATCACTCTTAGTCTGAGCGACACGGAGATGCTATTGAGCTGGAATCTCCCAGGGCTACAGAACTGCTGGGTACCCCCCCCCCCCGACCTTGCTGCCATCTGGTGGGGTCCTGCACCTCTATGCCCTCTCTGCTTTACCCTACCCACAGCCAAGCAGCAACTGAACTCCAATCACCACAGATCATCAGAGGTAGAAGAAAACCATTAAGCCCATCTGTTTGCTTCAAACGTGAGAAAATCTAGACTCAGAGTGGGGAATGCAGCTTGCTAAGGTCATCTACCTCAGGCCAAGATCCCCCAGGAGCCAACCCTGAAATATGAGTGTAAGCAATATATTAGGGAGATTGAATGGTGATCTCCCTAAAAGGTATGCTTACATCCAAATCCCTGAGAACTGTGAATGTTACCTCATTTGAAAAAAATGATCTTTGCAAGTGTAATTAAGGATCGCCAGATCATCCTGGATTACCCGCGTGGACCCTAAATCTAATGACAATTGTCCTTCCAAGAGACAGAGGAGAAGTCACAAAAGAGAGGAAGATGTGAAGGCAGAGGCAAAGATTGAAATGCTGCAACTACATACAAGCCAAGGAATGCCAAGAGCCACCAGAAGCTGGGAGGGACAAGGAACAGATTGTCCTCTAGACCATTCAGAGGGAACAAGGTCCTGTCTACTACACCTTTGGGACTTCTGACCTTTAAAACTGTGAGAGAATAAATTTATCTGGTTTTAAGCCACTAGATTATGGTAACTTGTTACAGCAGCCCTAGGAAATTAATCCAGGAGGTGGACCCCAAAAGTACCAGTAGGAGCAGGGAGAAGTGGGGCACAGAAGAGAAGGTAAGTCACAAGAGGTTCAGCTGTGGGTAACTGAAACTGAAACTTGATCCCACTGGAAGCTCTGGGATATCGTATGGAACACACTTGAGTCATCCTAAGAAAGCTGGGCTACATCTCCACTGACTCCCCTTTAATCATTGCTGGGCCACTTTCAACTGGGGGAACTCCCCACATCTGTTGCCTGCTCTGGGCTTGAACTGAGCACCTTCCTGTAGCAGCAGGATGCCAACTGACCTGCCCTGGAAGGTTGGTGCACCAACAGCATCTGCCTCAGGTGCAAAGTAGGTTAGTCAGCTCAAGGCAGGATGAGGTCTTCTTCCCTAGGTGAGCAGTGGCTGTGGGCCAGGCACTGCTTGTGGGGGGAGGAGGGCTGCTGGTTTCCCAGGGCTAAATGTTTTGAACAAAACCCCTGCCCTCCTGAGGCTTATGTTCTAGTAGGCTGGCAGGATAAGGCATGGGTAATTTCAAGAAATGGTGAGAATGCCAATAAAACAGGATGATGTGAAAGAGTGGCTAGGCTTGGGGGTGGGGTTGCCTCAGTTAGGTAAGTTAAGGAACTGTGTGAGTGCAGGCATTTACAGTAAGAAGTCTACCAGGTTAACTCAGGGCTTGGGTAGCTCTGAGTAGCAGCAAGTGGCCTTAACAAGAAGGAGGAGGTGGGCCCAAGCAGGTGAATGAAGGGATGAGTGGTGTAGGTCCAGACCCTTTTCCAGGTTCCTTTGCTGCTTTCCCAATTAACACATGCCACTGGCTTTCCATTTTTCTTAAAGCAGTGGCTCTTGACCTGGGTGATTTTGCCCTTCAGGAAGCATTTCGTATCTAGAGATACTTTTGGTTGTCACAACCTTGGAGGAGGGAGGTCCTATTGGGATTTCTTGGTTAGAGATCAGGGATGCTAACATCCTATAATACACAGGGTAGCCTCTCACAAAGAGGATCATCCAGACCAAATTTCCATAGTGCCACAGTGAAGAATCTTTTTTTTAAATGTAAACAACCCCCCTGTCATGGGTGACAAAGCCCTACAGAGTCTATTTCTGCCAATGCCTCAGACCTTATTTTCTATCAATCTGCTCAAACTACATGAACTTCTGAGTTCCTCAAATGTACCAAGCTCCTGCCTACCCCAAACTTTGCCCTGCCCCCCAGCCTGAAGCATTCTGCCTTCCATCTTCTTTGGTTCTTTGTCATTCAGGTATCAGTTTGGAAGTTACCTCCTGGCAGAGGTATCCTCTGACTATAGGATCTAATTTTGCTTCCCTACTGACAGTCACATTCCCTGATTTATTATCTTCCTAACACTTAAACAATTTCCAAAGACTTCTCATTGATTTACTTTGGCACTTATTTATTCCATCCCACATTACATCTCTTCTTATCCCATAAAGTATGAGCTCCATGATGGCAGGGACCTGTCCAGCTTGTTCATTGCTGAATCCACAGCAGCTATCAGACTTCCTGGCTCATGGCAGGTGTTCAGTGGCTACCTGGTCAATGAATGAGTGAGCCTGCCCTTGAGAAGGGCTTATACATGTTTTGTTAGATTCAAGAGTATCAGCCCATCAAGGCCCCGGGCAACCCTCCATAAGTTTAGAAATCTCCTGTCAGCACAGTGTTGGCCCAGTAAGTGCTCATTCTCCTCCATGATGTTATGTAATGTCACTTTGCATTCACTTTCTGCTCTGTGAGACTTCACACATCTAGGGAGTCTCATCTATTCTCAAAGGAAGCTCTGTCATTTGGATTCTGTTTTCTCCGAAGAGGGCTAATGCTCAACAAAGCCACAAAGCCAGCTAGAGAAGTGTTCCCCTAGATCTCAGTGTGTTCAAATTCTCTAGCCTTATAGTAATGTTGGAAACAATCTCAGGGAAAGCTAATGATATCCCCAAAAAGCACAACCTCAGTTGTTGTGTTTCACTTGGACCAAGTTGAATCTATTTCAACATCATCTGCTTTCTATTTTACTAGGCAACAACAAATAAAAACATCCATCAATGAGGGAAACTGGCTACCCAAGAAAAATTCATTTTTTCCCACTTAAGATAAAGATCTGAGAATATATTTGTATTCCTTCCCTTTCCCCAAATGCCATTAAAATGATATCAGAGAGATTTTCAAAAAGGAATAGACCTTTAATGGCAAATGGGGTGGGAAGAGATATCTTTGAATGAAAGAGTCACAGATTCTGGAAGATGGAAAGGGGAAGAAAAGCCCTTTGACAGAATGGAGGCAGAATGTGCTGCAGGGACTTACTGAGCCTTCCATCTAGCTTATCTATCTAGAACTCAGACAGGCTTCAGGTGTGAAAAGGAGCCACAAAGAGACTGATTTGATTGGTAGTCCATATAGACCCATCTATTTCCTTCCCCTCATCGTTTTCCCAACCAGAGGTAGCTGGACACTTTATCCCCTAGACAAGACACACATACTCACACATACACAGACCCCATTCAAGATTCACATTCAGATGGGTATCAGACCCAAATGACCTGGGTTCAAAGCCTAGCTCTCACACATGACAGGTGTGTGAGGTTGGAGAAGTCTTCTGAGCCTCAATCTTCTCATCTATAAAATGAGGACTATGGCAGTACCTATCTCATAGGTTGTTATGTGAAAAAATAAATTAATTTACATACAAAATTTACAACAGTGCCCAAAATAGTCAGCTCAAGGCAGAATGAGCCTTGATGAGCCAAGATCCCCTAGGAGCCAACCCTGAAATATGAGTGTAAGCAATATATTAGGGAGATTGAATGGTGATCCCCCTAGAAGGTATGCTTACATCCAAATCCCTGAGAACTGTGAATGTTACCTCATTTGAAAAAACGGATCTTTGCAAGTGTAATTAAGGATCGCGAAATCATCCTGGATTACCTGCGTGGACCCTAAATCTAATGACAATTGTCCTTCCAAGACACAGAGGAGAAGACACAAAAGAGAGGAAGATGTGAAGGCAGAGGCAAAGATTGAAATGATCCTCTATTACTATTATTTCCCGATTACGTTATTTTTTTAAAGAAAAACCCCAAAGCAACCAAAATGAGAAGTCAGTATTATTTGTCATGGACATCATGGCTGCCACTCCAGCATTCTTCTCCTGCTCTCTATTGTGGGACAGCTGTGTTACTTGGGGGTCAGATAGGGTGTGACTCCATCCTTTGGCCTAAGGCAATCATCCCAATTCTATCCAGGCACTAACTAATTCTTGGATGCCCAAATTAATCCAGTAAGAGTAAAGCTCAGGGCTTTTGCTCAGTGGCTAGTGTAGGAAAAGCTTTCTTCTTCCTTCCTGCCTGTTACAACCCTCAGATTCTCAGTCACCATTGTACAACCATGAAGGAAGTCATCACAGAATAAAGACAAAGCCAGGGGCTATGATCCAACTGTTCCTAAAACCCATATAACCACCAGATCTTTGAATGATGTGAGCCAGTCAGTTCTTTATTCTTTGAACCCATTTGAATTGGTTCTTCTCTTACATCCATCCTCCTTGGTATACCCTATGCCAGGGACTCCAGGTCAAGCCTAACCTTATATGAGGTGTTACCTGGATGATGTAAGACAAAGACAAGCCTTTGGAGGAAGCACTAATTGAGGAGAAGCTCAGGGTCACCAACAAGGCCACAATGAAGGTCACAATGTTCATGAGGACGTCCATTCTTAGAGCAAACCACCTGAGAGCACAGTTAAAGTATAGGAGATGGCTGGAGTTTTCATCATTTAGCATCTTAAACCTAAAATTAAAAGATCAGACAAAATAGGAGATCAGATGTGCTTCCATAGACTTAGGGTTGGGGCTACTGGAAAATTAAGGCTAGGGGGATTTTTAATCAAGGACTAATGCACTTTACATAGGACTCCCTTACAAAGTTGGGGAAATATCCATACTCTAAAATCTGCTGCCATAGGTCTCTTTGATTTGCAAATGCCCCAAGTGACAGTATAGTGCTGAGTGGTTTCTTTCTCTTTCCCAGAAATGGCAACTAGAACTCACAGCTGAGAACAAAAGGTGCTCAGTGTCTCATGCTCTACCATGAAAAGATCCCCTTTTTGGAGTCAGCCACTCCCCACAAAGGACTGGTGGAATTGATAGTTGGCCCCCTTGATTCCTAAGAGGGGTGAGGGTTAATTGTGGAGGAGGTTGCCTTCAGGGAGAATCAAGGACTATGTTTCGTTCCCTCCTCCTCAAATCAGAGAAAGAAGAGTCAAGGCAATTGTTTATAAAGCTGAGGGTCCCCTCCAGAAAAAAAAAGCTGACATCTTGTACCCCCATGTGTATTCAGTGAGTGAAAGAAAAGGGCACGGAGTAGAGGGACAGAACAATGACACCACCAAGGATGAGGACAAGACCCGCGCCTGGAGTTGCTCATTCCCCAGATGTGTGGAAGGCAGATCCTGCCCATTCCTGCTATTGCTACAGTTGGGAGTGCAGAGGGGTGACATTTGGTGCTGCAGTGTTAATGCAGTATTCCTCGGCGTGAGGCAAAGTGGCCCCACATCAATGGAATGCAGTGTGAGGCTGCCCTGGAAGAGCTCTCTGGAAGACCCAGGCTGGTCTTGATCATCAACAATGCCCAGCAGAGCTGCTAGGGATTTGGTCCTGTTGGAGCTTCTACCTTGCCACACCACATTGGCACATTTTGCCTGATTAGCAGAAATAAGCAGCAGGAAGGAGATAATGGCCCAAGGATGCATCTTCCCAATTCCATTCCCTTGCACCAGCCTCAGGAAACCAGTCTCTGAGAAAAGGGAGAGGATTTTTAAAAGAATAGACCAGGGGCTTTCCAGCAGCACACCTGGCCCCCATCCTGCACAGGACATACACATAGCACAGTGTTACTACTCCAAGCCTCTGGGTGTGTCAAGGAGGGAATACAGTGAAACCTTGAACAGCATAGGTTTGAACTGCATGAGTCTACCTATATATGGTTTTTTTCCCCAATAAATACAATGTGGTATTATAAATGTACTTTCTCTCCCCTATGATTTTCTTAATAGCACTTTTTTTTAGCTCACTTTATGGTAATAATATAGTATATAATACATATAACATATGAAATATGTGTTAATTCGCTGTTTATGTCATCAGTAAGGCCTCCAGTCAATCGTAGGTTACTAGTCGTTAACTTTAGGGGGAGTCCAAAGTTATATGCAAATTTTCAGCTGTGTGGGGTATTGATGCTCCCAAACCCACATGGTTCAAGGGTCAACTACACATTCAAGATTGAAATTTTAACTGAGCTGAACAATTAACCACAGGAGACATCACGTCCAACTGCCACTGGAGGTTCCCCTCACCTATTGGGAAAGAGGCTTCATCAGAACAACTGGTAGACATTATTGGGAAAAAAACAAAAAACTTCCAATGTTTAAACCCCTAAAGAGTTAAGATTCCTCCACTGGTACAGTCACAAACATCCTCAGGTATTGCTACTCCATCCTGTTCCAAAACTCCTTAAAAGACTCTGGAAGCACCTCTGACCAGCTATGCCAGGTCCTGTAGCACCCTCCGCTTTGTTTCCACCCTAACTGATTTTCCCCAGAGCTTAGTTAAAATATTCTTCCAAACACCATGGTGTTTCTACCCTACAGCTATAAAGCCTACAAATTCAGCTGACGGTTTAAGTGACTTAGGAGTCATGTGTGGTCTTATCTGTGTGGTTGGTTAGACTGCACAGGAACAAAAGAAACAGATTGGAATTTGACCT
This sequence comes from Mustela lutreola, assembly GCF_030435805.1. Lineage (NCBI taxonomy): Eukaryota > Metazoa > Chordata > Mammalia > Carnivora > Mustelidae > Mustela > Mustela lutreola. Next base: position 34,465,955 of record NC_081305.1, on the reverse strand, counting down.
CAAGGCTCTGTTCAGTCCTGTGACATTTTTGTCTGGTGACAAGAGCAATACATGTCAGAAGCCCAAGCCCTCTGTAAAGTCCACGACGGGAAAGAAAGTATAAAAAGAAGGGGGCCCCATCAACCATAGGACTCAACTGTCCTGTAGGATTTCCTTGGAAACCTTGCTAAAGAATCTGCAGGAAGACAGAGCTTGTATCTGTTTTGTTTGTCATGAGTAAGTCGATGAATGACTCCATGGACAGGAGACTTTCTTCATGACCAGAACACGGGAAGGGTCCTTGTGTGACGCAGGACTCTTGACAGATGACATTCTGATTCAACTAGGAATAGCACAGCCACCAACTGAACTTAAGGGCAAGCTGGCATACCAAGTCTACACTGAAATCCTAGGTGGCAAAGCACAGGAAGAGAGAGAAGGAGAGAACTATACCCAAACTTGAAGTGTGTGTTGGGTTTGTTTGTTTTTTAAGATTTATTTATTTATTTGACAGACAGAGAAAGACAGTGACAGAGGGAACACAAGTGCAGAGAGTAGGAGAGGGAGAAACAGGCTCCCCACTAATTAGAAAGTCTGATGTAGAGCTCGATCCCAAAACCCTGAGATCATGGCCTGAGCCAAAGGCAGATGTTTAACCAATGGAGTGAGCCAGGTGTCCTGTGTGTTAGTTTTTTTTTTTTTTTTTTTTAAGATTTTATTTATTTATTTGACAGACAGAGGTCACAAGTAGGCAGAGAGACAGGCAGAGAGAGAGGAGGAAGCAGGCTCCCCGCTGAGCAGAGTCCAATGCAGGGCTCGATCCCAGGACCCTGGGATCATGACCTGAGCTGAAGGCAGAGGCTTTAACCCACTGAGCCACCCAGGCGCCCCTGGTGTGTTAGGTTTTTAAGGCAGGAAAATATAGGGAAAAACAAAACAAACAACAGCAACAAAACAAAATAGAACACCCATTGTGGCAGATACTGCTATGGATTCAGCAAACCCCATTTTCTTTTCTTCCTGTGGGCACAGCTAGACTCCATTTCCCAGCTTCCCTTGCAGTTAGGTGAGCCCAGGTGAACGAAGACTGGTCAATGAGTGTGCAGAAATGATGAGTATCTTCATTGGAGTTAACCCATAAAAATTCCCTATGAGGTCCTGCACTCATTCCTCACCTTATCTTCCAGTTAGACACAGAAGATCCTAGAGTAGAACCCCAAGGCCGTCAGGATGGAAAAGTCCCAGTGAAACAATACCCCTTTCCCCTGCACTACGGACTTTCGTGAAAATGTGACTTGAGGGGCACCTGGATGGCTCAGTGGGTTAAAGCCTCTGCCTTCGGCTTCGGCTCAGGTCATGGTCTCAGGGTCCTGGGATCGAGCCCCACACTGGGCTCTCTGCTCAGTGGGGAGCCTGCCTCCTCCTCTCTCTGCCTGCCTTTCTGCCTACTTGTGATCTCTGCCAAATAAATAAATAAAATCTTTTTTAAAAATGTGACTTGAGGAAAAATAAACACGTACTATGTTAAGTTGCTAAAATTTAGAAGTCTTTGCTACCATGGTGAGCCTATATGGTTGATACAATTTATACTGTATTTTAGAAGTTTGGAGCTGGAAGACTTCAGAGAAATTCACTTAATCTAGTCCCCACATTTTAAAAAGAAGGGAAGTGCTGTATCCATGAAGTAAAATATAATATGGCCTTTAAAATTTATTTTTATGAGAAATATGTTATAACATTTTTAAAATGCCATTTAAAAATAAAATGAGACAAACATGATTATGAATACTTAAGAAACAGGAAAAATGAAAATTGAAGGAAATATATGAACATACTAATGGGATTTAGGTTGGGGACTTATGGGTGATTTTTTTCCTTCTTTTTCCTGATTTCTCCTATTTTCCTGAATTGGATGCATTTTGCTTCTAGTGCAAAAAATAAAACTTGTAAATTCATATACCAAAGTTGTCATTGAATGAGCTCACAACTTTTGGGCCCCAGATACTAGGGAGAAAGGTCTAGTGCCTTACACTGCTCCTTCTTGATTCTGCCAGCAATTCACCTACAGAGAGTCCCCAGCATCCCAGACTTCCCTTTTAATGTTATGACCTCCCATTCAGGGTCAGGTGTGAAATGGGGATCCCTGGAGCAGGGTCCCAGCACCGGACTCACTTGCTAATGCAGTCCTCCTTCTTGTCATAGGCGTGGATGATGCCCAGGCCCTGCATGGATGAAGTGATGTGGGAGAACCAGGGAGACCGGCTGATGTTCTCCACCTTCTTGAGCTCCTGGACTCCTCTATGGAAAATGCTGTGGGGAGATCAAGAAGGCCACAGAGTAGGGTCTCTAAGGCTCTCTCTTAGCACACACAGGTCTGACTATGCACTCAAGACAAAGTTTAAGTCAGATGGGTGCCATATAACTAGAGAGAGGTGTTGGCCCACCACTCTCCTCTAGGACAGGCCATCCCAGCTGTGGGACAGATAGGGTCTCAGAAATGTGTGTCCAACATGAATAGACATTTTTCCAAAGAAGACATCCAGACAGCTAACAGACACATGAAAAGATGTTCAATATCACTCATCATCAGGGAACTACAAATCAAAACTACAATGAGATATCACCTCACACCTGTCAGAATGGTAAAATTAACAACACAGGAAACAACAGATGTTGGCAAGGATGCAGAGAAAGGGGAACTCTCTTATACTGTTGGTGGAAGTGCAAACTGATGCAGCCATTCTGGAAAACAGCGTGGAGGTTCCTCAAGAAGTTCCAAATAGAACTACCCAGCAATTGCACTACTAGGTATTTACCCAAAGGATACACAAATACTGATTTGAAGGGATAGTTGCACCATGATGTTTATAGCAACATTATCAACAATAGATGAATTATGGAAAGAGCCCAAATGTCCGTTGACTGATGAATGGATAAAGAAGATGTGTTGGGGTATGTGTGTGTGTGTGTGTGTGTGTGTGTGTGTGTGTGTGTGTGTACACATATAATGGAATATTACTCAGCCATCAAAAGGATGAAATCTTGACATTTGCAATGACATGGATGGAGCTAGATTGTATTATGCTAAATGAAGTCCGTCAGAAAAAGACAAATGCCATATGATCCCACTTACATGTGGAATTTAATGAACAAAACAGATGAACATGGGGAGAAATAGAAGAGAGACAGGCAAACCATAAAAGAGACTTAACTATAGAAAACAAACTGTTGATGGAGGGAGATGGGAGGGGGATGGGTTGAATGGGTTATGGGCATTAAGGAGGGTACTGTTGTGATGAGCACTGGATGTTGTGTGGAAGTGATGAATCACTGAATTCTGCTCCTGAAACTAATATTACACTATATGCTAACTAACTGGAATTTATTTATTTATTTTTATTTATTTGAGAGACAGAGATCACAAGTAGGCAGAAAGGCAGGCAGAGAGAGAGGAAGGGAAGCAGGCTCCCCGCTGAGGAGAGAGCCCGACGTGGGGCTCGATCCCAGGACCCTGAGATCATGACCCGAGCTGAAGGCAGCGGCTTAACCCACTGAACCACCCAGGCGCCCCTGGAATTTAAATACAAACCTGAAACTGAGGAAAGAAAGAAGGAAGGAAGAAAGGAAGGAAGGAAGAGAGGAAGGAGAGAAGGATCTCAGAAATGTGAGCTATTCCTTGCTGTGGTCTGTTTTGAGTGCTTCTTGTAGCATGAATATCTCGCTGCAGGAGATGGGATTCCAGTCTTTGAAGACCAGAAATTTTCATACAATGCAGCTCCTAATACAAGCCAAGCACTTTTGGGGACCCAACCAAAGAAAAAGTGATCTGTTCCAATTCTGGAAGAAAATCTGGCTTGTCAACTGCCAATGCATGGTCTTCTAAAGGCATTTTCAAAGGTAATTTGAATCATAGCCTCAGGAGCTGACTTTAGAACAAAACCCCTCCACAGGATGCAACTCCCCTGGGTGCTCAAGTTCCAGGACCCTGCTGAGCACCAGACTACTGCCCTCAGGCAGGCACATTGGCAGGCTGGCCCACGACAGGGAATCTAATCTGCCCTCAGATTCTCAGCTGAAACTCACTCGGGGGAGAGGAAGGAAGACCTCATTAGCTCAGAGCTCGAGTGAGTTAGCTGGAAATATTTAGGTAATTCAGTCATAGCCAGCCATGGTCTGGCCTGTCTTTGTAGCAAGAAGTAGGGGTGCAGAGCAGAGAAAAACCATTGGCTAAGTAAGTCAACAGCATAAACTGGAGAACAGACAGAAACAACGAACGGTCAGTCAAACACAGGGATTACGAAAACAAGCATCAAGCCAAGGAGTCCATTTTAAGAAGTGGTATCCAAGACATCTTTATCTTTGCAAAGGACTTGCAGAAAGTATTTTATTGGGTCATGACAATTAACCCTTGAGGTTGGACAGTGAGGCCATGTGACCTTTCTTGGAGTCACCAGGGAGACCATGGGAAACCAAAGACAGAGTCCAGGGCACTGGTGCTTGTTCCTACGGTCACACCAGCTCCTGCACAGAAGCCAAAGATGCAGAGTCCACCTTTCCAGCTGCAATGCAGTCCTATGTCCTCATTTCCCACTGCCTGTAGGCATCATCTGCAGACCTGACCCACAAACTAGAAACATCCAAATGTAAGCCCACAGATGTGATTACCGGAACTGCTTCTCTTTCCATATCACTCATATCTCTCTTCATGTCCCTCCCCATCCGGGAACCATCCTTGGTTTCTCCCAACCCCTAACTCCAAAGACCATCTCAGAAATGGCTCCCAAATCTACCCTTTTCTGGCCCCTACTGCTGCCACCTGTCTCAACTCTCATTCAGCCTCTACATTTCAAGAATCTCTCATCCAGTAGCCCTGACCCTAGTCTTTCCGTAGCTCCATCCATCCTCTACACTGCGGCCAAAGTGCTGTTTCAAAAACTCAGCTTTGAGTGCGGTGTCCCTGGATGAAAACAAATGAACTTGCTTACAGGTGGAGGCAGGTCCAGGATTTGGGGGCTGAATCTTTTACAATTTGGGGGGCCCTCTTTGAGATCCTTAGTGTCCGACCCAAAATTTGGCACATCTAGGAGGATAATGAACATATTGTTGAGTTTGATGAAAACTCAAGTTCCTATAACATGGTACAGCTGATCCTTGTACAGTGCAAGGGTAGGGGAGCCAACCTCCCATGCAGGTAGAAATCTGCATAGAACTCTTGACTCCTCAGAAACTTAACTACTAATGGCCTGCTGTTGACAGGAAGCCTTACCAATCACATAAACAGTTGACTCACACATATTTTATGTTATATGTATTATATACTATATTCCTACAATAAAGTAAGCTAGAGTAAAAAAAAGTTATTAAAAAATCAAAGTGAAGAGAAAACCCATTTATAGCATGGTAAAATATTTATCAAAAAGAAGAACCCACATATAAGTGGACCTGTGCAGTTCAAACCCATGTTGTTCAAGGTCAGCTGTATTCCAGTTCTAATTTATAAGTCACTCAGAGCCCTACAGTTTCATTTGATACTCTTAATAGCCTCCTGGTTCATGTGCCAGGTGTATGTTTTAGCGATTACCTTTAGGGATTAGGAAACAGGCTTGTCCCAATGTCTTCCAGCTAGTTTTGCAGTAGGGCTGGGGCTCTGGTGGAAATTTCTCTGATTTCCAACTATTTGGCCTTATATGATATGCACCATGCTGCCTGCTGAGAACTCCAGCTCACCCCAGCAACAGGGTAGAACTGGGTTTCTCAAGGGCTAGGGTCAGTCCACCCTCCTGTTTCCCTCCAAGGTGGGTGAGGTAGTGCAGTGGGGCACAGCCGCAGCAGGACTCCCCAGTGCCTAGCTGCCTGAGGCTTTCCTCTTAACCGTATCAGTGGTTGTGGGCGGGGGAGGGGAGATAGTTCCCAAAGCTCAGAGTAACTAAGGACTGTCTTCTCTCTCTTCTCCAGCAGCAGGATGGCGGAGAGAGCTCATCTCCATGGTTGAGAGCACAACAGCAGACAGACAGCAGCCTTGGTTACTAGTTTCCTGGCCTAGGACCACCGACTTGAACTCCCAGTCATGCCTACCTCTCAGGTTACTCTGAGGTTAAAATGCCAGATGTATGCAAAGCACTGAGCATAGAACCTGGCATTTCATCAGGACTAAAAATCAGTATGCTCCCAGATTCAGAGAAGACAGCAACAATTTAGCATCACCTGATAACCCCAGCATTGTGCAGAGTTAACCAAATACACAACGGTTTTATGGGCTCCTTTTTAAACAGCGTATCGACCTACCGTAAAAGAATGAAGAAGCCAACAGCAAGGCCAGCCAGGACTAAAAGGACGGCAGGAAACACAGCAGCCAATATCACAAGAATAAACAGCACCATAAAAAACTGCTGCAGAAAATTCTCCGCGTGAAGCGGCAGCCGCACATCCAGCTCGTCCATGTCCTTGGAAAAACGGTTCATTAGCCTGCCAGTGGGGGTCGTGTCAAAGAAGCTCATTGGGCTCTTTAGGATCTGTGGATAAAATCAGAGAGTCCATGATGAGGTGTGTGTTTAGGGAACACCGACCGCTCTGCCGGGGCTGGGATGCTTTGAGCAGCATGAGCATTTCTCCGGTACCCAACACAATGTCCCAGGCCAGCCATCGTGGGAAAGTGAAGGTGTCCCCCATTTTTATGGCGCCCCTGAATGAGAGTGTGGGAGAGATTCAGCCTTTGTGTGGAGGCCCAGGAGAGCCCCTGCAGGTCAGACCTCCCTCCAAACCTGAGATGCAGCCTGGGGGGCCGAGGAGAAGGAGAAGGAGATTTGGCACTCCAGGGGCAATAAAAAGCTAAGTTCCCCTGTGTCTGTCTGCCTAGTGTGAGCCACACCTGTGGGCTCTGGCCACGGCCCAGGCAATAAAATTAATCAATAAAATTAATCAGTTCTGCCTATTGCAGCAGTGGAATGAGGAGGTGGGGCCCTCTGTGGACTCAGGGCTCTTTGGAGCTAGAGATGGCCAGCCGGCCAGTACACATTCTGCCCCAGTGCAGTGTGGTGTCCTCAGGGAAACCATCCTGACCACCTTCACCTCCACTCCTAGTCTGGCCTGAGCAGAATGGCCCACGGCACATTCCCACAGTCCCTGGAGTTTGCCTTCAAAGTCGACAGTAGGTATCTCAATAGTTCACTCGACCGTAAGCTCCTTGAGCATTGTGTCTGTGCCCAGAGCCCAGCACAGTGCCTGATGTGTTGTAGCGGCTCAGTAAATGCCATTGGCTGAATGGCTGGAATCGCGTGCAGCCCCCGGGAGCAGTACCTTGTCAAACACGAGGTCGTGTAATGAGGAGGACGCCATCAGCGTGGTCTTGGTGAAGGTGAAACCTTTGATGACGCTAAACGTCAGTACAGACACCATGCTCCCTGTGTACACCCACTGGAACACACGCTGCCCCGTGTCTGCCAGCACTACACCAATCTCACATGCACTCTTGTTGCCCTGGGGCCCACAGGTCATCTTTGGAGAAAAACAAGAGAAGCACCAAGAATTGGTAAATTGTCAGGAAAATAGGAATTGGCCAAAGGATCTTTCCAGAGAGAAGAAGCTAAAAGCAGGTGCATAATTGTGAAGAATGAACCAGGGGGTAAAAATCAGGTCATTTCCCTTTGAGGACCTCTGAGCTTTGCATGGGTCCTCCTTCTGGGCTACCTGCCCCCAAGACACCTGACTTATGAGGCTCAAGGCTCGAGCCTCAGCACAGTCAGTGGGCAAACAAAGCAGACAAAGCAGGCAGGCACAGGGTGACCAGATAGCTTCTGTCCCAGAAGCAACTATGCCTCAGGAGTCAAGATGTGATGTCAGGCCAGAAAAATTATAGAAGCACAGGAAATCTGGATTCCATGAAGTTGGCAGAAGAGCCCTCAGGCAGCCCATTCAGGACCCAGTACCAGGCCAGCCCCACAGTCCCTTCCCTTTCCTTTTCTCAAGGAGCATCTTGGAGGATGCTGGTCCACTATCCCGAAGTCCCTGGTAGGGAAGAGGGAGTCTGGTTAACCACAGAGTTCTGGGAAGAGTCAAGACCACACACAGCTCCATCCTGCTGGGGGAAGAACACGCATTTCTGCCAGCATTTCTGGGGAGAGGCCATCTCCTCCTCCTGAGGAATTGGCAGCTTCATTTTTCTCTGAGCCATGTGCTGAAAGTCAAAACTGCCTTTGGGGAGCAAACAAGCATCTTTCTTTTAAATGTCATTTTGCTGATTACAGCAATGGAGGAAATGTAAACCAGAGGTGACGGCTGATGGATGAACATCCCTAAAAGCAAAAGCATCCCTGGGGAGCTAATTGATGAGAAGCCTCGCTTGAACAGGAGGCTTCACTGTGCATCAAGTTGTGTCCACAGTGCCTGGGGGCAGGGCAAACACCTGAGTCTGCCATTCCTGTTGCATGCTCAGTTAGCCAATGGCACTGGCCCACTGGTGAAGCACCACACCTAGAACAAGGTTCCATTCTGACCAGAAACCTTGGGCTCTCCAAGAAAAGAGCTCTTAATGAGCCAGGGAGGATCTGAGAATATTCTAGAGATGGTGCTTTTCCTGCACAGCGCAGAGCTCCCACTGGCTTCTCCCCTTGGGAAAGCCCTCAGGAAGCTGCGCCAACCTCCAGGAGAGTTATAGGGACCTCTCCCCTGCCCACAGCTCCCCACTGCCTTCCCACCTCAGTTGTCATAGCAACAGAACTATACCAAAATGTTATCTTGCAGGATGGGCACACAGCATTCCCCAGGGCTCCAGGAAAGCTTAGAAACCACTGGCCAAAAGCTGGGAGAGTTTTTAGCAAGCTCCAGCAAAAGCAGAATTTTCAGGGACCCTGGTCTAGAGTAGACCTTTGGGTGGCAGATACCTGGTGTCTGAGAAAGATACATGGTAACTCTGCAGCACAACCAGGAACTGAGTCTGGCTTTTGCATGTCTGCTTCCTGCAGAGGGACTTTGGAGGGCAGAGAGAGGTGAAACCCTCTGACACCTGACAGTGTCAACAATAAGAGGTTGGTTTCTGTTCAGAGGCAGGAAAATTAACAACCAGGCTAGGTTCCCCCAGCCCCTCAGGGCTATCCTCAAGGTGCATCACAATGGAGGCTGCAAGACCAACTCTATTCTACACAGGCTTGACTCCACGGACTTGCAGCATTTGCTTGGCATGATCACAATCTTTTAGTCAATCCTTTGAAACCTGAAGGTGGCATATAGAAATCCAGATGTCCTGCTTGTCTTGCAAAATCAAAGGGAATTTCAGGAATTGAGCTGTGCAGGCAACTCATCTCAACTTCATGGAAAGGGGCAGTGGGAGGTTTCTTGGGCGGTGTTGGGGGCATTCGTGCTCTCCGTCAGCAACTGACTCAACATTTTCCAATGCCAAAGGGAAACTCACCTGGGAGCCCTTGTCTAGCCAGAGACCCAGCCACCAATTGCTGAAGGCAGAGCTGCCGATCATCAGGAGGAAGAGGGACACCACGAACAGAGAGAGGAGGTACCCTACAAGAGGAGGGGAGATGTCCAAGGGGTTACAGAGGAGGAGGCTGCAGTGGGTCCAACCCTCATAAAAAATTCAAAGCCTGCAGAAAGAGGGCTCCCACCCCCTGGGAACTGCCTTCCCGGCTGCTGTCACAAGTCTGGGTGTTGGGACCCTGAACCCTAATGGGGACATATGTTCCACCTGGTTCGAAAATGGGTCCAAAATGCCAATATATTGGGGGGAAAAACCCCCACCAATATGCACCTTAATAGAAGCAACTCAGTATTCCTCAAAAACAAACAAAACTCAGTCTTGCTGGGCAGAGACAGGGAATAAAACTGTAAGGTATTTTTGCACACCAAGATGGGAACCTTGCACTGAAGGCAAGCCATGAGTGGATCGCTGTTGTGCTCAGGGAAGAGGCAGTGAGGTGCGGAAGAACCGTGGCTGGTTCCTGCTGCTGCTCACTCAGTTTCAATAAATAGAGTCTGGCAGCTTTAATGGAGATAAAGGGTGATTCCATTTAAAAGGCTGTATTATCACACTTTGGATGAAAAAAAAAAAAATGAAAGCATTGATAAATGGCTCTAGCATAAAAGAAGTAATTGTTAAGGAAATCATAAAATGTAAACCCAACAGTTTGAGAAAGGATTTTTTTAATGCAAATTAAATCAAGAAACCCGTTGTTTTATATCGAACCTCCAGAAGCTTTAATGTACATGTGATACGTTTTCCAGGTCACGGTTCCTTCCTGGGGGGATTCAGTCTGGACGAGCTGGTGCAGAGGAACTACGGAGACAGACACAAGTCCTGGGGTGCCTGCTGGCAGCGGAGGGGAGCCCAGTGGGTCGGACACACCCCTCCTATATACCCATTCCCGTAATGGGGGCAGTTTCCCACCCTTCCTTACATTGTCCTACACTTTGAAAGTCCCAGCACACTTTTGCTCATGTTATTTGATTTGATCCTCATCACAGCCCCGTAAGGCAGGTGGCCTGCAGTCTTGGGAGAAATATTTATGAAGCAACTACTATGTGCTCAGCCCTGAGATCAGGGGGTTGATTGGGTCTAGTTCTCCAAAAGTAGCTCCTGAGAAGGGGTTATGAATGCATGGAGCTTATTCAGGAGCTGTAGGGCATAGGAAAGGGAACAATAGAAGGCATCTCATCAAGCCAGTCACCTCCTAGGCATCTGGAGCTTAATGTGGAGAAGGGTCGAGCCAGTGTGGAACACACACCCACCAGTGTTCACCTGACCAGAGGGTAGAGGATGTTTCTACAAATTCCATTGTCCCCTGGGTGAGGGCTTCTCCCTGTGAGGGTTAATTCCCCAGCTCTTCTGGCTTGACCTAAGGCTGGCAACCTGCAGAGAGAGCCCCCAGGCAAAAGAATACAGCTGGGAGTCGGGCTTCATGCACTGAAGTGCTAAAAGCACCCACAGCAAATCCTGCGGGGTCAACCAGAAGGAGGTAGTGGCTCCTGTCTTCTCAGAGCTCACGCCTCACACATTAAACCCAGGACCTCCTCCTCAGTCAGCCACTGCCTGGACTCCCAATTCCCTCCACGGGGATGTTCCAAGTCCTCTCTGCTTTCCAAAGGGAAAGGAAAATGACTGTTAAATTCTCCAGGAAAGCACATCCAGAGGTACAGGGATGCTGGCTAAAGCAGCTCACAACAGTCAGAACTGAGCACTCGTCCCCTTCCTCTCCTTCACAGAAAAGCATGAAAATGTCAGCTCCAAAGCAGAATCCTAAATCAAACATGGCTTTTATAAAAGAGATAATAAATAGAGCTAGACACACGGGTGCCCCTGCACATGGGCTCTCTGCACCTTGCTCCAAGACGGGGTAGCTGTCACACCTCAAAGGCGCCATGAATAGAGCTACTATTATACCCTCTGCCTGGGAAGCTTCATGCTTCTTTGAAAACGTTCAGCCTGACTTTCTTTCATTGTGTCTCTCTCTGGGCCTGCAAAATGAGGGAGAAGCCCAGTGGGTGGGCGGAGCCTACTGAAAGACACCCTGGAGCACAAAGGGAACTAGTCAAATCCCACGGTAGCCCACCAGCCCAGCCAGGAATGCTGATGACGCTCTTCACCTTGCTGTGCTTTAGAAAATGCCCTGATGCCAGGCAGGGTGGGCACCACCTCCTTTAACGGGATCCCTTCCTATAGCTTTGAGAGCGGGTGATTTCGCACGCTCAGTTTCCCCTCCAGAGTAGGGAGGGTGAGGAGAAAAAGAGGAGCAGGGTTTACTTCCTCCACAGGACCTCACATCCTAGGCAGCCTGGAGCTTTCCTGGGAAGGCACGGAAGAGATGGTGGGCACCTCACTTCAGCCTTGGCCGCCTCCAGAGCGATAAAAATATGTTGTCTTTCCAAACGTGCATGCATTTGTCAAAAGCACCATTATTGGTGCCAAATTTCATCGATTCAAAGACTCACTTTTTTTTTTTTTTTTCACATTTTAACATCTCTGAAATCATGATGTGCCTTCCATTCGGTAGTATGCCATATCATCTAATTGGCAGAGATTTTTCTTTATAAGTGGTACATACAACGATGGTGATCTTAAAATGGATGATATCTTAAATTTGACAAAATACACTGAGGCGTGGTTTTGTTTTGTTTTGTTTTGTTTTGTTTTGTTTTGTTTTGTTTTTTCCAGCTACACATTATTGAGGAACAGAGCTCTAACTTGAAAAGCCTCCAAGGGCACTTTGAGGAAAGAGACTGTGGATCTGGATCCCTGGCCTCTTGTTGCCCAGCCCCAGAGAAGGGCATAGAGTAGGTGATCAACAAATGTTGAATGTATACAGGGGTGGAAGGGAACAATGTGTAGGGAGGAGAAGAGGGAGCTTGACAGAGTTGGCCCTCACCAGATTTATCTCTTCTCTCTGCCTTCCTGGAATTCCGACCTGCCCTCAACCTCAAGATCCTCCCCCTGCCCCACCTTCTTACCACAGTGCCTCCCAGAAAACTCCTACATATCCTTGAAGGACTAGTCCCAAGTTTGCCAGCTCTGCGAGGACCTCCCTGACTTGCTATGCCCACTCCAACACCCATTACCTTTATCCCAGTTTCCCATGATTACCGCCTTGCCTGTGTCGCCCACCAGACCATGAGCTCCTGAGATCTCATATTTTTGTCTCTGCAGATGATTGTGGGGACCAGCACATAGCAGAATGCTTAGTTCTCCCACCCAGTCTCTTCAGTGCTGCACATTCCTTTCTCAATGCTCTCCATAAAGAGTGTGACACATCTCTCTTGTGTGTGCCTTTGCCTCTAACCAGTCTCTGTGCACTGCTTTGACCTAACGAGTAACAATAATAACTACTGTTGAGAGTTACTCTATGTCAGACACTGGGCTAATCATTTTATGTGTAGTTTCCCATGTAATCCTTGTGGGAACCTATGAGGTTGGTTATTACTTCCCCGTTTTATGGATTAAGAAACTAAGGTTCAGAGCAGCCTAGTATCTTGTGCCAACTCATATAACTAGAAAGTGGTTGAGCCAGAGCTTGGACTCAGGCAGTTAAACCCCAGGGCTCACATGACAGTAAGTTGTATTAATTCTAGTTGCCCCCAAAGGACTTAAAATGGGCCTCCATTTCTCTATCCAGAATGCTCCATAAATATTTAAGACTATTGTAACTGAGGGAACGAATAGCAAGTACCTTTTATGTCTAAAAATTCTGAGTCTGTTTCAGGTTCTCTTCCTTCATCTTTCCCATCTCTTGGAGCCAAAACTAGGGTGAGAAATAAAGAGAGATCTGTGTCTGCTCATGAGCCATGGGCACTAAGAGAGGAGTGTGGTTTGAACTCGGACTGTACCAGCATCTTCATCTCTCTCAGCGGTGCTCTCCTTAAGGGCTTCCACCATGGCTGCATTGTAGATGTGCTCGGGATCCTGGAGACAAAATGACAGTCCTTCGGAAAGCTACAAGACAGGCCTGCTCCCAGGCTAGAGACCCAGACGGAAGGACCCCCACCTTTTGCACCCAGAGTTACCTTGAATTGCAACCCTCGGAGATTGTGAATCAGTTTGGCATAGCACCCTCTCTCCTCCATTAACTCCTTGTGGGTTCCCTTTTCACAAATCTCTCCGTCTTCTAACAGAATGACTTCATCACAAGACTCTAAGAACTGCAAAGATACAAAAACGGTCTACAGTGAATTTCTTCTGCCTGGTAAGAGAAGTGAGCCATGCCAAACTGCCGTCCAGTGGCACCCCAAGCTCCTCTAGTACAGAGGTTCTCAATCTTGGCCTTGTGGGCACTGAGGGCCACATCGTTCTTTGTTGTTGAGGCGGGGACAGTGGGCTGTCCGGTGCATTGTGGGATGTTAGCAGTCTCCTCCTTCCTCTACGTACTAGATGACAGTAGCAATCCCCTGCTCTACCTGTGATAAGCAAAAACATCTCCAGATATTGACAAATGCCCTCTAAAGGGCAAAATGACCCCCAGTTGAGAAACACTGATCTAGTGCCTACTGGTGTCGTTGAGTCCAACGGGACCCTCTGTTTGTCTCTGTGAAACACTGTTCCCTAAGTGGGCCAAGAAATCTGATCGGGGGCAGGTGAGATTTGGAATATGAAATTGTCAAGTTACTGCAAGACAAGATCTGGTGGAGAGGGGAAATATGACCTCAGCAATGGCCTTCCTTTGCTAGAACGTTACAAGCCCACCTCATCACCCTCCTAGTCCAGAAGCAGAACATGGAGCAGTCCCCCACCACGAGGCCCCACTCCTCCCTTGATCACAAACCCCTCCCCCACTAGGCCTGAGGAGTTTACATCAGCTTTATCTCTATGATAAAAATATAGCTTCATTTAATATGGCATCCCACATTTTGCCCAAAGCACTTCTGATTTTCTAATTGGAGCTCCCTTCATTTACATATCACTCCTGAGATCAAAGAGTTCTGCTAATAGGGGTTTCCTCTCAATTGGAACGAGATAGATTTTTCTCCATAGGATCAACCCATCTAAGAGCAGGAAGCTCCTCCTACAGGAACAAAATGCAGTGAGATTTAAGATAGCTCAGCCTAATGAAGCCCTTGCAAAACAGCCCAGAGGTCTTCCCCTATATTGAGGGTCCACCCAAAATCAAATTAACTTTTGAGGCCCTTGACTCAGAGTTTGAGAGAAGCAGCTACATTTGGTCATTGTACTCCTGACAGGATGTTGGGGGAATGGGGGTGGTGCCCAAAAGGCCAGGTGATAGCGGTTCTGGCAGCTTGGGCAGCTCCAGCCTTTCCGCCTCCCTTAGACTAATGACTCAGCTCCTTGTCCACTTTCCCAGACAGCTAAGCAGAAACAGCCTGGCTTGTCATGTCCAGTTGAGACACTTTCTGAGAAAACCTTTTTCCGGAAAATAACATCTCACCTTTACATAGCCTATTCTAACTTTTCAAAACCTGATCTTGTTCGTCTCTTATGTGTCAATGCCCCACAAGCTAGTAAAGGAAGTGGCAGCTTTGTGATCAGCCCATTCTCGAGATAGGGAGATTGAGGCACCAGTGTGGGGTACGTGACAGCCTCACAGCCTTTTCTTTCTCTGTGGGGAAGTTCCTGGTGAAGGCCCTCTGGCTAGTGAGTTCCCCAGTTCATGCCAGTGAGATCTGGTGTGATTTGAGCAGTTTTGTTCGCAAACACAAAATCTGACCCTAGGTTGGTTTTCAGTGGCAACTGCAGGCCTCATTTCATTTGTTTCCTCAAGTAAATGAAGAGCAATCGTCCAGCCCAAGCGCTGGGAAGCATCCTGATTGGCTGTGAGCCCACAAGTAAAAGCAACAGAGCAATGTTCTGGAAAAGCCCTGGGGTTCCAGTTCCTCCCCAACAACAGACAGCTGGACTGAGACTCCAGTGCCATCTGGTGGCTGCTTATATTTTTCAATATTCAAAAAAAAAAAAAGAAAAAAAAATGACCTTGGTGAAAGGTAGATTCTTCCAGGAGACAGGCCTGGGGAAGAGATAGTTCTTGCCTGAGGTCATGGAGCTAGTCATCAAGGTTCAAAGACTGGACAGAGCTGAGGTGATGATTTCCCCCAGTAAAGATTCCTTCAAAGACAGCTATGACCCACAGTTATCAGGGGCCAGAAGTCCCCCTCCAGATACCCAGGACCCCTCAGGAGGACAGCCCTTTCCACTGCAAGGGGTCTCCAGGGCTTTGGACCCTCACAGTGCGGAGCTGTGTTTACAACACTTAGCACTGTGACTGGGCAAGAGCCCATTCCCACTGACCTCATGGGGGTCCAGAAGAAATCCAACCTTCTCCTCCACTCTGATGCCTGGCCAGCAGAGCAATTTGTTTATACCACTAGATGCTCCTGGAGGTGACTGAGCCCACTCAACAGGAATCCAAAATTCAGATGCTTGGAGTTTATTTTGAGAACTCCAGTCCTCAGCAAAGAGACATAGGCTGGGGGCAGAACTACAGTGATGGGAAGGAATGGTTTTCCTGGGTCTTTAAGAAATGTCCCCCTCGGGGCGCCTGGGTGGCTCAGTGGGTTAAGCCGCTGCCTTCGGCTCAGGTCATGATCTCAGGGTCCTGGGATCGAGTCCCGCATCGGGCTCTCTGCTCAGCAGGGAGCCTGTTCCCTCTCTCTCTCTCTCTGCCTGCCTCTCCATCTACTTGTGATTTCTGTCAAATAAATAAATAAAATCTTTAAAAAAAAAAAAAGAAATGTCCCCCTCTTCAAACTGGCCCTTCTGGCCACTGATAGAAGATCCTAGAAATGCTGCTTGGAGCACCCTGTAGCCATGGTGACCTCATTTGCCTCCTCCCCTAGGTTGACTTACCCTCACAAAGACCATGAGGTCTGTCTCTTACCCCCAGACCAGGCCCCTGTTGAATATTTTCCCCACAGGTGGCACGAGAAGAAAGAAGACAGGACTTCTGCTCCAACAGTCCTCTCAAGGCAGGTCAGTCCCATGGGATCCCTCCTTCAGCAGCAGACGCACACATGTATATACATACACATATACATGGACACATTCCCCACACCTCTACAGACTCACTGTGAAGAGGGGAGATGGAGGCAGGGGGAAATCTGGTTTGTCTCAGGGTACAGGGGAGCCTTGTATTCCTACCAGGTGTTCAGAGCTCTTGATGAAGCTGACACTGTGAGCACTCTCTCCACCCTGCCTGATTCTTGAGCCCTCTGGGCAAGCTTAGTAACTCCTCAGTAATATTCATGTTCCTAAGCCTAAGAGAGTGGCTCTGAGAAAGGAAAAGAGTCTTGCCTTAGCCTAAAAGCCCTGGTCTCCAGCCTTTTCCCCTTGGTGAGTGATGCCAAGAGCATCAGAGCCCCTTATCTCCCTCCCAGGCACTCTGTCCTCGAGCCCATCTAGCACTTGCTGAAGGAAGGGTGGGGACTGAATTTTTTCTACCTGGCTTCCCACCTCACCACCATCAGTGGTCCAGAGCTGGAGGAAGTGCCCCATGTCCACTCCATAGATAGGAATCATTTGCTTCTGGAGAGTCTATCCTCTGGTGGAAGAAAGGTCTTGGCCCCACTGAACCCAAATTTAGAGTCTATGCCCAGAGAGGAGCAGGCAGGGCTTTGTGCAAGCTGGGATGGCTGGGGAGAATCATGAATGTAACCTACACATCTTGCTTCCTCCAACCCTGACCCTGTCTCAGCCATGGATGGGACAGGTTTAGGCAGAAAAGGAGACTTGTGAGCATTAGACACCACACCCATCCTGTGACCTCATGAACCCTGCCAGTTCCAGTTACCTGCAGCTGGTGGGTCACCAGGACAATTGTCTTCCCCTTGAGTGTCTTCTTAATGCACTCTTCAAAAACGTGCTTCCCCACGTGGGCATCTACTGCTGACAGGGGGTCATCCAGCAGGTAGATTTCATGGTTTGAGTAGACAGCGCGGGCCAGACTGATCCTCTGTCTCTGCCCCCCAGAGAGGTTGAGGCCCCGCTCCCCAATCTGTAGGCAAGAACAATGTTACTCTCCATCACTGGGCCCCATTTCCACCCTGCAGTCTTCAGGGAACAAGAGCTTCAAGACTCCTTTGCAAACTGATCATTACTACATTCCAGTTCCTCCACCCCCTACAGGGACCCCCTGTCTTACCAGATGCCCTGGGAAGTGAAAGACTCACTTCTGTAGGCAGCCTGGTGGGCAACAGCAACTAGGGAAAAACTCCAGTGTTGAGTGAGGGGGACCTGTCTCACAACAGACTCATTCTAGTGCATATCCCATAGAGAAGGGCTATGTCTTAACCACCAACATCAGAGGGAATTGTTGAGCAGAAGCTCTGGCAGAGTGGACAGGTGAACAGGAGGGAGCAGAGCCTAGGAGCAAATGGACAAGGAGGCTCTCAATTTGCTTGCTTGTGTACCAACTCCTCACCTCCATTAGGACCTTTAAGCTCTACAAAGATGGAAGGCATGTCTACTGTATTTAACACTCTATCCCTAAGGCCTGGCATCACACCTGACACAGAGCAGGTGCTCAGTAAGCATTTGTAGAAAGGATGAAAATCTAGATAGCCTACTTTAGGTTCTTCTGTCCAACTGACCCCAAAGTAGGTCCCCATTATGTTCAGCCAGGCACGGGGGTGAGCACAGGGGAAGGACACACGAAGCTGGACAAAAAAAAAAAAAAATTCCCTAACTACTGGGAGCTCACATATTGGCAGAAACTGAGAAGCATAAGCCAAGTATTCTGGGGCAAACCACTGCAGACTGTGGGATTCAGGAAAGTCTCCCTCAAGGGGGTAGATTTGTGGTTTGAACTTGAAAGGTGGTAACAATGGCAAGAACAGAGGTCTGGAGGTTGGAAGGCAAGTGTACACTTAGGCAAGTAAGGATGAGTAGAAGCAAACCCTGGGGAGGTGGGCCAGGGCTGCAGCAAGAGAGATCTTGAATGGCAGACCATGATGGCTGTGGTATCCAATTCCTTGACACAGGCACATTGAGGGCCCTAGCAGAGAAAGGCAATGTTTTCTGAACTCATCTTTCTTCAAGAGTCTTTAGCTCTCTGGTCTCCTACTTTGCTTTTGGGCAAAACCGAAGACTCAACAGAGTGCACACTGGGATGGGCAAACAGAAAGATGGCATGATGACCTCCTTCCCTGAGTCACCTGAGTTGGCAGGCTCAACCCTGGACCCAGGCAGGTTTTTGGACAAGCAGCTGAGAGCAGTGTTAGGAGGGCAGAGCAAACAAGACAAGAAGGAGCTCTAGAGACCAGTTACAATGCAGCATCCCTGGACCTCTGTCTTTGGAAGACAGAGCCAGTCCATAAGCTATGGAAGCAGATTTAACCAGAAACCTTCTCTAAGTTAACAGGTGGTTTGGGAATGGCTCCAAGAGTTACCACACTGAACCCAACACAGGTAGAGTTGGTACCATAACCATTGTTAATATTCCCCCAAGAATAAACCCAGATGAGGAATTCAGGGTGGTAGAACTTGGTTTTTCCCACACTTCCTGGGACATTTCTGTCCTTCAGAGCATCCAAATGTGGATGGAACCAGGGCCTGCCAGCCTCAGCCCTTTCAACCTGGGCAGCCAAGCTGCCATGTTGCTACTGTGCAGCTGAGCTCCTAGCTCTGCTCACCTCAGTCAGGTCTCCATAAGGAAGGCTGCTCAGGTCTTCCTGAAGGGCACAGACACGAACCGTGTGCTGATACCTGTGGACACAAATAACATAAGTCAGCATGGTGACAAAAGATCCCATTGCTTCCCTGGATTGCCTGGAAATGTATCATTGAAGTAAGACAAGGAGTTGGTCAGTTGCTTCATCTTTGATGTCTAAATGCAGCTTCTCCTTGACCCCTAGGCCTTCCCCGCACATCTGATGCAGAGTTTACTTACGGATGGCTCCTTCCCTCACAGGTTTTCTACCCTGAGAAGAAGATGATTCAATGTACATGAAACCTCTGAAGGGAAGACTGGAGATGCCAACTGCTAGCTAGCACTGCTCTTGGGAGTCAAAGAAGGGAGTGACCAGTATGAGCTGCGGTCACTGTGGGAGGCTTCCCAGAAGATGCAAGACCATAAATGGAGAAATGTGTGTGGGTAGAGGGTAACAGCAGGGTGCTGGGATGATTACCAATGATGACTCTGACCTCTGCTCCAGGATTCTCCTCTATCCAACAGTCACTCCTACCAGGTTGGAGAGAGCAGGGTTTTCTCCCCCTGAGACACCTGAGTACACTGGGAATAGAGAATACTGCCTGAGGAAGAGAAGCCAGGAAGGAATAGGATCTCAGTTCCTTGGATCTCCTAGCTTCTTGGTTTTATCCCTTAGCATTGCCAACTGTCTAGCACTGGGCCAGTCTGTAGGGAGTCTAATGGGCAAGGCCCTAACCAACTCTCAGCACCCATGCTGCCAGGATCAGCACCTCATCCTGCAAAGGACAACAAAACTGGGGTACCCATGACCTACCAGGCATGACTCCAGTCTCACTCTATGAAAATTTTGACAGCAAGGAATCCAAGAAAGTCAATAAGTTAGTGGGTATGAACTCAAAAATGCTCAGGCCTCAAGCTATGGGAGAATTCCACACCCTCCTCCCTTGGCTTTCTCTCTACCTCATTCCCATTCAGATGGCTTCCACCATAGATAGAATCTTTCTCAGGGGACCACATTGCTTCAGAAGTTAGTTCCTGCTCTGATTTCCCTGATGTTCCTGGTATCAGTTCAAGGTCATGCCCTATGCAAGGCACAGTCAGTTCCCATCACTGGACCCTAGGTTTCTGTCCCACTTGACAGGCTGCCTGCTTCCACTTTATTAGCTGAGTAATTAATTGATTGATTGATTGATTAGCTGATTGATATCATCAGCATTATCAGCATCATTGGGATCCTCTCTTCTCAATGCATGAGAGTGGACAAGCCTCACAACTGAGACTTCCCCAACAAAGGGCACCAACAAGAGAGTGAGCAGGCAGATCATAGGTAGCTGCCCTTCAGATGGCATGCTGACCCCTGGCAGCACTTAACATCCTGGAGCATCACACCCATACACCAACTTCAGGAGTGGTATATATGGTGGTTAAGACTGGGGGCTTTGGCAAGGTTAACAATATTTACATTAGACAAAATAGACTTTAAAGCAAAGACTGTATAACAAGAGACAAAGAAGGGCATTATAGAATGATAAAGATATCAACCCAGTTAGAGGATAAAGCAATTGTAAGTATCTATGCACCCAACATCGGAGCACCTAAGTACATAGAGCAAATATTAATGAATGTAAAGAGAGAAAGTGATGGTATTAATTAATGGTAAAAGACTTCAACTGCCCATGTACATCAACGGATAGATCATTTAGATAGAAAATCAATAAGAAAAGTGTCTTTGAATGATTCATCTGATTGGATAGACAGATATATAAAGAACATTCCATAGAAAAACAAGAAAATACACATTCTTTTCAAGTGCACACGAAACATTCTCCAGAATATGTCACATGTTAGGCCACAAAGCAATCCTCAATAAATTTAAGAAGAACAAAATCATAGAATGCATTTTTTCTGATCACAACAGTTATACAACTAGAGATCAATTACAAGGAAAAAAAGTGGGAAAAACACAAACACATGGAGTCTAAACAGCATGATACTTAACAACCAATCAAAGAAGAAATTTAAAAAAAAATACATGGAGACAAATGAAAATGAAAACACCAAGGTTCAGAATCTCTGGGACACAGCAAAAGTAGTTTAAAGAAAGAAGAAAAAGCTGAAATAAACAATCTAACCTTACACTTCAAAGTAACTAGAAAAAGAACAAAGCCCAAGATGAGTAGAAGGAAAATAATAATAAAGATTAGAGCAGAAATAAATGACATAGAGATGAAAACAAATCAGAAAAAAAAAAATCAATGAAACCACAAGTGGGTTCTTTGAAAAGATATATAAAATTGATAAATAGCCAGATTCACAAAGAAAAAGAAAGGACCCCCAAAATAAAATCAGAAGTGAAAGAGAAGTAACAACTGACACCACAGAAATACAAGATATTATAAGAGAATACTATGAAAAATCATGCCAACAAACTGGATAACCTAGAAGAAATGAATACATTTCTAGGAACATATAATTTTCTAAGACTGAATCAAGGAGAAAAAGAAAATTGTGACATACCAATTACTATAAAAAAATTAAACCAGTAATAATAATAATAGTAATAATGATAATAATAATGGTAGTAACCTACTAAAAAATAAAAGTCCAGGACCAGATGGATTCACGGGTGAATTCTGGCAAACATTTAAGAAGAGTTAATACCTATCCTCAAACTATTTCAAAAAATAGAAGAGGAAGGAAGGCTTCCAGATACATTCTATGAAGCCAGCAGTACCCTGATACCAAAACCAGGCAAAGACACCACAAAAGAAAAGAAAACTATAGGCCAATATCCCTGATGAACGCAGATCCCAAATGCTCAGAATATTAGCAAACCCCATTTAACGGTTCATTAAAAGGATCATTCACCATTATCAAGTGGGATTTATTCTGGGAGTGCAAGAATGGTTTAGTATTTGTAAATCAGTCAACATGGTACATCACATCAACAAAATGAAAACTGAAAATCATATGATGATCAATAGATCCAGAAAAAGTATTTGACAAAATTCAACACTCAGTCAAATAAAAACTCCCCACAAACTAGGTTTAGAGGAAATGCACTTCAACATAATACAAGCCATATGAGAGTGGGGTGCCTGGGTGTCTCAGTGGGTTAAAGCCTCTGCTTTCGGCTCGGGTCATGATCTCAGGGTCCTGGGATCGAGCCCCATGTCCAGCTCTCTGCTCAGCAGGGAGCCTGTTTTCCTTCCTCTCTCTCTGCCTGCCTCTCCAGCTACCTGTGACCTAATATCATACTTTATGGTGAAAAACTGAAAGGTTTTCCTCTAAGACCAGGAATGAGACAAGGACATCCACTTTTGCCACTTTCATTTAACATAATACCGGAAGTTCTAGCCACAACAATCAGACAAGAAAATAAATGAGGCATTCATATTGACAAAGAAGTTAAACTGTCACTATTTGTAGATGACATGATACCATACATAGAAAATCCTAAAAACCCCAACAAAAAACTACTAGAAGTAACAAATGAGTTCTGTGAAATTGCAGGATAAAAAATTAATACCCAGAAATTGATAGCATTTCTACACATTCATAAGAAATTAGCAGAAAGAGAAATTAAGAAAACAATTTTATCTACAATGGCACCAAAAAAATAATAAAATACCTTAGAATAAACTTAACCAACGAGATGAAAGTTCTGTGTTCTGAAAACTATAAAACACTGATGAAAGAAACTGAAAATGACACAAATAAATGGAAATATATACAGTGCTCATGAATTGGAAGAATTAAAAACGTCCCCACTATCCAAAGCAATCTATAGATTTAATGTGATCACTATCAAAAATACCAAACGATTTTTCACAGAACTAGAACAAATGATACTAAAATTTGTGTCTTTGTATACAAAAGACCCCGAGTAGCCCAAACAACCCTGAGAAAGAAAAACAAAGCTGGAGGTATCACAATTCCAGATTTTAAGATATACTACAAAGTTATAGTATTCAAAACAGCTTGGTACTGGCCCAAAAATAGACACATAGATCAAAAGAACAAAACAGAACACTCAGAAATAAACCCATACTTAAAGGGTCAATTAATCTATGACAAAGGAGGCAAGAATATATAATGGGAAAAGACAGTCTCTTCAGCAAATAGTGCTGAAGGGCTCCTGGGTGACTCAATCAGTTAAGCATCTGCCTTCAGCTCAGGTCATGATCCCAGAGCCCCAGGATGGAGCTCTGCATCAGGCTCCCTGTTGAGCAGGAAGTCTGCTTCTCCCTCTGCTCCTCAGCCTGCTCATGCTTTCTCTCTCCTCCCCCCTCACTCTCTCAAATAAATAAATAAAATATTTTTTTAAAAAACAGTACTGAGAAAACTGGACAGCTAAGTGCAAAGAATGAAACTGGGCCAGGTTATAGCACCATACACAAAAATAAACTCCAAATAGCATAGACCTAAATGTAAGACCTAAGGCTACAAAAATCCTAGAAGAGAACACGGGTAGTAATTTCTCTGATATTGGCAGTATGTCTCCTAAGGCAAGAGAAACAAAAGCAACAATAAATTAATGGGACTCCATCAAAATAAAAAATTTGGGGGGTGCCTGGATGGCTCAGTCAGTCAAGCATCCAATCCTTTATCTTTCTCAGGGCTGTGAATTTGGACCCACTAACAAACAAACAACCTTTGCACAGCAAAGGAAACCATCAACAAAACAAAAAGGCAACCTACAGAGTGGGAAAAGATATTTGCAAATGATATATCTGATAAAGGGTTCATATCCAAAATGTTATAAAGCACTTCCACAATTCAATACTAAAAATCAATGTGATTACAAAATAGGCAGAGGACCTGAATAGACATCTTTCTAAAAAAAAAAAAAAAAAAAAAAGACATACAGATGGACAACAGACACTTAAAAAGACATTCAATATCATTAATCATCAGACATATTAAAGCCACAATGAGATATCACCTCATACCTATCAGAATGGCTAAAATCAAAAAGGCAAGAAATAATAAGGGTTGGAAAGGATGTGAAGAAAAAGGAACCCTCATACGCTGTTGGTGGGAACGCAAATCGGTGCAGCCACTCGGGAAAATGGTATAGCTTTTCCTCAAAAATTGAAAATGGAAATACCATATGATCCAGTGATCCCAATATGGGGTATTTACCCTTAGAAAACACAGACACTAATTGCAAAAGATATATGCACACCTATATTTATTGCAGCGTCATATACAATAGCTAAGATATAGAAGCAACCTAAGTGTCCACTGATAGATGGATGAATAAGGAATATATGATTGTGTGTGTGTGTATGTGTGCGTACACACACACGTGTGTGTGTGTGTGATGTGATAGAATATTACATAACCTTAAAAAGATGGGATCATGCAATTTCCAACAACATGGATGGGCCTAGAGGAGATTATACTAAGTGATATAAGTCAGACTGAGAAAGACAAACACCATATGGTTTTACTCATATATGCAATTTGAAAAAACTAATGAATAAACAAACCAAAAGAGTCAGACCCATAAATACGGAGAATAAATTGGTGGTTGCAGGTGGGGGAAGGAAACGGGCAAAATGGGTGAAAGGGGGTGGTGGGAGGTACAGGCTTCCGGTTACAGAACGATTAAGTCATGGGGATGAAAGGTGCAACACAGGGTTTCTAGTCAATGACATTGTCATAGAGTTGTATGGTAACTGATGGTGGTAGGTACACTTGGGGTGAGCATACCATAACATATAGAGAAGTTGAATTGCTATTAAAAAAATAAAAGACCAAGGGCTTTGGAATCAGAACAATCTGGTTTGAATCCAGCTGGGTAACGCTTGGACGAGTAAATGTACCTCCCTGATCCTCACCCTCCGCTCTATAAATTGGACTCATGACGCTCATTGGGTTGTGAAAAGAAAACCAGAACACATATCTGGAGCCAACTGCACAATTCCTGGTGCACTTCAAGTTCTCCATCAGTGGTGGTTATTATTAACATCATTACCTTTGTCAGTCCTTAACTATGACATGCAGAGGGTTCAGCACATCTTCATCCCTTCGCCACTTCTACCCCTGCCATCTTAAGTTACCTCCTACTCTCTTGCTTCCTATGGCCTGAGAGCCACCATGGTCACCCTAGAGATGCCACACACAAAGGGGGCCTGCATCCACCCTGCCAGGCCCAATTCAAGCAACACACCTCTCTTCCCTCTCGTGATCTCTCTGCCTCTGAATAATCCAACAGGGCCTCCTGGAACTTGGCACGTTCCTTCTTGGTACACTGTTACTTCTGTATATCACTTATAGCTCCTTCCCCAGACTTGAACACCTCAGGGGCAAAGATACATCTAAACCACCCTTCCTTCTCCCCTCATCTTGCATGGCCCTGCAAATTCCAAGTATTTGGTAAATATCTGCCCTGACATTCTGCCTGATGAAGGTAGGAATCCTTTTTCCTAGCTGGCTACTACAGAAGGAGAAACCATTCCAGGTGGGGTGGGGAGGAGGCCAGGAAACATTGAGCAGAGCAGTTCAGCTGGTGCCAAGGACTCCTGCACTGATGAGACCTTCCTGCTGCTCTTGAGCCTCCTAGCAACAGGATGCCATGGCCAGGGAAGAGCAGGGGGGAAAGTAATAGACCCCTTGCTGGGGATACACATGCTGGCCAATGTCAGCCAGCAAGGACAGTTTGTGGGTTCAGACAATAAAATACTAAAGTCCAGATCATCACTGGAGATCTGGCAGCCAAATTAAAACAAACAAACACAAACAAACAAGCAGCAATTCCACTGGTCCTTACTTCAGCATCAGGGAGCTTAGAGATGCTTGGGGGGACCCAATGTTGGGAAGCTCCAGTGAGAACAAATGATGCTGGCCTGGCATTCAAGACTCAACCCTTGCCATTTAATAGCCTTGACCTTGGGCAAGTCAATTCCCCTTCTGAGCTTCAGCCTTTTCCTCTAAAAAATGGGGATATGATGCTAGGATCTCCCTAAATAGATGTTTATAGAACTCTAATGAGAGAAGGTACATGGCAGCATACCAAATCCAGAGAAGAATCATAGAAAGCTATTACTTTGCAGTGCTTAAAATAATGATCCCAAGTATATCCAAAAATTATGACTTAAACTTTGTTTTTCTTCCATTAGATCATTTTGAGTATATTAATGAGAATATATCCTTATAGATCTGATGTCAATTAATAATGTCAGGGCTGATTAGTTTGCATACCTGCTGCTCATGATTTCAAGCAGTTTTGATTACTTGGCCTAAAGCAAAATTGCCAGATATATCTTTCTCCAGTCAGACAACATATGCACTGTTACAGAGAACCTCAGAACATATGCTACTCTGCACTGGGAATGAAGTGCCAATTCCACCCATTTCTTAGAGTGTGATCACAGGTCTGCAGAAGGCGCCTCTCCTGAACTCTCGGGTCAGGAAGAGAAAAACCAACACCCATTTGGATCTGACAAATGTTTAATCAGAATTCATTAAAGAAACCCACTCAACAAGCATTACGAATGGCATCAGCATCTAGAGCAGAAGCTATCAAATACTAAAGCGCCTCCTCATTTCAAAGTTAATATTACCTTTGGTGATCATACTTTTCTCCAAAGAGTATGTTTTCTCTCACATTTCCATGAAAGATCCAGGCTTGCTGGGAAACATAGGCCACAGTCCCATTGACTGCCACGATCCCTTGCTGTAACTGCATCTGGAGCAAAATATCAGAAGACCTTCAGAAGCTAAAACCCCACAGACCTCTCTTTCGGGGCCCACTGCACCCTTGCCACCCACTTATTCCATGAAAATTAGCTATGATGGTGCAAGAGGGTCAACAAGATGTCTTGACCCACACTGCACAGCACAACGGTAGTCTGATGGTCACAAAGGTCAAAAATCTATGAGCAGCCAGGCAGAAACGTCACAGAAGAGGCATTGGTGAGCTCTACGGCAGGCTGGAGAGACCACATGGCAAATCTGTACCACCAGAACAAAATGCCCTCTGAGAGGACCCATCACAAGGGCTCCTTTTCCTCCAGGTGCACCAGCTGGATTCTACCCTCCTCATCCAGGCCCCAGGGGCCGGATATACAGCCTGTATGGCTGTGGATGGTGGTCCTGGCATGCCCTGTCTCAAGAAAGCAGCCTCAACTCAGTGGCACAATGGGTGCGGGGCCTGGTACAAGGATGCAGGCTCGGCGCAGCCAGAACATCCCATTCTTCAAGGGGAGTGGAAAATCCAGTTTCATGGGGCACATCGAGCAATCCAGTTAGAAACTTGCATGAGCTCTAGTGTGTGACCCTGAGTACATTAAGTTCACTTAGGATGATCCCGCGTGGTGGGTATCTAGCAGGTAACAGTGGACACTAGTGATGATGCCCTGTTCAAAGTTGTCAGGGGACGGGATTTGTGGTGCTCAGGGAGGATGAGCAGCGGCAATGTGTCGTGGATATGAAGAAAGATAGCCAAGGTCAAGGGACGTGATGCCATTTCACCTCAAGAATGGTCCAAGGGACAGAGAACAATAGACTTGGAGAAAATGATAATGACAAGAATGGTAATCAGAAAAGCAAAATGAATAGGGGCGCCTGGGTGGCTCAGTGGGTTAAAGCCTCTGCCTTCCGCTCAGGTCATGATCTCAGGGTCCTGGGATCGAGCCCCGCATCGGGCTCTCTGCTCAGCGGGGAGCCTGCTTCCTCTTCTCTCTCTCTCTCTGCTTGCTTGTGCTCTCTCTCTCTCCAATAAATGAATAAATAAAATCTTAAAAAAAAAAAAAAGAATAGCAAAATATTCAAATAGGGGCTATGCCAATCACCATGACTGGCCCTGGGAATTACCCTATAACTATTAGATACATTATCTTGTGTAACCTTCACCATGACCCTCCTAACCACCATTTTACAGATGAAGACACCAGGGTTCAGAGAGACTTAGTTACTTATCCAAGGTTAAACAGTGAGCATGGGGCTGAGACAGGTGGTAAACACAGGCAGCCCACTCAAAAGTCACCCTGCTGCCTCTATCCCAGTGACTATGGTGAGGCATATGATCTTCCCAATGTCACATGGGAAATAGATTCTATTTTTTCTGAGAGATTCCAAAGGAGCAGACCAAAGGGCAGAAGTTAAAAGGAGGCAAACTTCACTTCCATATATATCAAAACTCTCCAGAGGGAACTGGCTATGAAATAATGAACTCCCCATTGCCGAAGATATCCAAGCAGAAGCTGGCTCATTTCTTAGTGGATGCTGTGGAGAGATTCCTGTTATTAAGTAGAGAATTGGGATGGGTCACTTGGAACACACCTGCTGACTCCAGGGTTATGACAGAGATGCACACAGAGAATTCTAGAGCATAAGGGACCTTAGGAACTCACTGTATTCTGCCCCCACATTTTCCTTCAGACAGGGAAGGAGTTGTTGCTCTTTCTAGAAATGAGTTAACTGAGGCCAAAAGAAGTCACTGGTCTAGTGGGTTCTTCTGAACCTAGTATCCTTGTTTTTTCAGAGGTGTCTCCTCTCCCTACTACAGGCATCCAAACTTCTCTTTAGGGACAGCAGAATGGGGAGAAAGAGGACTTAATATTCATTCATTTGGGATGAGAAACTGTATCAATTTAGAGCCCTATGAATACAATAAATGGCTTGGCCATTTCACTGGGGTCACACAGCTAGAAATAGCAGAGGACAAGAACCCTGCACTCTTCCTTCTTCCTACCAGGAGGTCTGCAGAGAAGCTGAGGGCACATTGCTGCTTTAGTTGATGCATGCATTCAGCCACTCCATCAAAGAAGGCCTGACTAAGACAGTGCACTGGGCAGACACTAGAGATAAGGAGAAAGAAAAGGGGAAAAATAATCTAGAGTCATGGTGAGTCACAGGTGCCTCACTCCCTCCCTGCAAAGCCACCTTGCTGGCCTTTCTAATCAGAATGTCTCAAGTCATGGGAAACACCATGTCCTTAATGACTTGTCTCTTCCTTTCACAAAGATGGCACTCTAGGCAAGGAAACAGTCATCGTTCAACACATGTCCTTGGGAAGCAAACCCAAGAGTGTATGAAAAGCTCAGTATCACGTGGACAAGGGGCATGGAGCTACTGAGCACATTAACTTCCTGGAAATCTCTGTTAACTGTGTGCACAGCATCAGTGCAGCTGAGCCCAGGCACTGGGTCCACTGTTCTTGAAGGGCCCCAGGCAGGGCAGGCAAGGGACGATTTGACTCATGTCAGTGCTCCAACTTCACAGCTTACCTGTCCTAGAAGAGCTGCAATGAGAGAGCTCTTTCCACTTCCAACATTCCCACATATTCCCAAAACCTTCCCCTACCAGAGAAACAGAAAAAAGACACAGTCATTCCACCAGTTCTTAAAGGGTCTTGGGCCAAAGGTATTGCCCCCAAACTGTGCTAGCCAGGCCAGGTGGTAAGCAAGGGGTCACTGCCGGCTCTAAGAGATGGCAGATACAGTCTCACACCCCAAACCTGATATGCAGCCTGGGAGGAGGCAGGAACCTAAGTCTTAATTAAGTGCTTTCCTTGGCACAACACAGCGGAGTGCCCAGAGGAGTTCCAGAAATCATGTACAAGCACTGATGCGAAACAGCCTTGTGCTGGTCTGGGACACACAGGCCCTGGACGTGAGGACTGTCCCTTGACCACACTCCAGGAAAGCAAATCTAATAGAAGTTAAAGGCTGCACAACCCAGGGGGACAACGGTAGCCTTTGAAATACAGAGAGCCAAGTGTTTTTCAAAAGTCATTTTTTAAGTATCCTTCCACCATACCGAAGCATAATCTGAAATTACTGAGCAGTTATGCTATTCCAATACATTGGGTTAATGGGTTATTCTACAGCTACTAATCTATTAATTCAACCACAAATCATTGTAAGAGACTGCTGTGTGCCAGGTGCTGTTCTGGACACTAGCAATAGCACAATACAGGAATGAAGATGACAGACAATAGTTTGGCTCTGCCCTCAAGGAGCTTGTGTTTTAGTTGGGTGGACCAAAAGTCAATAAGTAAGTAGAGTATGAAGTATGTTAGGGACAGGCCATGGAAACACATGAAGCAGGGAGGAGATACGGAGGAGAAGAGGGTGGAGGGAACCTTACTGAAAAAGTAAATGTCTTAGCTTGAGCTCTACCAGAAATGGGCCCTGAATCAAAAGATTTGAGTGAAGGTAGTTTGTTTGGGAGGTACCACGGGAAGGGGAAGGTGGCCCATCAAGGGTGTACTATTATGTCAGCACCCATGGGAGGCAAGTGAAGTTCAATCTTGCTGGGAAATCCTGGGAAACTGAGGGTGGTTCTCTACCCCCAGCGGCTGAGGGAGTGTTGGAGAATGGCTCCCTTGGCTGTGGATGTCCTGTTGCTTTGTGGGTGGTGGGGAGGGCCCTAGGGCACAGATACAGATCCAGCAGTTGGAAGATGGCCAGGGCACATGGATGGGTCACTGGTAGTATCTGCTACAGGTGCCATTTGAGTAAGACATGAAGGAGGTGAAGGAGTGAACCATATAATATCTGGGGGGAAACTACTGCAGGCAGAGTGAGAGTCCATACAGAGACTTTTAGGCTGACATGTGCCCACTCTTGTATTCAAGTGAATATTGTAATGCTGCCGTTGGAACATCTAAGAGCATTCTCATTAAGACCTGCTTTCAGTGACCCCTTAGAGAAAAGATGGTCTTCTTGGAGCTAAATATTTCTCCTTTCCCATCTGAGATAGACCAGAAGGGTCCTGCCTGCCACCCCCAGCACGTGAAGACTGCTTCTTGTCATCATGAATTTCTTTGACAAGTCTTTATGGAACACCAGGCATCATGCTAGGCACTGGGCATAAAGTAGTAATCTAGGCAGATGGGATCCCTGCCTTATGGAGTTCACACTGTCACTGAAGCTTCAACTCAGCGAAGCTCATCCATTTTAATCCCATTAGAAGGACTTCAAAGAACTGGGACTCTTCAAAGACTTTGGGACAAAGAGACCACAAGGATGGATTCAGCTTCTAGGCATTTGGCTCTCTTTCGAGTTCTGTCCACTCTCTGGGGCCAGGTCTGAGCCTTCCAGAGTCATCCTTGTCTTCAGGAGAAAATCCACGTGGCCTGCACCCCCAGGATTTCCAATTATTCATTTGTTCATTCCGAAGAGAGTCTTGGGAACCTATACTGTGCCAGGCACCTGCTTTGGTGCCAGGTCACAGCTGTGAATGAGACAGATACATGCCTGACATCAAGGAGACTATAGCCCAATGGAATCCTGGAACTAAATTTGGGAAAATATGGATGCTCTGAATTTAAGATATTTAAGGGCTGCTCTTAAGAAGGACTTGGTTGTGAGAGGAAAAAGGCAACAACAGCTAACATCAGTTGAGACTTACTATTGGCTTAGTGTTTTTGTATGATATCTCTCAATTCTCACACCCAGCCTATAAAGTGCTATTATTATTAAAATGTCCATTGAGCAGGTAAAGGAGGAGAGGTTCTAAGAGGTTATGTGGTATATACAAAGTCACACAGCTACAAGTGGCTGGAACTGGAACACACGTACACCAGGTTCCAGAGGCATACCCTTAATCCACACGATGCTGTGTTGCCCCCTTGTTTCAGAAAACATTGACCCTGTCCTTGATGCACAAGCCCAAGAGTCACCAACATAATGAGAAGGAAGAAAGCAATGAGGAGGGTAAAAGGCAGCTTCTTTAAAACACAAGAATACTGGGGCGCCTGGGTGGCTTAGTGGGTTAAGCCGCTGCCTTCGGCTCAGGTCATGATCTCAGGGTCCTGGGATCGAGCCCCACATCGGGCTCTCTGCTCAGCAGGGAGCCTGCTTCCTCCTCTCTCTCTGCCTGCCTCTCTGCGTGCTTGTCATCTCTCTCTGTCAAATGAATAAATAAAAATTAAAAAAAAAAAAAACCACAAGAATACTTCACTGAGGCCTCTCTGGAGCAACTCTAAAGGCATGGTTAGAGCAATCCAGGTGCTGCACATCACAGGCAGGGGAAGGGAATGAGAAAGCAAAATGGTTTGCACCCAGCAGGACTTATCTGAGAACCTAGCTCAATTGCACTCAGCCAAACAAATACCATTTCCAACAAATACATGGCAGACAGTCTTGTTAACGACAAGAAGTACCACCCTACGCCAGCTATTGAACTTAGCATCACATAATAAATAGGAACCTCTCCTTCTATAGTGCTCACATGGCAAAAGAGTGAGTCAACGACAAGGGAGATTAAAATACTAGGCACAAGATTATGGCAAGTGCTGTGAAATGTGTAAGCCTGATGATTCACAGTCCTGTACCCATACATTATATATTAATT
The DNA here is from genome assembly GCF_030435805.1 of Mustela lutreola. Lineage (NCBI taxonomy): Eukaryota > Metazoa > Chordata > Mammalia > Carnivora > Mustelidae > Mustela > Mustela lutreola. The sequence goes on along the minus strand of NC_081305.1, from coordinate 34,433,580 downwards.
TTAAAAAAGAATACCTAAAAAATAATAAAATAAAATATTAGGCACAAGAGTAATGCTGAGCCCTCTGCAGCAAAATCAACAAACACTGCCATCCCCAGAGCACTGCTGCTGAGTTCCCATGCAAGAGAACCACATGTAGAAGGCCACACATTCTGTAAATGCAGAGCTTTGTCTAAAGACTCTATTCCCCAATCCTGAGGGGGAGCAGCCAATAGATTGCTTGGCTTCTTTTCCTGGTTGCTTGTTGATCTCATTTGCTTTTAACAAGTGTGTTGTTGAAGATCGTAGATTCTGGGGCCAGGTGCCCTCGGTGGGAAGCCACTTGCTAGCAGTGTGGTCTTGGGTGAGTTATTTAACCTCCCTGTGTGTCAGGTTTCTCAACCATCAAGTGGGAGTAGCTACAGTACCTACCTCTTAAGTTATTGGGATGGTTAAATGAATTAATTATGCACCTGGTAAATAGTAAGTGCTCTTAATTGTCGGTTATTATCCATCATAGTACTCCATTGTGAAATTAAGAACAAATCTAAAAAGATTTATAAAAGATAGTCATTTTGAGCCTAGCCACCTGAAATGGATTATTCATTCAACATTAAATCTGGCTCCTTTGGCGTGTGAAGATCAGTACTAACATAACCACAATCTTCTTTCAGCTCGAAGAAAATGTCTCTATTAACCATGTACATAATTCTAAAACTGGGGAAAGAAAACAACTTAGCTACATCCTCCCACCACCATCACCACCCCCAGTTCAAACGGAATTATGTTAGGCCTTGATAAGACCATAGCTGTGTGATACAAGGAGGAAAGATGGAAGCCACCCCTGTAGAACACATACTCACCTTTCTCACCACAAAGTTTATATTGTGCAGAACAAATTTTGAGGGGCTACCACTTTGCTCCTCTGGGCCAGGAACTCCGTGGGCTGATGAACCCAAACTGTAGGCCTCTAGCCTCTGTTTCTTGAGACAATGTTTTTGGTTCTGCACTTTCCTTAGGTCACTTTTTATGCTGGTTTCTTGATCCCATGTCAAGGTGGCATTTGCTAAAAGCAAGACAGTATCTGGGTCTTCTGGTTGGGTGATGTAAGATGGGGGGCTTTTATCTATGAGAATTTTCTAAGATTAAAGAGACAAAATTAACTGGGCAGACATTATCCATTTGCAAGAACCATCCCAATATATCTTCTGATGACCCCAAATCATAATCTTGGCAATTTTACTTAGGACATTCAGAGAAGACATCCTGAAGATATTTCCCCTACGAGAAGCTGGAGCAGAAATAGTCTACTAGCTCATGCTATCTAGGACAGCATGTCTCTTCAACCACAAGGTCTATGTGGGTCACCCACATTGGAGAATGCTAATATCAAGTACATATCTTCTTCATGCCCAAGGTAATAAGTTTTTGCCAGCTTTGGATGGTAGGCTTCATTACCTGGCACTGATGCTTGTGATACCAAGGTCACATGCTCAGCCTCTACTGTGTCTTCTTCCTAAGTTCCCACTCAGCTCAGTTTAATAAAACATTTGCCAAGTGCCTACCCTCTGTCATTCTGGGGTAAACAGCAGAAATACAATTATGGATAAGACAAGATTCCTGGTCTTGAAGAGATTACTGTCTAGGGGAAGATGGGAACATAATTAGACATTTCATGGAAATGTAACAAGAACAAAACACTGTAACTTCCAGAGAAGGGAACTCTACTCCCCATCCTGAAGGCCATGTATTTGAGCCAAAGCTGAATCTGTATAGGTGCTGTACAGGCAAAGATGAGGGAGGGAAGAGGAGATGGAAACTTTTTAACAGAGTACATTGCATTAGTAAAGGCAAGGAAGCATGCAACACCACAGTTTATTGGGGGTGGGGGCATGAAACAACCAATTCAGGGTTATGACAGAGCTCAAGATAGGAAGGGTATAGGAAATCAGGTGGAGACATAGCTAAGGACCTGCTGATGGAAGGCCCAGTCTCAGTCCTAGAGAGAACAAGGACTCAAGGTTTTCAAGCAGGTGAATATCAGTGGTCAGACCAATATTTTAACAGCTCTCGGGGGGCTGAGTGTGATATGGATTTAAGGAGAACAATAAGGGAAAAAGAAGATAGGTTCCTAAGTCACTGTGTTGATTCAGAGGAGAGATGATAAGGTCTTGAATGATCGTGATGGCAGTAGGGACAGAGGAAAAGTTGAGAAGTCAAGAAATAGCACTATTCCTCTAGTCTAAGACATCTGATATAATATATAGCATCAATATGATGGTGTTCATGCTTCTGTTTTGTTCAAGAAGTGATGAGTCAACAGTGCCACCTTCCAACCCAGTCTTACAAACAGCACTCTTAAAATTGAGGAAATACAGTGAGCAAAAGGCGACCCAACAGGGCTCTTGATTAGTTGAATGTAGATAGTAAGGGAGAAGAGGGATGAATAAAGGCACCTCAGATGCCTAAGAGGACTTCCAAATTGCTGGCCTGAGTGAAAAAAAAAAAAAATTATTCAATTAATTCACACATGTCTGGAACACCCTCCTCCTTTTCCTTCCCTTGCCTGAACTTCAAAACCACTTTATACACCCTTTACACAGGTCATGTATCCTTAGTGCATACATCAGTTCCTGGGATACCTGGTCCTTCAGTAGTCTGGGAGGCTCTTGAGAGTAAAGGCTCTCTCTTCCTCTTATTTTCATTTACCACAATGCCTTATATACAGGAAGGACACAGTAGATCTCTGATGACTGACTGACTGACTGAATGAATGAATAAAGTAACTAAATATATAGATGTGGTGCCCCACCACCCTCTTTATCCCTACCCTCACCACACCCATCATAGGACAAACCAGGAAGGTAAACGGGAGGAGGATGGCTCAGTGCAAACTTAGCCCCATTCCTGGGACAACTTAAGATTTATAGCTTGGAAAAAGAGGTTCAGGAACATCATCTCTATGTATGGATATTCTATTTCATTTTTACTAAAAGGGCAGACCACCTTATCAAGCTCTCCTTGCATATCCTTTGATGCACATTTATTGATCCAACCCTGAATGCAGGGTCTTCTTCCGATGTTCTTCAAACCAGTGACCCAGCCCTCCAATGGACTGACACAGCTTCCCCATATCTGAGAATTTTCCCACCCAAAAGTGAGATCTCTCTTCCCTACTCACCCAGCATTAGTTATACCTTCATTCTCCTCAGAGAGACATTGGCTTCGGCCATGGCTTTGACAGAGAAAGGCAAGATTGCAATCGAAAACTTCATTACATTAAACATGGCAATCACACTAAACACCTTAAGAACAAAAGAGAAGTATAGGGTTTAGGATGAGATGTTGCCTTGGCTCTGAATCATTATATCTCTGGGAATTATATTTGTCGAGATGAAAAATAATGGCACAGTTGGAGTTTTTACAAGAACATTTTTTTTCCTCATTTCATGGCTCACAAATCATGGGCTGGCAAATTAGGGATAACAATATCTTAATCTCTTTTGCTCTGGATTTTCATCAGAATGCTGGGAGATGTATCCCTTGTCTCTGCCAGTACAGAGAGGATCGTGTCCAAGGAAGTCCTCTAAATGAATGTGTTTTGAAGTCTCCATCCACGTCTTTACAAGGCCTAGACCATTCACCCAAAACCCCATGGACTGTCCTAAGTTAACGTCTTTTTCCAGTTTCTTCAAAGGCCTCTGGCCCTTCACATCTAGATTTATTTCTGGTGTTTAAATATCCATACCATATTCAGCCCCAAAATGAAGGCAGAAGTTTCCTGGAAGGACCAGTTGGCCCATGCTGGCGGGTGGAGAGTGACTTCGGGTTCTCCTGCCCCTGGGGTCTGGCCTCCACACGCTTACCACATGTCTGAGACAAACTTGAAAGCCTCTGTTCAACTGCCATTCCCAAAAAATCACCTCCCCTCCTTACTGAGACCTTTCTCCCTGAGCCCTGCCTGGTAGGTGGTTAACATCATTCAGCCTCAGTGAAGATAAGTTTCCTCACTCCACCAGTACCCCAGGGGTGCATGATCTCATCTCTCAGATTTCATCTTCTCACCTGTCCAATTTGTAATGAACAACTTCTCCCCTAACCACCCATTTAAGGAATTAGTAACACAGCTTCCATCAACAAATCCAGAGTGATCCTTCCTGCTGTTGTATGGGCCCCATGGACAGAGCCCTGGGCTTCAACTAGTCCTCAGTAGTTCTGTAAGGGCACAATGAAGAATGCTGTCTTTATCACATCTGGTCCCAAATCCATCCCCAGAGAGAACTCAGCTCCCCTAAGTCCCCAAGCACTATCTTGGCTCAGAAAACCCAAGCCTTGGTTGACATAGCACTTGGGCTGCCTGACGTGAGCCAGCACCTGGGGGCTGACCTCCTCCTGATGTGGCCCTGACAGAAAAGACAAAGGATTCTGAATCTGAAGAAATATGTGCCTTGCATTTGGGAGAATTTGTTCTTGGCCTACATTTCTTCTAAATCATCATTTTAGAAAATATTAACCACGTGCACTCAATTTGGTTTTAAATTTGCTTGATGTATTGCTGGGGAAAGAATTCTTTGCCATCGTTTGGGATCATAGAACACAGTCACAATAATTGAAAAGCGTTCCGTTGAGGCTTTGGTATGGCATTACCATTCATTCTGGCTTCGGGTTCGTGGCTGAATTCAAGCCCCCAGAGTGTGTGAGTAAACTGCGTGTGAAGAACCCAAGAAAACGAAAAGCACATCACAAGAAACACGAGGAGGTTCTAGGACTGACAGTGCCACAACAGATGCCCCCTCAGCAGGAGCATCCTGCCTTCTCCACATCTCCGTTCCCCTCAAAATCTGTGATTTTTGGTGCAACTATTGCTCTGCGACCCCACTTGCTTATTTCATTCTCTCTCTCTCTTTCTCTCTCTTTTTCTTGTTTTTATTGCCCTTCCTCCATTCACTTACCCTTCAGACACTGGGTTTAATAACTCAGCTGTTTATTTCAGCCAGGAGCTGTTTCCCATCTAGCCCAGAGCTTCTTTACCTTTGAGTGCACAGACCCCCTTATTAAAAAAAAAAAAAAACCTGAGCATCTCACATTCATTCTAATTCTCCCTCGGAGGCTTTCAGCCCCAAATCGCCTGGCCTGGGTGAGCATCAGGCTAATAAGAACAACAAACACTTACACAGCATTTACAACGTACCAGGCGCTGTTCCACATGCCTTCTTTTATAGAACTCCTTCAGTCCTCACAACCACAGGGACTATTATAACCCCATTTGTAGATAATAAAACCAAGCAAGAGGGGTTCAATGAATTGCCTCTGTCATGGTAAAGTACCAGAGTTAGGATTTTGAAGAGGGGGATTCTGACCCTTGCATCTCCCAGTACCTACGACTCCTCACCAAGAGAACTCTCACAAACTTCCCTTTTTATAAAGCGTAGGAATAATTGTGAATAAGGCAGCCAAGTGCCCGTCTGCTTCCAGTTTTGTTTTCCAAATGTCAAATTGTGTTCCAACATTAACCACTACTCCTGCACTGAGTTAGACTGAACAAAAGTCTCTGTTGGGCTATCCCGGGTTCACCGCAGCCCAAGGACTTGTTTTTAAAAGTCAAGATAGAATTCTGGCCCTTCTGGGATTGGGTATTCTGTGCCAGTCCAGTCCCGGGCCTCTGCAGGCTGGGAGACACTTCACACATCTGCCAGTGCTACAGTGTGAAGGAAGCCAGTTCTGGAGATGGTTCTTACCACCGGGGCAGTGAGCCTGCGTCTGAGGAGGATGTGGCAGGTGAAGGTCAATACAATGGCTATTGTGGATGCAATGGGGGCCAGGGCTGAGTTTCCACTTTGGACGAATCCAGCTTTTTCCAGTAATTTCCTTTCCTGCTTCCTTATATCTGTAAATAGAGAACAGCCCATGATGGATTTATTTTGCGGCACTAAGAAATGTATTTACCCCTACCTGATCCTCCTGTAAAAGAGAATTTAGGATTCCTTCTGTGGAGTTTAAACTAGAGGAAGCGCAGAAAGTCCTGGGCGCAAACTGGGAATTCAGTGCATGTCCGCTGCCACATTGGATGGCTTCTGGGGTCTTTTCCAATTCTGATTCTGTGTCAGGAAGTCCTACACATGGATGCCGACAGGGGTTAGGCAAGTAATGTAAATGAAGGCAGTGGGCAGAGAGTAAGACCAGAGGGAAGGTGTGGAGTGTAGCAAAATGGGGACCACATGCCTCAGTGAAAGGGGCCACAACCTCTCAATGCAGGGCAGCCCAGGGTCACCAGACCTTTAGCTATTCCGAAGACTGGGGTCTGGAATTTTGTGGGACATCCTTCTCCTTGCAAATGTTGGGAACTGATTGGAAAGTTTCTAAATACTATAGAAACCAAATAAAACACATGTGCCAAGCCTGGAGACTGCCAGATTGGGGTTCCTGTCCTGTGTCTCAGGAACAACTACCAAAGCCCAAGAGCATTTCTCCCTTTCATGAGTCCAGATGGGGTCCATGCCTCCACGTTGCTCACAAGTTAAATTCAAGCCTCCTTCTCCTGGTGTTTAAAGTTCTTAACTCCAATTCTAGCCTCTTCCGCAAAAACCCTTTCACACTGGCATCATGGGGCCATCACGATTCTTACTGAGTGCTCGGCTGAGCACGGCATAATGTTCTCATTTGATCACTCTAATCACTGTGTGACAAGGGAAGAGCTATTATTATGCCCTCTGGCAGGACAGAAAAGCCTTCACAGGTTAAGTAACTTGCTTTTTAATTGGTCATGGTACAGCTGGAACCCAGTTCTACTACAGTCCGAAGTTTAGCTGTCCACATGCCCTTTACCTCTGCGATACCACCCACCTCCTTGTCCCCAAGCACATCCTCACATATCTACCTCGAGGCCTTTGTTCCTGCTGGGGGTCTTCCCCAGTTCTGTCTATGTCTGAATCCTTGCTATCATTCAAGGCCTTTCTAAAATGCCACTTTTGCCATAATGCTTCTCCTGATCTCTCCAATGGGATATGCTCAACCCCTCACCCTCCTGGAGCTTCTCTCCATTTCCTTTGTGACATTTTCCCCATTTCATCCTATGGTTAGTTCACGTGTTCACTCATTTAACAAATTTTAACCTGGATGTCTACTATTGATCAGGTGCTGCACTTGGTGTTGGACAGCATAGGAGTCAACAAGAGTCTCAGCTTTCTTTCCATTGGGGAGACAGACAATAGAGAAATAAACAAACAAATCCTGTCATTACTAATTTGTTGGGCGATATGAAAGAAATGAATAAGATGAAGTGATTAAAAGGAATTGGTAGAGAATGGGCCTGCTTAGAACTATAGTCAAGAAGGCCTCTTTGAGTCAGCAACATTGAGAGGCATCCCAAAGTCACCATCAAAATCTAGCACAAGAGCACTTCAGGCAGAAAGAACAGCAACTGCAAAGATCCTGAGGTATGAATGAGCATGGATGTTGTTCTAAAAAAAGACAGAAGGTTCTCATGGCCCAAGCGAATTATCAAGGGTTAGGACAAGATGTGATGAGATCAGAGAGGTCTTCTGGGGTCAGATCATGTTGGATCCAATAGGCCATAGAAAGGAATTTGGATTTATTATATTTTTAAAGACTTTATTTATTTATTTGACAGAGATCACAAGTAGGCAGAGAGGCAGGCAGAGGGGGAGGGGTTGCAGGCTCCCCACTGAGCAAAGAGCCCGATGCGGGGCTTGATCCCAAGACCCTGAGATCATGACCTGAGCTGAAGGCAGAGGCTTTAACCCACTGAGCCATCCAGGTGTCCCAAGGAATTTGGATTTAAATCAAAAGTCCTAAATTAGAATAATCTAAGTGTGATAAGAAGCCACTAAAGATTTTTCAGCAGGGAGGAACAGGATCTGACTGACATTTTTCAAAGGTCACAGTGGTTTCTGAGTACATAATGGATTTTAGGGGGAGGGAAGAAAGCAAATGTTGCATCTGGAAGTTCTTTCCATACTCCAAAAGGGAGAGAATATTGGCTTGCAATAGTGTGGCAGCAGAACGAAGAGAAGCAGATTCCAGACATATTCTAGAGGCAGAGCCAAAAACTTACAGCTACTGTTGAGCTTAGTTAACTCATTGTTCCTTCATCCCAGAAGCAGGAACCCTTTTTCTTATAATTCTATGTAGCTCCCATGACCTTGCACATAGCAGGAAGCTGATAAATATTTATTGAGTTAAACTGACTCGAATTAAAATGAGTTGAATTAAATCGAACTAAGTCAAATGGAATCCAGTTTAATCAAATCACTGTACTAAAGTGAGTTCAAGGTGTAAGGGAAGTATTTCTGGGTCTTCAAGGAATGTTCCAAAGGGTTGCCAGTGTCCCAAACTGCAGCATTTCCTTGGGCAATCTCAGAAGCAAGTTTTCTAAAACCACTCCCTAAAACACAGAGACACAGCTTCAGGGCCAATTACATGCTGATCTAAAAGTGTAATTGTAGATCCAGAGAGTCAATTGTAACAGTGGTTCAGACCATTAACCGGCCAACCACCTGAGTCTATGTCAGCAATTATGTAAATGTTCCTGCAATTAGATTTGCATTTATATTTGATTGTAATGGCTTAATATCATCTTTTTTAAAAAGCTATGTATGTGTCCTCATATCTGTGCAAGGAATGTCAAGTCAGGGGGTCATCCAATCATCATGATGTTGCTGCAGGCAAGGAGATATATATACATAAGCTCGAGTATGTGCCTGTGTATGTGTATACATCTTCTAAGTCAAGGGAATAGATAGCTCTTCTCTTCATAATGTTTTAGTGGATTACTTTTGTGAAAGGTAACTGGCATGCCTTCATAAAGGCTAGACCTTATGTCTCTCACCTGTTGAGGACTTGGGTTCACCAGAACAGATGCCTGGGTCTATTAAAACCTCTGTAATCCTTTGAAAAGCCTGCAAAGCAGCTCAAGGGGTCCCCACGGCCCCCTTTCTGGAATGCCTGGCCCCAGGAACCTTAAAAACACTTTGGAAGAGCACATTCTACAGAGTAAGTGGTTCTTCAAGCACCAGCACGTCCTACCTTGAATGGTATTGGTAAAAGATTTTTCCCAGGCGTACATTTTAATCAGCTTTATGCAGGTCAGAAACTCATTCATTGTCTGAACTCGCTTGTCTGTCACCGAAATTGCTGATCGTCGGAAAGCTGAATTGAGCTTAGCCATAAACATCTGAAATCAAGGTACAAACAGTGTTCAGAGAGAATTGCTGAATTGCAGTTGGCCTAAAAATCCAGGGATCAGAGTATAAGTGCCAGGAGAAGTTCAAAGGGAAGTTGGGCTAAGATTCTCAGCCATCCTTCCCTCGAGTTGTGGCAGCCGATGTGAACCAGGGGACAACACTGAAGATCAAGCAGGTGATACAAATACATGAGTTATTAGGATGCAAACAGAGTGTTGGGGACTTTGACAAACTGGAAAACATGCCTTTCTCCCCTAGGGCATTCAAATTCAAGTTCTTAAAAATAAAATACACTGTGCCAAGAAAAGAAAGCACATTCGTGAACACAAAGTGAGGGCACAGGCTTCAGGTTCCTGCCCTGGAAATGAAACCTTCTATTTAATTCAGTGAGAACATGTGTGCAAAATGCAAGCATACAGAGGTTACAGTTGCAAAGATCTGCCATTACCTGGATGGGGATGAATACGATGTACACAGATATCCCGATGAGGGCTGTGGGGCCCAGAATGAAAAAAGCATACACTGCACAAACAGCCATTAGGATAGGGATGGTGGCTGGCAAGGGACAAAACAAGGCAGCTTCAAACAAGGAATAACTATCATTTGATAGTATATTGAGCACCTGGAAAGAAAGCACATGGAATCAGGCTTTGGAAGCATCACCCAAACATCTCCTCAAGTGAGAAGAGAAGGAAAGAAGAAACTGCTTTAAGAGGGAGGGGTATTGCCAAGGGACAAACATGATGAATTTTGTGGCTCTCATGCTGATCTGATTTTGGAGAGGCCAGTATTTTAGGACTGAGAGTCCCAATGAAGAAAGACATAAGAGTAATAGATATTATCATCTCAGAGCAAGCTGGAGAAATGGCTAGCTGCCTACCCTTTATCTATCTCTCCTTCTTCCTGCTTTATTCAGAGCACGAATGCGCCCAGCTAAAAAACTACATTTTTTAGTCTCCTTTGTGGAAAGAGTACGGCCATGTGATTATGTCAAGGACAATGAGATAGATAAAAGCCAAAAGTGTCGAATGGGAGTTTGGAAATGCATTCTGAAAGGGAACGAACTCAACTTAGAGGACATCTATCCTTATTCTTTCCTCCTTCCTTTTACCAGCTATCTGAAACATGACTAGCATGACTGGACCTCCAGCATCCACCCTAAACCATTATGGGAGTCATGCACTAGGATAGTGACAAAGAAAAGAAGATCCAGAAATCCCCGTACCAGCTCTGAATTGTTCTCTTCCACACTCCTTTTGCAAAATGTGAAATAAATTCATCTTGCTTAATCTACTGTTACTTTATATTTTCTGGTTCTATGCAACCAAGTTCATCTTAACTGATGCAGGATACTTTGGACATAATGAAAGAGCAACTGTAAGACAAAGGCAAATCTTCTCCCTTACTTCGTGCCACATGGAGTTCCCTTGACTAGGGAAATTTTATTGTGTAAATGGTGAGGATTTTATTGCTAAGGTTCAAAGGCTTAAGAAAATATAAATTCAGGGCACCTGGGTGGCTCAATCAGTTGTGTCCAACTCTTGTTTTTGGCTCAAGTCATGATCTAAAGGTTGTGAGATCGAGCCCCATGTCAGGCTGTGCACTGGGTGTGGAGCCTGCTTGATATTCACTCTCTCCATCTGTCCCTCTCTCTGACCCTCTCTCTTTCTCCTACTCGAAGAGAAGAGAACAGAAGAGAAGAGAAGAGAGAGAGAGAGGAAGGAAGGAAGAAAGGAAGGAAGGAAGGAAGGAAGAAAAGAAAGAAGGAAAGAGAAAAAGGGAAAGTATAAGTTCTGAAGTCCAGTAGGCATAGTCTTTATTATGGCTTTGGTACCCCAAACTCTACACAATCAGAATTACTGGATCAATGCCTCACTCATTTTTTTAAATGCCTGTGGTGTATCCCATACTGCCTCAGTGTCCCTTTTGACACTCAAAGGGATTGAATGATGTCATCCCCCAGCCCTGAGTCAGCTGGAACAAGAAAGCCTTTCCAAATTCTCCAGCTTGAATGGAGCCCTCCTTTCACTAAATTCCTCTGGTGTTTTGAGTCTCTCTCATCTCATTTAGCATAGAAATAGGGTATAATGGGCAGGACATTGGACAAAAAAAAAGAAGGCATATGCACCATCCAGGAAGCACATTTCACTCATATTCAGAAAAGCCAGGATTTAATTTTCTAAAATGAAACTCTGGACCTGCTTACCTCACCAACAGAGATGTGTGCCAGCGTCTTGAAGGACACCAGGTTTTCGAAAACCAAAGTGGAGACAGCCACCTTCAGCCGGATTGCTGTGCGGTAATTTATGGCCCAGGCAAGGGCCCAAAAGAGCACTTTGGTAAACTCAGTAGCAAAAAGGGCTATGCACAGGCCAATGCCAGCCCAGACATTCCTAGAAATGCTCTCGGTATGTTGGAGGATTTGGTGAATGAGAACCGTCTGCAAAACAGCACAATGGAGAGAGAAGAGGGCCACTGGGGGTTGAGGTTTGTATAGGAAGCCTCAGATAATGTCGGCAAGCTGACTTTATGAGGCAAACTTTTTAATTAATTTCAGTGGCGGCTGCTGTGCTTGACAAGGATTAGCTTTATGAAAATTTGCCCCCAAGGAGCTCAAAGATAATGACAATGTACTAAACCCACCAGCTCGTAGAGAAAGCAACTAATGACATTCTTTGCCAGACTAGGGACCTGTTTGACAAGGCAGGGGAAGGGCCACCCCCACTCACCGGCCCTATGGCTGCCATGATCACACACAGGATGTTGGCCACAATATCCATCAAAACACGTGTCCTCTGGAATTTCCAGACTACTCGGCCCAGAGAGGCTTGCTCAGGACCCACTTTTTCTACCTCTTCATCCCAAAGGATTCGAAATCTGTGATGAAAGAACAGGAAGAAGGAAAGGGACTTACATTTCCATTTGCTGTTTGAAACTACTTGGAGGGACAAACCTCTCAAAGGTGCTCAACACAGCCCTCATCCCTGGCCGTGGTCGCTCTACAGAAGCAGCTCTGATTCTCTCTTCTTCCTTTCTAGGGCAGATGGGATACAGGAGGGGCAGGAGGGCAAAGCCTCGGCACAAGCACCAGCTGGTACCTGGCACTTGGGCACTTTCCAGGCCTTCATTTCCTGCTCCTACTGCCCATCTCTGGCACAATACCAGTTCTGATTAAAAAAAAAAAAAAAAAAAAAAGACAGAGGCAACAGAAGCATGACAAGAGTAGTCTTCCCCAGAACAGGGAGGAGTTAGTCCATTTCAAAGATCTGAAAGAAGGCAAGTGTGACAAGAGTGTGGTGAAGGAGGAGACAGGCTGACATGACACTGGGAGGAGAGGCAAAGCCAAATCCCGTGGGACCTCATAGTTCTCAGAAAGGAGTTTAGGTTTATTTTCTGGAGCAAAGGAAGCCATTGCAGGTTTTTAAGCCTAAGTGATAAGATCATTTTACATATCTAAAACAACATTCAGGTTGGTGTGAGAATAGTGGGTTATAGGGGGAACAAGAGCAAAAGCAGGGGGACCATAGCAGGAGACTGTTGACAACCAGGGGAGAAGTGGTGGTGGTTTGACACTGGCTTTAAGGGACGTGCGCTTGAGAAAGAATGGACAGAGACAACGGGACATACTGATGAACTAGATGTGAAAGAAAGGGGAGGGAGGATCAGGGACCCCAATTTTCTGGCTCAACCAATGGTGTGAATGGAGTTTGTCAAGAAGAAGAGAAGAGCATCGTCAGGTTGGGGCCCAGAAGAAAGCAGCTTTAGATACAAGACATTTATGAGTCATGCAAGTCCAGCTGTCCAGTTGGATGCGGGACATATGAATTCAGAGTCTGGAAGAGAGGTGTGGACTGAAGGGGCATAATATTAAAAGGTTGTATTTGGTGTTGAGTCTTTGCAAGGGATAAACTCACCGAGGAAAAGGCATAGCATGGAAGAGAAGAGGACCCAAGTTGATGTTGGGTAGATAGAAGGAAACATTAAAAACAGAAAGAGAAGTTCAGACCAGAGAAGTAGAAGGAAAATCCAATACTCCACAGGCACTGGTCCCGCTCTTCTTCTCTGATCTCACTGGCAACTTTCTCTGGACTATAGATATGGGAAATTACCATTGAATGAGATATCTGCAACACATGGGTGAGGAGAAGCACAACTGTAGAAACAATTGCAAGACCATGATTAAAATTCCCAGTCCTTTAAGTACATACTCCAGACTCTACTTTGCACTTTACCACATGTGGCCAAAGATAGGAAGACTCCCAAAAGAAACAAGTGCAAAAAAGTCTTAGAGAAGTTCCCCCATTGTTTAAGACATTATGATTCATCACAACCTCAAAGGCCAAAGGAGCTGGGAGAAAGAATGAAGTTAATGTCTTTATCCTTATGGTGACATGGAAAAATCTTTATAAATGCTTTCTGAAAATAGCAAAATGGTCAACCATTCTATAACACTTCACTTTGTTTAAAGAAAAAAAAAATGACATGTAAATGGGAGGAAGAAGAGGTACTGATCCACAGAAGATGGTACAAAAGGGTATGCTTAATTAGAGTAGAAAAAATTCTGGACAGATCAACATAAACGTTTAACAATGCTGATCTCTGAGTAGCAGAGCAGGAGTACAGTAGGGATACTCTCATGGCTTAAATGTCTGTTGCTTTAACATTTTTAGAATTAATACGAATTAGGTTGAACCGATGACATTTACATTTTTTGCAAGTCAAAACTGTCAAATATTAGCAGTTTCATTTGGCTCAACTTAAACAAATTTTACAATACAAAAGCCCAATAATGATTTTTAAAGTTAAGCAAAACATGATGCCTGGAGCTGCACTCAGCAGCAGCCCAGGTGGGTCTAGCCAGCACAGTGCAAAGTGAAATTCTGGCCGCCTTCGTCCCGATGTAGGGCTTCTATAAATCAGCGACAACCCAGCTCCTAAGCCTTAGGCTGTAACTCACAAACAATCCTTCTTCCACACCATCTTTCCCCAGTCCTCACCTCCCCAGAGACTGGGTCAATAAATTTAGTCAGCTCAACTCATGTTTCAGGGAGCACCCATCAAAAAGGGCCCCCAAGGACCTGGAGGTCCTTCCATACCCGGGAAAGGAGATCACTCAAAGGGCACATGGGCCCCTGTATAGGATGGGCTCCTCTCCTGAGGTGACCCACAGAATCCTGGTACCTTTTGGCATTGGTGTCCGATGAGTCATATGGTGACAGCGGGGGCAGGGTATCCACAGTCAATGTGTGCTTGTAGCCCCTAACCATCACTGGTGTGATCCAGGAAAACGTAGCAAAGGAGAGCAGTCCTGCATCATCCACAGGGTTGGGTGCCAGCCTAAGACAAATGAGACACTGTGTGTTCCAGGGCATAGAGGTTATTGCCCTGAGTCCCTAGTTTGAGCTCTTAACTGTAATAATAATCACAGCCACACTTAGAAGCCATGATTCCCACCCATTAGCCATTTGAGCAATGGCGTGTGCTCGGACCCGCTCATATCAGTCCGTGATAACTGATTTTAAGATTTTTAGGAGTTTTGCAAATTAGTTGCTAAACATGGCCAGTATTAAAAATTACTTAATTTTAAATAAATTGTCTTAAGGACAAAGGTAAGTACTTGAAACTCATCACTTCTTAATTATTTTACTAGATTTGGCTAGTATGTATGGTCTTTAGATTCTATAAATCTGTTGCATCTATACAGTAGAAATACAATGGAACAGGGTGCTATGCACATCTCTTCCCAACTTGGCATTCAATGACATCACATTGTCTTGAAATCAGCCACGGTAGGCCGTAAGAACTGATAAGTGCTACCCACCATGGAATTTTTTTAGTGAGCCAGTGCTCAAACCTCACAACCAACCCATGGGAACGAAGGCACCTGACCCATTTGTCATGAGGAAATGAAGATCGGGAAGCTGATTATCAGAGGCTGAAGTGCATGTCTTGTGCTCCCAGGAGGATGGGGAAGGTACAGAGCTGGGCATGACACCATGGCGATGAAGCAGGGAGGCTACCTAGGCAGGCACATGCTGGAGGCAAACTCATGGTTCTGCAGACCAGGAGGATGGAATGAATTAAAGCATTTAAAGTGCTTTGGCTGCGTAAATACCAGCTAGCAGATTAAAAAAAAAAAAAAAAAAGAGGGCAGAGGAGGGGCAAGGAGGAGAAGAAAGAAGAAATGGAAGAAGGCAGAAGGAAAAGGAGGAAAAGGAAGTAAAAAGAAAAGGAGGAGAAAGAGTAAACAGTTGAGGAGAAGGAAGAGAAGAAAAGAGGAAGAGGAAGAGGTAATGAAGGAGGAGAAGACCTTGGTTTTGCCCTTGCAAAATTAACCAATTAACCACCTAAGACAGAATAAAGTCAGAGACATGGAGCAATATCTACTGATTACTAAGCCATGAGTATATTCTGGACCCTGTAAGGGCTTTATACTTGTAGCAGATGCTGCCAGGATGCCGTGGGTCACAGACGCTTGGCTCAAGCTGACAACATCCCGTCTTCAATGTGAGCTATGCCCCCTTTTCACCACCTGTTTCAGTGCCTTCTCAGGAGCATAAGTGCAGCCCAGAATTGCAGGGCACTGATGCCTCCAGGGGCAAATCTTAACAAATGGGGAATATAGGAGCCCATGGACAAATGCACCCTCCTATCCTTTGGGTGGAAAATTGTACACTTTCCCAGGAAGACCTAGTAGAATCCAGCCCCTATTCCTACAGCAGTGACACTGATGACACCATGTTGTCCTTCCCTGACCCACTTCCCCTAAATCCTCCCTCCTGCTTCCTGGGATCACATCCTGAATGAGCTACCTGCATCCAAGTTCTTAGCTCAGACTCTGATTTTGGAGAACTCAAGCTAAGAGAATATTAACAATGTACCATGTACCTGGCACATGGTAAAACTTTCTAAAAGGTGGCTTTTATGATACAGTCATACATTACTTCATAGAATCATTACAACAAATCATTGGAATGGACAGAAGGAGGGAATAATGACACCATTTTGTAGGCAAGAACATAGTGGCACAGAGAAGTTAAAGTCCTTGGCCTTAGAGTTGAAAATCTTAGAGTTGAAAAGTGGTGGAGCAATGATTCAAACCCACTCCTTGCTGACTCCAAGGTCCCCATCATTTTCTTAAGCTCTACACCACATTGCCTCTCCACAAAACAATTATAGCTCAGCCAAAACAGTGGGTAGTTAGTGCTTTCCTGCCTGGGGCTAGTTATGGTAGCCTATTCCCTCACCTTTCAACCTTCACCTCTCCCCTCAGAGGGCTCAAGGTGCGTCTTCGGTCCAGAGATTCTAGAAAAGAGCAATGCTGTGTCACCTCACTATAGAGATGCCACTTGGCCTTCTGATGTTCAGAGGACTGGACATAAGGGCCTTTTCCATGCAGAAAAGGCAGCATTTTATGATATTGTGACTAGTATAATATTAATAATATCACATCATATCATGTTAGAGTTAAGCTTGTGAGCTTGAAAGTCAAGCTACATGTGTTTCTATCCTGCAGTTCATACATGACCTAATTCTCTCTCCCCATCTGTATAACAGCCCTTTGGATTGTGAGCTTGCAACTGCTTCCATCAGTAGGTCCAGTCTATTTCTCCACTCCTAGAATCTGAGCTGACTTGTTCCTCAATTTGGTCAATAGAATGCTGTGAAAGAAATGGTGTGCCAGTTCTGAACTTGAATCTCAAGAAACCCTATATGCTTCAACTCATCCTTTTGGCAGTCTGCTCTCATACTAAGTGATCAAGCCCAGGATACCCTGATGGGAATTGATAGCCCATATGGCCCACTTGTTCCTATTGTCCCAGTCAGCAGCCACCTTGCCGACGGGAATATTTATAAGTAAGCCTACTCAAGACCAGATCAATCACCCACGTAAGCCCAGCCCAAGTTGCTGAACAAACCATAAAGTTGTATGCTAACTAAATGGCAATTGTTTTAGCATTCTAAGTGTTAACAGTTAGAAAGTTTGTGTGTTACAGAAAAAAAAGCTACCTGGTGAACTTTCAGCAAGTTACTTAACTTCTCTGTGCCTCATTTGCCCGCCCATCAGATAAAGATAATAATACCTCCATGGTGGCTGGGAAGAGCAAATGAGACCATGTTTGTAAAGTACTTGGACAGGTCCTGGCACAATGAAAGCTTTCCTTAAACACTAGCTAATGTTCTCTCAGCAAAGGATAACAGGAGTGGCTAATGGATGGATGGATGGATGGATGGATGGATGGAAGACACAAAGACAAGAGAATACAGAGCAGCAGCATGGGGAGCAGGGCCAGAGCCTACTCTCCTGATAGGTTAGAAACTAATTCTGGAGGTTCTCCCCCGGCCCTCCATCCAATCCTCCTCCTGGCTTACCTTGCATAGGGTCTCACCGGGATCATGGTTTTTAGGCTGGAGTCATATCTTTCTATAAAGGTTCTCCGCTGGCCTCGCCGATCCAGATCTGAGATAAGGTAGGGGCCTTCACCCACCATCCTGATGGCAGCCTGGAGCCCTGGCCTATTGGCCTAGGGACACTTTCACTATATAGCAGAAAGATGAGGAAGGTTACTGAGAAATGAGGACACTCTGAAATGGGTTCAGGCATTCCACCCATACTCTACCCAGATCAGCTTCCTTGCTCCAACCCATTAGACAGTTTCACCAATTAGCTTTCTACATTTATGGGTCAGGTGGGGGTGGAGGGTGAGGTGTGGCCAGAAACCCTGCCACATCCTTCAGTTCCACTTTGAGGTTTCCTTATTAGCCAGGACATTCTGTGCCTCTTCTTTTCCATTTTGGGTTGACTGGGACAAAAAAAGGCTATCATGGATTGTCTGTTGGGAGTTAGTCTGTGACCAGCCCTGAATCCCAGACCAACAAAAGAGCTCCAGGAAGGTATGTTTGCTGTCACACAAATTTGCTTCACAAAGAGTGAAGTTTGTCTCACACACCTCTTTTTCTTCCGGCTTCTTGTGTGTCCACACTGCCTTATACCCAAGGGCTAGAGACTTCAAATGAGACTACCTCTCAGGACAGGGCACATCTGGACAAACCCACATTCCCCCCCTCCACTTCTGGGACCACTGTCCCTAAGGAAAACCAACAATCTATGTGGAGATAACACTTTTTGGAGTGCCTGTCCAGTCCATAAACCAACCACCCCATTCACCAATCACCTAAACCTAATGAATAGAGAATAATCCTTGAAGGTTTGCCTATTCCTGGTTTCAGTCCTTTCCTGAATGAAACCCCAGCTCTATTCTTCCCCTAGGATTCCATAAAATCTCCCTCCCTATAAGCTAGAGATGAATTCTCCCTTTTTACCCAAATTATCTTAAGTTGTTTTTTGTCATTTACCACCAGAGGCCTCACCACTAATACATGTATATGTATATATATACATACACATACACATATGTGTGTGTGTGTATACATACACACTCATACATGGGGTTGCCATTCCCATGAATTTTCTCAGGAAGTTTTCATGGCTAGAAACATCAAATAAACCAATTCCTATCAAGGTTTTAATGACTGACAATCAAATGACAGAGTTAGAAATGTTCTCAGATTCAATATTTTACAAACTCTTCATTACACAGAAGAAGAAATGAAGACCAAAAGAAGGGAAAAGACTTACTCAAGAATATATGGTAGTGATACTAGCATCATGGATGAATAAAACAACTTTTGTTTGTGTCTCTCCTACTCTCAACAATAATTTGCCATCTATTCACCAATAAAAGTGTCCTTCTGAGAGCTGTGGGATCCAGCACCATATGCCAAGAAACCGAGGAGTCTTGCCCACCCATGTATCAGGTAATGGACATAGAGACCTTGTTCCTGGCTCTGGGCCTTGAAGTGGTCCATGAACTAGCTCCAGACCTCCTTGGCCATAGTCTAGGAGTCCCTGAAAAATATTACCTTAGACAATCACTAAGGACAAGAGAACTTTTGGAGAAGTCCAGATTCCCAGTGGAAATTTTCCAGCACACCATTCAAACAAAAAAATATAAGTCTGGATGTATTGGAGAGGGAAAAGGGAATATTTTGACTTTATCCACACTACAACTCCCCCAAGGCAGCATAGCTTAGGGCCAAAAGAGATCTTCTCAGCCTATGATTTCTCTTATAGGAGAAAGAGAAAACTGGCTTCCAGAGCTGGCATCCAGCTGCACAGGGGGATGATAAAGAAGCCTATTTCTCTTTCACCATATATAGAGGACTGAATTCTGAACTTCATCAGCCTGGCAAGAAGAGGCTTCAAGAGAGGCACATAGGACTCTTGGAGGACATTAAAGGAACATGAATCCTACTAACTGCATCACAGATTACATCAAGAAACCTGCTTTTGAATCATTGAGAATACCTCATTCACGCATGTTTCCAACTGGTTCACAGGCACCCCTAGCATTCCACATGCCTCATCTACACATATACCCAGCCTGTGGCCAGCTCCCTATACATGTTGCCAGTGGCAGCAGTGAGAGGAAGATTTGACGGATAGCTAGTGAGCATCATGGAAAACCAAACCACACCAAATCTGTGGGCTAAGGAGAGACCACAAACTTGAGCTTTAGCACCAGTTTTGGGAAAACAAAATGAAGGCTGTCAGCATCCAGCCTGGCACTTTGCAGGATTGATGGAAAGCATATAGCCTTAAGAAGAGCAAGGAAGAGCTAGAAATATGGAGTAGGCATATCCATAGAATGTCTGAGAAAGGCCTAGACTCCCAGCAAGGATCATGGAAGGTATTTCTTTCCCAGAGACTGTTAGTAAAGATTGGAGGAGGTAACTGATGTTTCAAATGTGAAGACAGCAATGCAAAACTTTAAGGAGCATGAAAAATTAAAGAAACATGGCACCACCAAAGGACAATAATAATATTCTCAGAAATATGGAGATTGCAAGTAACCCAGTAAAGAAATGAAAACATCTGTTTTAAGGAAACTGAAGGAATTACAAGAAAATTCAGAAAGACATTTCAGATAAATCAGGAAAACAGTACACAACCAAAATGAGAAGTTTAACACAGAGACAGAAATTATTAAAAGAACCAAACAGAAATTCTGGAAGTAAAAAATATAATGAATAAAATGAAAAGTGTAATAGGATCAACAACAGAAAGAATCTATGAGTTAGATGACAAGAAATTTGAGATTATCCAGTCAGAGAACTAAAAAAGAATTAAAAAATTAAAAATTAAAAAATTAAGAATTAAAAAAGAGTGATGAAAACCTATGCAATCTATAGAATACCATCAAAAGAAACAATTTGTTAATTGTTGGAGTTTCAGAAAAAAGAGGAAGTATGAGACAGAAGACTTATTTAAAGAAATAATGGAAGGGCACCTGGGTGGCTCAGTGAGCTATGTATATGACTTTGGCTCAGGTCATGATCTCAAGGTCCTGGGATCGAGCCCTGAGTTTGGCTCCCTGATCAGCAAGGAGTCTGCTTCTTCCTCTCCCTCTGACCCTCCCCCTTGTTCATGATCTCTTTCTCTCAAATGAATAAATAAAAAATCTTAAAAGATTAGAAATACGGGCTGTGACAAACCACTGAATTCTATTCCCAAAACCAATAATACACTATATGTTAGCTAACTAGAATTTAAATAAAAATTTAGAAGGGGGGGGGGGAATAATGGCTACAAACTTCCTAAATCTAAGTAAAGATTTGAATACCCAAGTTCATGAGCCATATAGGTCACCAAAGAAACTCAAAGAGATTCTTTCTAACACACATTAAAATAAAATTGTCAAAAATCAGAGAGAATCATAAAAGCAGTAAGAGAAAAGAAGCTTGTAACTTACAAGGGAACTCCAATAAGGGTATTAGTGATTTCTCCGCAGAAACCATACAGGCCAAGAGAGTGGGATGATCTATTCAAAGTGCCAAGAAAACAAAACCAAAAACAAATACCTACCAACCAAGAATGCCCTAACTGGCAAAGGTATTATTCAGAAATGAAAGTGAAATACTTTCCCAGGCAAACAAAATATGAGGGAGTTTATCACCACTACACCTGCCTTAACAAGAATTGCTGGAAGAAATTCTTCAAGCTGAAATTAAAGGATACTAATTAGTAACATGAAAATTTGTAACATACTGACTAATGTAAGTATATAGTCAAATTCAGAATACTCTAATACTGTAATATGGTAGTGTGTTAACAATTCTAATAGAAAGACTAAGAGGCAATAATTTTTAATAAATACACAATATAAAAAGGGACAAATTGTGACATCAATAACATAAAATAGAGGAGTAAAATGGTAGAGTTTTTGTATGTGATCAAAATTAAGTTCTTATCAACATAAAATGACAATTATATTTATAAAATGTTTTATATAAGCCTTAAGGTAAAAGGTTTTTAAGCAAAAACCTACAACAGATTTACAAAAGATAAAGAGAAGGGAGTCAAAGCATACCACTATGAAGTCATCAATTCACAATGAAACTGCAAAATAGCCAGAAAAAAAAAATAAGATGGTATTAGTAAGTCTTTACCCATCAATAAATATGTGAAATGTAAATGGATTAAATTCTACAATCAAAAGGCATAGAGTTGCTGGCTGGATGAAAAAAATAAGAAGACCCAACTATGTGCTACCTACAAGAGACTCACTTCAGCTTTAAAGACATACATAGGCTCAAGGTGAAGGGATGGAAGAAGGTATTTCATTCAAGTGGAAACCAAAGGACAGCAGGCATAGCTATACTTATATCAAACAAAATATATTTTAAACCAAAAATTATAATAAGAGACAAAGAAAATTACTATACCATGATAAAAGGATCAGTTAATCAAGAAGATATAACAATCATATGTATAATATATACACACACATATATTGTATAAATATAAAAGATGATAGATAGGTATGTTTTAATGATGGGACACCTAAATATATTAAGCAAATACTAACAGATCTGAATGGAGAAATAGACAATAATACAATAATATTAGGTAACTTTTAAAAATTCAATTAGCCAATATATAGTACATAATGAGTTTTAGATGTAGTGTTCAATGATACTTTAATACTCCACTTTCAACATTAGCTAGGTCATCCAGACAGAAAATCAATAAGGAAATACAGGACTTGAACTACATTTTAGACCAACTGGACGTAACAAACATATATTGAATATTCTGTACAACAACACTAAAATGCACCTCTTTGTTAGGAACACCTGGAATGTTCTCCAGGATAGATAATGATGGGTCACAAAACAAGTTGTAGCAAATTTAAGATGACTGAAATCATACCAAGTATTTTTTTTATCACAATGGTATGAAATGAAATCAATAACAAAAGAAAGCTGGAGAGTTCACAAATATGTGGAAATTAGACAACACATTTCTGACCAACCGATGAGTCAAAGAAGAAATCAAAAGGAAAATGAAAAAAAAAAATCTTGAAACAAATTGGAAACACAATATAACAAAACTTGTAGTATGTAGCAGAAGTAATCCCCAAATGGAAATTTATAGTGATAAATGTCTACATTAAGAAAAATAAAAGATTTCAAATAAAGAACCTACACTTCAATGAACCAAAAAAAAAAAAAAAAGGAAGAACAAACTAAGCCCAAAGTTAACAGAAAGAAATAACAAAAATCAGGGCAGAAATAAATAAACTAGAGATCAGAAAAAACAATATAAAAGATTAATGAAGCTAAAAACTGGTTTTTTGAAAGGATAAGCAAAATTGAACAAATCTTTAGCTAGACTATAAGAAAAAGAGAAGACTTGTAAATAAGATGAGAAAAAGTAGATACTACAACTGATAGTACAGAGATACAAATGATCATAAGAGACTACCAGAACAACCATACATTGACAGATTGGATAACTTACAAATAATTGATAAATTCCTAGAAAAATGAAGTTCATCAAGACTGAATAATAAAGAAAAAGAAAATCTGAACAGAACACATGACCCAAACTATCCCCCAAAAAGAAAATCCAAGACCAGATGGTTTCACTAATGAATTCTACTAAACATTTAAAGAAGAATTAATGTCAAATATTCTCAAATTCCTCCAGAAAATTGAAGAGGAGATATTACTCAAAACTTATAAGACAAAAATTACCCTACTACTAACACCAGATAAGGACATTACAAGAAAAGGAAGCTATAGGTCAATATCCTAATGAATATAGATGCAAATATTCTCAAAGAAATATTAGCAAACTGAATTCAACAACAGATTAAAAAATCATACATCAGCCATTAATCAACAATTAATAAATAAATAAATAATAAAATTAAATATCATATACCATGATCAAGTGGAGTTTATCCCTGGGAAGAAAGGAAACAATAAAACACTCATGACTAAACTTAACAAAGGAGGTGAAAGATCTGTACACTTTGAGGAAAGAAATTGAAGACACAAATGGGAAGCTATCTTGTGTTCATGGTCAGAAAAATTAATATCATTAAAATATCCATACCACACCAGTTATCTATAGATTTGACACAATCCCCATAAAAATTCTAATGACATTTTTCACAGAAATAGAAAAAACAATTCTAAAATTTGTACTAAATCACAAAAGACCCTGAATAGCCAAAGAAGAAAGAAGAACAGAGCTGGAGGCATGACACTTCCTGGTTTCAAACTATACTACAAAGCTATTGTAATCAATGGTGCTGGTATAAAAACAGACACATAAAACAATAGAACAAAATTGAGAGCCCACAGATAAACATATATGTATACATATATACATATATAAATACATATATAGTCAATAATATTTGAAAAGGAATCTGAGAATACTCTACAGGAAAAGATATTCTCTTTAATAAATGGTATAAGGAGAACTGGATAATCACACACAGATGAATAAAATTGGACTCTTATCTTAACACTACTCACAAAAATTAACTTGAAATGGATTAAAGAAATAAACTTAAGAAGTAAAACCATAAACTCCTAGAAGTAATCAGAGGGAAAAGCTTGTTGTCTTGACAATAATCCCTTGACATGACTCAGAAGCACTAGGAAAATAAAAAACAAAAATAATTAAACAGAACTACATTGAGCTAAAAGTCTTCTGCACAGCAAGAGAAAAAAAATCAACAAGATGAAAAGACAACCTACAGAATGGGAAAAAAAAATTGCAAATCCTGTCTCATAAAGAGTAAATATCCAAAGTATATAAAGAACTCCTACAACTCAAAAGCAAAATAAAACAAAAAATTTGATTTAAAAATGAGCAGAGGAACTGAATGGACATTTTTCCAAAGAAAACATACGAATGATAGACAAGTACATGAAAAGGTGCTCAACATCACTAATCATCAGCGAAATGCAAGTCAAAACCACAAGGAGATATCACTGCATACCTGTTAGAATGACTATCAACAAAAAGACAAGAGATAACAAAGTGTTGACAAAGACATAGAGAGAAGGGAATTCTTGTGCACTGTTGGTGAGAATATAAATCAGCACAGCCACTACAGAAAACAGATGTAAACTCCTCAAAAAGTTTACAATAAACAAACAAAAGCCCAGGGCCAGACGGCTTCCCGGGGGAATTCTACCAAACATTTAAAGAAGAACTAATTCCTATTCTCCTGAAACTGTTCCAAAAAATAGAAATGGAAGGAAAACTTCCAAACTCATTTTATGAGGCCAGCATCACCTTGATCCCAAAACCAGACAAGGATCCCACCAAAAAAGAGAGCTATAGACCGATATCCTTGATGAACACAGATGCGAAAATACTCAACAAAATACTAGCCAATCGGATTCAACAGTACATTAAAAAGATTATTCACCAAGACCAAGTGGGATTTATTCCAGGGCTGCAAGGTTGGTTCAACATCCGCAAATCAGTCAATGTGATACAACACATCAATAAAAGTAAGAACAAGAACCATATGATACTCTCAATAGATGCTGAAAAAGCATTTGACAAAGTACAACATCCCTTCCTGATCAAAACTCTTCAAAGTGTAGGGATAGAGGGCACATACCTCAATATCATCAAAGCCATCTATGAAAAACCCACCGCAAATATCATTCTCAATGGAGAAAAACTGAAAGCTTTTCCGCTAAGGTCAGGAACACGGCAGGGATGTCCATTATCACCACTGCTATTCAACATCGTACTAGAGGTCCTAGCCTCAGCAATCAGACAACAAAAGGAAATTAAAGGCATCCAAATCGGCAAAGAAGAAGTCAAATTATCACTCTTCGCAGATGATATGATACTATATGTGGAAAACCCAAAAGACTCCACTCCAAAACTGCTAGAACTTATACAGGAATTCAGTAAAGTGTCAGGATATAAAATCAATGCACAGAAATCAGTTGCATTTCTCTACACCAACAGCAAGACAGAAGAAAGAGATATTAAGGAGTCAATCCCATTTACAATTGCATCCAAAACCATAAGATACCTAGGAATAAACCTAACCAAAGAGACACAGAATCTATACTCAGAAAACTATAAAGTACTCATGAAAGAAATTGAGGAAGACACAAAGAAATGGAAAAATGTTCCATGCTCCTGGATTGGAAGAATAAATATTGTGAAAATGTCTATGCTACCTAAAGCAATCTACACATTTAATGCAATTCCTATCAAAGTACCATCCATCTTTTTCAAAGAAATGGAACAAATAATTCTAAAATTTATATGGAACCAGAAAAGACCTCGAATAGCCAAAGGGATATTGAAAAAGAAAGCCAACGTTGGTGGCATCACAATTCCGGACTTCAAGCTCTATTACAAAGCTGTCATCATCAAGACAGCATGGTACTGGCACAAAAACAGACACATAGATCAATGGAACAGAATAGAGAGCCCAGAAATAGACCCTCAACTCTATGGTCAACTAATCTTCGACAAAGCAGGAAAGAATGTCCAATGGAAAAAAGACAGCCTTTTCAATAAATGGTGCTGGGAAAATTGGACAGCCACATGCAGAAAAATGAAATTGGACCATTTCCTTACACCACACACAAAAATAGACTCAAAATGGATGAAGGACCTCAATGTACGAAAGGAATCCATCAAAATCCTTGAGGAGAACACGGGCAGCAACCTCTTCGACCTCTGCCGCAGCAACATCTTCCTAGGAACAACGCAAAAGGCAAGGGAAGCAAGGGAAAAAATGAACTACTGGGATTTCATCAAGATCAAAAGCTTTTGCACAGCAAAGGAAACAGTTAACAAAATCAAAAGACAACTGACAGAATGGGAGAAGATATTTGCAAACGACATATCAGATAAAGGACTAGTGTCCAGAATCTATAAAGAACTTAGCAAACTCAACACCCAAAGAACAAATAATCCAATCAAGAAATGGGCAGAAGACATGAACAGACATTTCTGCAAAGAAGACATCCAGATGGCCAACAGACACATGAAAAAGTGCTCCATATCACTTGGCATCAGGGAAATACAAATCAAAACCACAATGAGATATCACCTCACACCAGTCAGAATGGCTAAAATCAACAAGTCAGGAAATGACAGATGCTGGCGAGGATGCGGAGAAAGGGGAACCCTCCTACACTGTTGGTGGGAATGCAAGCTGGTACAGCCACTCTGGAAAACAGCATGGAGGTTCCTCAAAATGTTGAAAATAGAACTGCCCTATGACCCAGCAATTGCACTATTGGGTATTTACCCTAAAGATACAAATGTAGTGATCCAAAGGGACACATGCACCCGAATGTTTATAGCAGCAATGTCCACAATAGCCAAACTATGGAAAGAACCTAGATGTCCATCAACAGATGAATGGATCAAGAAGATGTGGTATATATACACAATGGAATACTATGCAGCCATCAAAAGAAATGAAATCTTGCCATTTGCAACAACATGGATGGAACTAGAGCGTATCATGCTTAGCGAAATAAGTCAAGCAGAGAAAGACAACTATCATATGATCTCCCTGATATGAGGAAGTGGTGATGCAACATGGAGGCTTAAGTGGGTAGAAGAATAAATGAAACAAGATGGGATTGGGAGGGAGACAAACCATAAGTGACTCTTAATCTCACAAAACAAACTGAGGGTTGCCGGGGGGAGGGGGTTGGGGAGAAGGGGGTGGGATTATGGACATTGGGGAGGGTATGTGATTTGGTGAGTGCTGTGAAGTGTGTAAACCTGGTGATTCACAGACCTGGGGATAAAAATATATGTATATAAAAAATATATGTTTATAAAAAATAAAAAAAAAAAAAATAAAATAAAAAAAAAAAGTTTACAATAAAACTGCAATAGGATTCAGCAATCCCAATTCTGGGTATATATCCAAAGGAAATGAAATCAGGATCCTGAAAAGATACCTGGACCTTCACACCCATTGCAGCATCATTCACAATAATCAAGATATGGAAACAATTTATGGATGAATTAAAAAGAATGGATTAAAAAGATGTGGTGTACATATACAATGGAATATTATTCAGCCCTGAGAAAGAATGACATTCTGCCGTTTGGGACAACAAAGATGGACCCGGAGGAAATTATGCTGAGTGAAGAAGTCAGACAGAGAAAGACAAATACTGTAGGATACACACTTACATCTAGAATCTAAAAAAGCTAAACTCATAGTAACAGGGAGTAAAACAATGGTTGCCAGGGGTTGGATGGTGGAGGAAATAGGGATATTTTGGTGAGAGTTAGGTAAAAATTTCTAGTTAGGAGTAAATTCTGGGTATCACAAATACAACATGGTGATTAAAGTTAACAACACTGTATTACATACTTGAAAGTTGCTAAGAGAGTGGATCTTAAACATTTCACTTCAAAAGAGAATGATAATTTTGTGAGATGATGGAGGTTTTAACTCATGTTACTGTGGTAGTCATTTCACAATAAAGTCTATCAAACCTGCATATCATACACATTTAAATGTATAATATGATAAGTTGTATTATATGACAATTATATCTCAATAAAGCAGGGGGGCAGAAGCAGAGTCTACATAAAATGAGTGGCACTATCTCATCTGGGACAGGCTAGATATAGAGAAACTGACATGTCCACTTTTTTCCAATTACTCCGGAAAACCCCTTGCATATATTATATTACAAGAAGCACCTCTCTGGAATAATATATTCTTTATTACAATAGAATTTAAAAATTAAAATGGCTTCACATCAAAAAGACAAATCCCCCAAAATAGAAACAAGCATTACAAACAACTGGAGGGGAATAAATGTTTTGTAGGCAATAATACTGCTCAAAATCTCTTCTGTCATTCAATTAATGAATACTAAAGATATGAATACCATGGATCTCTAGATTCTTAGTTCAAATAGGAACTCCCTAAACTTCTTGTCAACCTGTGCTGTACTCCAAAGCCCTCCCTCCATTTCCACCACCTAATACTGCACTCCAGCAACGTCACATGTCTGAACAAATTGCCAATTATTTCCACCTCTTGGTCACCACTATTACAACCTGGAAAAATGTAACATCATTCCCTTCACTTGACCACTTCCTGTTCAGCCTCAATTCAGGCTCAATTCAGACATTTCTCCTCTAGGAAAACTTCCCTACTTACTTATCTATTTTCCTAAACAGACTGAAAACTAAGCACAAAATAACACACATGAAAATGTAAATCGCAGCATAGTGTTAGCCCTGCAGCTGGGGGTGGGGGGGGCAGGGAGGAACACAGAATGAAAACAAAACTTAAAACTAAGAATTCAATCAAAGAAATAAAATGGGGCATATAATAATGGATTCACCCCAAATAGTTTTATTGACAAATGACATCTCAGTGCCAGCCCTTGATAGGCAAGGAGGAACTGAAACATAAAAAACAGAGGGATAAGTGGAAGACAAATACCAAGCTGATAGACTTAAACCCAACCACATCAATAATTACATTTAATATAAATGGAGTAAACACTTCAGCTAAAAACTAGAGATTGTCAGACTGGGTATAAAAGCAAGACGCAATGATATGGTACCCACAAGAAATGGATTTTAAGTATAAAGATACAAATAGATTGCAACTAACAGAATGAAAAAAGAACTACCATGTAAACAGCATTAGAATTGTCAACTCTGTGAGCAAAGAGTTTATCAACTAGAATATGGTACTTCTAAGAGTATAGTACAGTATGAAAAAGGCGGAAAAGTATAACTTTACAGTAGAGAAACCTGACAAATACTATTTCAAACTAGATGATCAAGGTCAACATCAATAGTAACAAGTCACGGGTGTTTGTTTGTTTTTTAATTTTAGTAACAAGTCATATTAATCAAAAGACATAATTTTTTAAAAGATCAAGAACAAACTGTGGGTTTCGTGGGGGTGGGGGTGGGAGTCTGGTGGTGGGTATTGTGGAGGGTACGTATTACATGGAGTAGTGGGTGTGGGGCATAAACAATGAATTTTGGAACACTGAAAAAAAATAAGATTTAAAACAAACAAAAAGACCAAATTTTTAAAAATATTGTTAAAGATTAAAAATGAAGCAACATGCTGGCATAAATGTGATTCACCTAACTACAAAAAATTAGTATGCAAAAGTTACAAAGAATGCTCTATATATCAATAACAAACGGACAATAAACTGGAGAAATGAGCAAAAGATATCAACAGGCAGTTCACAGATGAGCCAAACAAACAACACAAAAATGCTCTATCTCTGAGCATCAAGGAAGTGAGCATTAAAGCCACAATCACAGTAAGAACTATTTTTCATTCTTCAGATAGGTAATACTTAAGTCTGAACATTTTAAGTCTTGACATGTGTGTGGATCACAGCAGTTCTTAGACCCTGTTAATAGGAATATATATTGTTTAACTAATTTATAAAGCAATTTGGCATTACCTGTTCATGTTCAAGATTATTTTAGTAACATAGCCAGCATACATAAGCCTCCTTATGTATTTAAATGCTCAGAACCAATTCTGTCTATTCAAGGAGTCCTATAGAGAAGACTTGTGAGCTCCTTCTCACTGTCCTCACAAATTCTCCCCTACCTCTGTTAGCCTCTTTTCAATCATACTCACTAATATCAACACTGAATTTCAATCTAGAAAAACAATCCATGGAACTAGAGAATATTATGCTAAGCAAAATAAGTCAGTCAGAAAAAGACAAATACCATATGATTTCACGCATATGTGGAATTTAAGAAACCAAACAGATGAATATGGGGGAAGGGAAGGAAAAAAGAAGTAAGATAAAAACAGAGAGGGATGAAAACCATCAGAGACTCAAGTGTAGGGAACAAACTGAGTGTTGCTGGAGGGGAGGTTGCTGGGAAGGTAATTGGATAGTGGACATTAAGGAGGGCATTTGATGTAATAGCACTGAGTATTGTATGCAACTGATGAATCACTGAATTCTACCCCTGAAACTAATAATAGAGTATATGTTAACTAAATTATACACTACGTATAATACGTATATGTATGTATAAATTGTACAATATAGAAAAGGGGAAAAAAGAAATGACTCGACAGTGAACAAACCTGACAAATACTACCTCAACAGGTGATCAGGATCAACATCAACAGTGAAAAACCATGGTGACAGCATGTGTCCTTGATATGACGGGATGAGAAGGGCACTTTACTTCTGTGGTCCTCCTCCCCAAAACCCATAATTCCAGTCTAATCATAGGAAAAAATAAAAGACAAGTCCCTTGAGGGACAGCCTACAAAATACCTGAGCAGTACTGCTTAAAACTTTCAAGGTCATCAAAAAACAAGGAAAATCTGAGAAATTGTTGCAACCAAAAAGAGCCTAAGGAAATATAATGAGTATATCCTGGATGAGATCCTAGGATGAAAAAGGGACATTAGGTAAAAACTAAGGAAAGCTAAATGAAGAATGGATATTAGTCAATAATGATGTACCAATAAGTGTTCATTAATCTTAACACATATGTAAGATGTTAATAGTAATGTAAGATGCAATAACCCTCTGTACTCCTTTCACAACTTTTCTGTAACAAAAAGTTATCCTTAAAAAATAGTTTACTTTTTTAAAATGTGTAAGAAAATATACACCAATTTCAAGATGGTAGTTACCTCCAGGAGGCAAAGGAATGAGATCTGGAAGTTATGCAGGGATTGCCCTATGACATTGTAGCATTTAACTATATATTTAAGAATGGAAAAGCTGGAACCAGGCTGTGGGGTTAGGAAGAAACTCTTATGGGAAGTGACACTAGAGTTGATTGGCTGCAAAAGAGAAGAGAGGTGAGAAAGAGAGAGTTAGAGAGAAAGCCCAGGTGAGGCATTCAGCTGAGACTGGGTGTGGTGCCTGCCCAGTAGGCTCTTAAGGTCACCATATGGGCAAGACTAAACCCTAGGCAGAAGTTCCCCAACCCTACCTCAAGAGCCTTCCCGCAAGATTTCCATTTGGCTGTTTATCAGAAAGCCCTTCAGAGCTTCCTCTACCCAAATCATCATGCGCCGCCCTGGGGCCTCTCGGCTTTTCCAGATTTGCTGGAAGACAATGAAGAGGGACGCTTAGGGATGCTTAGACTGAGAAAGTAAAGAAACTGGCTTCTCACCTTTGGACAGGTCCTTGGCTTCTTATATAATTGCATTCCAGCCCTGGCCAGAGAGACAGGAGGAGGGAAATCTGGACATGGGCACAGCCTTGCATACAGTCTTTATATTACATTCTTACCCTCCCTGTTAGTGTCACAACATAGCATGAACAGCTAAGCTGTGGTCCCTGACCAGCTCCCGGTGGCTTCCCACTGCCTCTGGGCCACTTCCCCTGCCTGCAGTGCCCTTAGGGCTGCACAGAAGTTAGTCTGAGCAAACTGGAGGTAAGAGGCAGAGTAGCTGATAAAGAAGAAAGGTCACTCCAACTTCTGAAACCCAACTGAAATTATTTGGGGAGGGAGAGAGAATCACAGAATCCAAGAATTAAAAGAATTCAAGAGGACATCATCCATGGAAAACTCAATGTTTCCAGTGGGAATTTCCTTTTAACCAACCAAATCATGATTCAGCGAGCTGTGGCAACAGACCTCGGCCCACTCTCATGACTGCCTCCATGGGTATTTCAGCAAACAAATGGATAGCCTGACTTAGTCATGAGGAAATATCAGACAAACCCAAAGGAACATTCCACAAAACCACTGGCCTGTGCTCTTTAAAATTGTTTGCATTATGAAAGACAATGAAAAGAGGGGAATGGGTTCGGATTAACAGCAACTGAAGATACCTGACAGCTAAAAGCAATATAATCCCACACTGGGTCCTGGACCAGGAAAAAATAAAATTAAAGATTATTTTGGGACAATTAGTGAAACCTGAATATGGGCTGTAGGGTACATAATAGTATTATATCAAAGCAAAATTTTCTGATGTTGATAATTGTACAATTTGACCATTAATAATTGTGATAATCATGGTTATATAAGAGAATGTCCTTATTCTTAGGAACTATATACTAAAGTATTTAGAGATAATGGAGTAAAATGTCTGCAATTTACTCTCAGATGTGTCAGAAAAATAATAATTATGCACAGAAATGGAATGTTGAAGCAAATGTGCAAAATGTTACTTTGCAATTTCGAGTGAAGGGTAGTTAAAATTTCTTAGCATTATTGTTGTTACTTTTATGTCTTTAAAATCATTTCAAAATAAAAAGTCGAACCTTGTTTGTTGTTGTTGTTAAAGAAAAAAGCCCTAAAGGGGCCCTAAAGGGAATGAATTGTTTTCTTTCTCTGGAACTGAACACGATTTTCCTGCAACAGTCACTCTGCGCTCAGGTGTCACGTAGACTACATTTATCCCTCCTTACGTGCCCTCCGATGTGTGAGGACAATCACCGTGTCCCTCTGATCACCCCCAGCAACCCATCTGCAATTTCTCTCCTGTCCAAACTATATGGCTCCAGTCTCTAGGATCCAGATTTCCTCTTCCTAAGGGTGTGGGTTTCATTATCCATGGAGAACCGTTAGTATGACCTCTATAATTTTTCTCACTTTCCTAATGGCAAATAATTCTGGCAGCAAGCTGTCATCAGCTCATCTCAAGGGGTCTGGATTCCAAGATGCCAAACAGGAGACCAGGCCTCCCTGGCCATGTTCAGGTAATCAGAGTGTGTAGGAAATTGGTGCTGGGAGGTAATTTCCTTGAGCGCTCCATGGGGAATGCAGAGTTATGATTACCTAAGACGGCTTGGAAGCGTTGCAGCAGGAATGGCACCTTGCTAAATTTGGCAGCCCTGGGGGGAAATTGAGACTTTTTAATTCAGGAAGTCTGCTTTGGCTAATGTCTCTATCCCCGTCTGTCGTGGCATCCTCTGCCAGGAGTGAGGAGCTGCCTGGAGTGGCAAATCTGCTTGCTGGCAGCCAGGGGGTGGGGGTGGGGGGAGCTTTGAAGGGAGCTGAAAGGAGTGAAGACAGGACCGGGCCAGAGCCCCTGCAGCCATCATGATTCTGTTCCTGGCAGCTTTTTTTCCACTCAGAGCATCTGAGTGTTGGGCCGAACTGAGGGTGGGGTTGAATCTGAGGGTTGGCAGGGGATTGAAGAAGGTCCCTGGTGCATCCCTCTGCTTTTTGGCGGGGCATTCCCAAGCTGACCTCAATAGACCTGACAAGGTAGAAGCAGGAAGGTCTCTGTTTAGAGCAGTGGACACAAACGAGTGGACCATGGACCACATACGACTTACCAGTCCATTTTATTTGGTCTGTACAGTTTTTAAATTTTTCTGAATTTGAATTAGGACATATTATATTAAAAGAAAAAAGACCTCTGACTTATGATGAAATATCATAAGTCTCCATGCCCACGTGGCTACAATCCCCTCACACTGAGCAGAAGTACCCCTTTTCTGGCAGGGCATACATGATTTAGCTTGCCACAATCCTCACTACACCTTACTGTCTCCCCATCTCTGGGGTTCTGGGGAACTCAGCATTTATCCTCACCTTTGCACTGCTGTTTTCCTTGTAGTCGATTCATTTTTCTCTATCTTTGCTCTCCAAAGAGGGAGGACAAAAGGTATCTCGAGGGCGTTTCAAGAAGAAATATTTTCCACATCTACTTACTTTGCTCAATTAGGTTCCATTTCTGCCTCCCAGACCCAGAAAATTAACAAATTCTCAATTGAATTCTCAAATTATTATTTACCAAATTATTACATAATTATTCTATATTCTATATTCTATCAAATTATTAATTATTTGATCATTATATCAAATAATTATTTGATTATTATATCAAATTATTAATTAAAAATTAATTTAATTCTCAAATTAATATTTGAGAATTGGATCCTTAGTTTTCCTTTGTGTCCGTGACGGAAATCCTTCTCTGGGACCCCCCTGCATCAGTCACATGCAGATACACTGTTAATGATAAACTCCGCCCCAGGTAAGAGATTAGGGCCCCTCTGGATTTCTTGATAAACCCGTTCTTAATTTCAAGCCACCCAAATCACCAATATCCACTGCTCTCGTGTCCTCTCCCCAACTCCCATAGCCCTGGCAACTCCCTCCAGGCCCTGGCTAGCCTCCCGCTCGGAGCAGCAGCTCTGGCTCGCTGTCCCCAGCCCCCAAGTAGGTAGCCAGACCCGGGCTTAAATTGCTGCTGGAGAGGGAGGCAGGAGGTGGAGAGAGGGCCGAAGGAAGCACAAATGGGTGAGAGGATGCTAAGCCTAGGGTACAGGAACGGGGGGCAGGGGTGTTGTCCAAAGCCTCTCTTTCCCGGAGCATCCCACAGAGTGACTTGTGATATGTTTCCAAATGAGGTCACCGTTCAGTGACAGCGACATTCTGACAAGATGGAAGGAAAATGAGAAAGCCCATCTCAGACCTGTGTGAACCACGTGGGAGTGCATTGTGAACTTAGGTTTTTGTTTGTGTGTTTGTTTTATAAATCCTGTGATTAAATAGTGAATGGGACAGCATGTCTAGGTGTGTGTTGAAGACTTCGTTGATTCAGTGTAGGCTTTTGTATGTCACTGATTTTGATGTCCTGGCTTGGACTTTGATGTCCTCTACTTTTTCTTGTACCTACCAGTGGCCTCCAAGAATGGAAGTACCCCAAGCCTCCCTTCTGCTCTGGGAGGCCACAGGTCCCTGCTGACTCGCATGTGGGCAGCCACGTTTGATGTGGTGTCACCCACCACAGCCTGGCCTGGGGAAGACAGACAAGGGCACTGGGGGCTGATTGCTACAGAGAGAAGCTCTACCTGGGCAGGAAATGCTAGTGTCCTGGTCCTGAGGAAAAGAAGATGAGGAGGAAGGGTCCAAAGTCATGGGGCTCCGTGGGTATTGCCGGCTGCCTATTAGCCTGAGACTTCTTCCGTCCACGGACCTCAGATTCAGCTTCCCTGTCCCATCTGCCTTGAGCCCTCCTCTCCAACTGTCCCATTCAACTGTCACCCTCACCACACCTGTGGAGGGAACTCTGGGGGACCAACATTCCCTCTGCCACATTAAAGGGCACTGCCCCGTCCCATTCCTTCAGTGACAGCCAAAGTTCACGCAGTGTGCTTGCACAGCTGCCCCTTCCTGGCCTGTCACATCACAGCTTTCTATAAACAAAAGAGAAATTGCCCCCAAGAAGCCCCCATTCTACAGGTGGAGAGTGTATGGAATCAGAGACCCTCCACGACCGGCTGGGGCAAGGCTGAGACCAGTAGCCAAGTCTCCTGACCCCCAGGCAGGGACCTCCTTTTCCATGGTCCTCCAAAAGTAAAGCAACTCTGAGGTCAGGAGATGAGATGGGTGTGTTGGGGTGGAGGGTAGCCAATCTTCAAAACAGAGAAAATCTCATTTATTGAAAAATGAAAGGTAATCTGAGCTCTTTCCCCCCCCCCCTTAAATTAAGTGAAAATTAGGTCAGGGCCTGGCACTGGCAGCTAATTCTTGCATATAAAATTTCCCACTTACCTCACTCTAAGCTTTGCAAACTCTAGAGGGCAGGACTTTTTCCATGTCTTGAGATCCTTCAAGTGCCTGGCCACAGGGCTTTGCTCAGAGTTGGCTGAAGAATTCCACGGTGGCCAGGGAATGGCTGGGAGCAAACAAATCTCCAAATTCAGAAGTGACAAATCCAAATTCACTTTTAAGAATTATTTGGACATTGGGCGCCTGGGTGGCTCAGTGGATTAAGCTGCCACCTTGGGCTCAGGTCATGATCCCAGGGTCCTGGGATCCAGTTCCACATTGGGCTCTCTGCTCAGCGGGGAGCCTACTACCCTGTCTCTCTCTCTCTCTGCCTGCCTCTCTGACTACTTGTGATCTCTCTCTGTGTCAAATAAATAAATAAAATCTTAAAAAAAAAAAAAAAAAAAAAAGAATTATTTGGACACTTTGGGGCACCTGGGTGGCTCAGTTGTTAAATACCTGCCTTAGGCTCCCGTGGTGATCCTGGGGTCCTGGGATGGAGCCCCGCATTGGGCTCCCTGCTCAGCTGGAAGCCTGCTTCTCCCTCTCCCACTCCGCCTGCTCATGTTTCCTCTCTTTCTGTGTCTCTTTCTGTCAGATAAATAAATAAACAAAATCTTAAAAAAAAAATAAAAGAAAAGAAAAGAAGAAGAAGAAGAATTATTTGGACATCTTAGAAGACCTCCCCCTCCTCTAACTCTCGTGGATTTTATCGCACATTTTACTGTCGTATTTTCAAGCCTGCCCAAAGCCTCCTCCTCCTCTTACACTGGTCAATCCCGCCCCCTGCTGGCTGTTTCTGGCTCCTGCACTTCCTGGGGATGCAGTTCCCAGGGCAAGCAGCCTCCGCCCCCACAGGGTACTTTGCTTCCTGCCCAAAAGGGAGGTGGAAAGTGGGGAGGGTATGTACACGATTGCCAGGTAGAAAAAGATACAAGGAGGAAGGCTTCCTGGACTCAGGGAGAGCTGGCCTGCAGAAGCTGTCCTTATTGGTCTGTGTCCCCTTTTGTTGGCCTCCATTCCTTCCTCCATAAATGCAAATCCCTGCTAATAAGATTATTTGACATCTGTACAGCCCTTTGTGTATCATGACGTTCTTCTCCTTTTATCACTTGATCTTCACCCCTACGCCAGAAGGTCTCTGAAACGCAGCCCAGACTCGCTTTCACAATTTCCAAGCAGATTTGAATGCTGTCACATTTATAGCAGATTGATGAGTAGCTTTCTCCCCCCAAGTTCGTTGAAGGTCTGGCAGAGACGGATCTCTACCGAGACATGCAGTACATAAAGGCGATTGTTTGGGCTGTCAGGCCACTGATTCTGGAGTGAAATGATGGAGGAGGGTTGTGCAGTCTCTGCCAGGGGGGCCTGAAGAAAGGAGCAGGCAAGCTCCTGCTCTCCTCAGGACCCTGAGATCTGAGCAGGGCATAGACATCCCCGGGGCTGAGGGGGGCATGAGAACCCACTGAAGTACAGAAGAAAATATTAGAAATCCCTTCTAGGGTGCCTGGGTGGCTCAGTCAGTTAAGTGTCTGCCTTTGGCCCAGGTCATGATCTCAGGGTCCGGGGATCAAGCCTCGTGTCAGGCCCTCTGCTCAGTAGGGAGTCTGCTTCTCTGTGCTCTCTCTCTCTCAAATAAATATATAAAATCTTAAAAAAGAAAGAAAAGAATTAAAGAAAGAAATCCTTTCTATTCCTCATCCTTACAAAAATGATATTTTTCTGTATGAACATGATGGGATAGTGATGTACGTGCGTATGTCACATATCATTTGTGAATAAGTATATATGTATGTATCAGGACTCCACGCCCCAAACCCTGATGGTGGGGCTGGGGAGAAGCTTTCAGCAGCACGCCCCTTGATCATATCCCCAGCTCTCCAGTTCAGTGAGGCCTTTATTCCAAAGCAAGTCTGTCTCAAATTCTCCCTATCCCATCCTTTACTGGTAGATCTTCAATAAATTATAAAAGACATAAGCTCAATCAGCCTCAGAAACATTTTTGTAAATAACTCTTTTTAAAAGATTTTATTCATTTATTTGAGAGAGAGAGAGAGCAAGAGGAGGAGGAGGGGCAAAAGGAGAAGGAGAAACAGAATCCTGCTGAGTGAGGGGCCCAGTGCAGGGCTTGATCCCAGGATCCTGAGATCATGACCTGAGCTGAAGGCAGACACTTAACGGACTGAGCCACCCTGGCGCCCCTATAAATAACGTGTGTGTGTGTGTGTGTGTGTGTGTGTGTGTGTATTTCTGTATATATAGAAATCAGTGTGGGGCATTGCAGAATCAGTAGCACACAGTGGTTAAGGATGGAAACTCTAGAAGCAGATCCCAGCTCAAATCTCTAAAATTTCAATTTCCCCAACTATAAAATGAAAACACTAACTTCAAAGCATTGGAAGTTAATTGAGGATTAAATAATGTATGGGAAGTACTTACTTAACCCAATGTCTTAAACATTGTATACACTCAATACGTGGTAGCTATTATTTGTAAATTATATATATATATATATATATATATTTTTTTTTTTTTTTTTAATTAGCAGGATCTTGGGAGAAATAAGCATCCCGCCTTCTGGGTCACTGTTGAAATCTGTCCAGTGGAAGTGCACAAAGTATTTGCTAAAGGAAGGGGCTTGGGTTTTTCATTTTTGTTGGTTTGCCTTAAGAACTAAGGAAGGACTTACAGAAGGAAGAGCAAAGTACGATGATGTCAAATGCATTAGGAAAGTCGTTTGGAATCTGAAAGGGCCTTTAAAACGATAGGTTAGTGAAGCAGAAACACATGTGGACAACAATGAAAGAAGAAGCTCTCTAATGAAAGACAAACCTCTTCTTGGGCAGAAAGCTTGAGTTCTGGCCTCAGCTTCAACCCTCAGAGCTTAAAACCCTGAACAAGTCCCTTGGCTCACACACAGAAAAGGTGGTCGTCCCTTCTCAGGACCAGGAAAACTTGGCTTAGTGTGAACAACTTTATTTTTTCTTTAAATGGCTGAGTTGTAAAGAACTTTTTAAAAAGAATTTGTTTATTTATTTGACTGGGGGTGTAGGGAGAGGGTTGGGGAGAGCACAAGCAGGGGGAGCAGCAGGCAGAGAGAGAGAAGCAGACTCCCCGCTGAGCAAGGAGCCTGATGAATGCGGAGCTCCGTCCCAGGACCCT
This sequence comes from Mustela lutreola, assembly GCF_030435805.1. NCBI lineage: Eukaryota > Metazoa > Chordata > Mammalia > Carnivora > Mustelidae > Mustela > Mustela lutreola. The sequence continues at coordinate 34,394,367 of NC_081305.1, read as the reverse complement.
GGGATCATGACCTGAGCCGAAGGCAGACTCTTAACTGACAGAGACACCCAGGTGTCCCCCAAGTTGTGAAGATCTTGTAATCATCTTCATTCTTTCCCCTCACTTAAGGAGCTCAGAGAGAAAACTCTCAGCTATCTCTAACAACAGATGGTACACAATCCCATGGCATGCATTAGTGGGAAATGATGTCTGTGGAAGTGCTCTGTAAGCTCTAAGTCATGAACCAGGCACAACCCCATGATCTAGCAGTAGATCCTATAACTGCTATAATTCAAAGCAGTGATGCACGTGTTATTTCCAGATACCTGAAACAATTGAAATGAGATTTGAGAATGTCTCTGATTCTGTTGGTGATAAAGTCACAGGTAGTAATAATACTATTATAGCTTTTTACCTCCTTCATAATCGGTGGAAATGTTAAGTTTCAATTAGTAAAAATAAAGACAATTTTTCCTTAACCAAATTCATGGGTCTTCTGAATTTAGCTCAGGAGTCCATGGACCATAGCCTAGGCAACATCCAAACTAACAATGTCTGAAGTTGCTTCTGACTCTGATGCAGTTGAATTCCAGAGAGTTATTTAAATGGGGGAAGACAGTAGGGGACATTTTGGGATAATGGGGTGAAATTTTACTATCTTAGCAGCTGGCACCATAGTATATCACAGGGCAGAAACTGGTTTTGTTTACAGAGTGCTTTGTTACATCTCCTGGGATAGAATATGATATCCTCATGACTTGTCTGGCAGGAAAAGTCATCAAAATCAAGAACTGAACTTCTCTGCATAACACGTGTCCAGGAACCAGGAGCCTGGGGCAGAGAGAACTCAGAAGATGGCATGAAGGACGCCAGAAGTCTGAGGGAGTAGACATGGAGAGACTCTGTTAGGAGATGGTGCCTGATATTCAATTGGAAGTTGTTGAGTTACTAGGATAGAAACCCATCTTTTGGGATGCCTGGGTGGCTCAGTGGGTTAAAGCCTCTGCCTTTGGCTCGGGTCATGATCCCGGGGTCCTGGGATTAAGCCCAGCATCGGGCTCCCTGCTCAGCGGAGAGCCTGCTTCCTCCTCTCTCTCTACCTACTTGTGATCTCTGTCTGTCAAATAAATAAATGAATAATCTTAAAAAAAGAAAGAAAGAAACCCCTCTTTTGGCCCAAAACTTCATTGAAGTCATCTACAAGTACAAAGGAAATAAAGGAAAGCACTGGGTTCTCCCAGGTCACTGTGATGGAGGAAAGGAGAGTTTATATTGCCTACTGAAATGCTCAGGGGGTCCCAACCAAAAGAGGTCATGAAAATAAAAGTGCCTTGAAAATACATAAACTTTGAGGAACACATTAAAATGAGGGTTTAAAAACCCTCCTGTTTTGGGACGCCTGGGTGGCTCAGTCTGTTAAGCATCTGCCTTTGACTCAGGTCATGATCCCAGGGTCCTGGGGTCAAGCCCTGCATTGGGCTCCCTGCTCTGTGGGGTTCTCCCTCTGCTGCTGCTCTCTGTGCTTGTACTTTCTCTCTTTCTCTGACAAATAAATAAATAAAATCTTTAAAAAAAAAAAAACCCTCCTGTCTAGATCACATAGGACAGAATAATCTTGGCTAACCTTTGAGTTTTAAGAGTGTGGTCCCTGATCAACAGCATCAGCAACATCTGGAAACGTGAAAAAAACAAATTCTTAGGCCCTAGAACCACTAAAGCAGAAAATATGGGGGTGGGAGCCAGCAAGCTGTGTTTCAGTCCTCCAGGTGATGCTGGTGCTCATTCAAGTCTGAGAGCCCCTGCCATGAGGCAATTTTATGTTCATAATTGTGTCCCAGCCTCATATACCCCATAGAAGTTATCCAATCCAATTTCCCACACATACAGAATCCCTGCCAGCACTCAGCCTTGGAGGAACGCTCCAAGCCTGCGGGTATCTGCTATGTCCCCTCACCCCATACCCAGGAGAGGTGTCAGAGAAGGCTTCCAGCCATTGGGAGCTCCCTGCCCCAAACCAGCTTCTCCCTTAGTGGGACTTTTCCAATGACCTGAGCATCTGTGCCTTCTGGGCCTGGGGCTGACCTTTGGAGTGACTTCAGGAAGCCCTTCAGGAAAAGGATGAGTGATCCTGGTTCCCTGGTGGCTATCTTGTGACCAGCCTCCATTTAGCAGCATTTCTCTTAAAATGGAGGGTCCAGAGCCGGGGACGATGCAAGGTAGGGCCAGGGTCAGTGACACTATTGCTTCCTCCCATCCATACATCCACCTGTGGATGATGTCACTGTGGTCACACAGCTTGCGTGGAAGTCCTTCACTGCATTTGCCCAGGAGGAAGGCTAGTTAGGAGGAGATTAGACGTGGGGCACCTGAGTAGCTCAGTCGGTTCGGCACCTGCCTTTGGCTCAGGTCATGAGGGTAATCCATGCCCTCTATAATACCCGGTGAACCATGAGAGACTATGGACTCTGAAAAACAGTCTGAGGGGTTTGAAGTGGCGGCGGGGGGGGGGGGGGGGGGGGCGCGGTTGGAGGTTGGGGTACCAGGTCCTTGGGTAATTCTAATCATTCCAGCAGGAGGGGCTGCTTCAAGGGCAGGTAGAGAAGGGCTCCGTCTTCTGTGGGCTACCTCAGGGGCCCACACCTCCCCTGGGGATTCTCAGCCGATCTGAATCAGAAACCAACAGTCTCTCCCTTCATTTTTGGGAGAAGCCTGCCATCTGCTGGCCAACTCAAGGAAAATAGGGCCTCTATGGCTGGCCTGGGGAAGGTCCCTTGGGTCAAGTACCATGGCTAAGTGGTACTGATTGTGAAACTCCTTCTCGCAGGTGATGCATGAAGTCATCCCACAGCAGCTCTGGGAGGAGGGCAGGGCAGGGGAAATAGAGTCAGTTTCAACTTGCAGACAAGCAGCTCTATGACCCCAGGGTTTGGACAGGATGGGAGCCGAAGGGGTCCCCAGGCACTCTTCAGGGCCTAAGAAAAAGGCAAGGACACAGGAAAGGGATAAACTGGACAAAGGGATTTTTAAGAGAGAAAAGACACCCACCTAGGGAAAGGCCTTGGGAAAAGAAGCAGGGGATACCTAAGAACCTCAGGAAGGGAAGAGAAGTTGATACACACATCTCACTAACTCCGGAACTTGGGCTTTTTCCTGTTTGGTCCAAAGATTATAACAGCCTGTCATAGTTCTTTCCCGAGGGGATTTATTTGCTGTTCTATCTGCCTGGAACATTTTCTCTTGCACTAGCAAATATTTGTGCTGGTTTCAAGTCAGTAAACCACAAGCTTCCTTCTACCTGGAAGCCTGCTCTAACTGTCCTCACCTCCTGGTACTCTGTCCTTGCCTCTTGCCACTCAGTTCTGGAACCATCTATTTACTTGTTCGTTGTTCACTCATTCTCATAAGATCTCAAATTCCACGAGGAAAGGGACATCATTACACTCCCAGCACCTATCCCAGTGCAAGAATCAGAACAAGAAATATCTGTTTGCTGAATTGATTTTTCTTATGGCAAGACCAGACACTGTAATCTGAAAACAAAAAGAGAATGCCCTGAAACCTATTTTGCCCCCAACAATGAGTTCTCCCTGGTGGTAAAGTGAAAATAATTATCTTTTTCTATGTATGTCTCCATAACCACTTGGGCAAGTGGGGAGACCAGTAACCTTATTTCCAGTTGGCACATGTTACAAACTAACTCTTTATTGCATCCATTTATGCTCTAATCAGGAAGTAAACATAGTAGACAGCTACTATTTGGGGCCTGCCCAACGTCTATATCCATTTCTCTTTCATGTAGCAAGACCACCCCAATTTTATTTTGGAGAAATAACCCCTTCCATTCTTAGCCCATGTGATTCAGGACAGCTGACCCCATCCTCTGGTCCAGTTGTGGGCATGGGACTTGGGCCTAGTTAGTCACTGTATTCTAACAGCCTAGCATGTGATTGGTTCAGGGATGAGCACATGACCGAAGTCAACCCAGTGAAATTTAGCCATGGGACTTTTGCTGGGATCATTTGGGGGAAAGAAGACCTAGGGTAGCTGAGCTGGCAGTACATCAGCCTAGATCTGCTAGCAGCCTTGCCACCACTATGAGGAGATAGGGTGCCAAAGAGTGAAGCCATAAAAGGAAAGTAGAGCTGAGAGAAGAAGAAGCAGAGCTCATAAGACATCATCTTTTAGATACTGGCACCCAACCTAGAATTTTTCTGGACATTTCCATTCCATTAACCAATGAAGCCCCTTTTCCAGAAGTCAGTAGGAGGGACTCTCTCCTCCCTGCAGCTGAATGAATACTAGGTAACAAGAAAGCAGAACACAGAATGCGACTTCTTCTTATTCTTTTTTTTTTTTTTTTTTTTACAAAATCAATACAGCATTTGCAATACTTTTAAAACTATAATAAGTTTTCACATTACTATGACGTTACTCAACATGTCAGTTAAAAAGAGGCACGTGATGATTTGACCACATGGTCTTAAGTGGTGCAGGGGTTCCCAGATCTGGGGAACCACAGAGTGGCCTATTCCAGGTTTTGCTCCCACGATCTTCTTTTCCATCCCATTGCCAGCACCCCTGGGTACACTTCAGGCTGCCTTCAGGAGAAGTCGCTGTTTCTGCACAAGAAGGTCATAGACCTCAGGTTCACAGCGACACTTGGCTCTACCATCAGCCCGCACACAGTCACCAGTCCTCTTTAACTCAGGGAAGAATGGGCTGTTGCCAGCAGGGCAGCAAACACGGACTCAGGCTTCTGCTTTAGGACCTCGGGCCTGTCAAACTCCACAACCTGAGAGATGGAGAAAGGGGGGGAGGGGCGGACACCACTGAGATTAACCTTGAAGGATCCAAAAGCCTCCTGGGACACTGGCCTGAGCACATGTCCTCCCACTGGCCCCAGGGACGTGGCTCTCACCTTCCCATTGCTCATAACCAGGATACGGTCACAGTTGAGCACAGTGGTGACACGGTGTGCGATGACCAGCACTGTGCAGCCCTGGAAGGCTTTGCGGATGGTGTGTTGGATCAAGGTATCAGTTTCCAAGTCAATGGAAGCTGTGGCTTCATCAATAAGGATGATCTGGTGAATACAAAACAGGGGTGAGGGCAGATTGCTTGGGCCCTGAGAACGAGTCTCGGGTCTACCACTAATCCACGAGTCCCTTAGCTGAAAGGGGAGAGATATGGATTGAGTTCAAACCCACTTTGAGCTCTAGTTGTCCATTATGTTAGAGAATATTAGGTCTCAACCAAGACCGTGTGTGTGTGTGTGTGTGTGTGTGTGTGTGTGTGTTTGTAACCAGAGAATTAAAATCTTGAAAATGAAAAATATTCTGGGGCACCTGGGTGGCTCAGTTGGTTAAGCATCTGCCTTTGGCTCAGGTCATGATCCCAGAGTCCTGGGACTGAGCCCCACATCGGGATCCCTGCTCAGTGGGAAACCTGCCCTCTTCTGCTCTCCCTGCTTGTGTTCCCTCTCTCACTGTGTCTCTTTCTGTTAAATAAATAAGATCTTTTTAAAAAATGAAAATGAAAATATCCCAGTGGCAACTTATTGTTTTGTGAACTGCCTTCTGATTTGCCTGAATTAACATAGCCCAACATTCCCCAAAGTGAGACACACGCACACACTTGGATGATACATGAGATGGTATGGCTGGAATACAGATAAACTTTCTCTTTAACATTTTTATTTTATCGTATTAACAATATGCATTAGAAAAATATGACTAGCAAAGAAATACGATTTCACAAATGTTACTGTTTAGAATGAGACTGTTTTTAAAAAGAGGGCATCATGAGTAAGCCAGAGGAGAGATTTGCGCACCGATAGTACAAAAATCATACAGTGATGACTCAGATTTGGGAAACAATGGAGAAAGCAACCTTGGCACCAGTGTTCTGGTAATTGTAAAAGAAGGAACTGAGTGGTTGAGAAAGTGCTACATGCGTATTGCAGATCCTGTCTTTCATCTCTGCTAGAAAGAAGGGTATAGTCTTCCTTCCTGTGAAACCTTTTCCCCAGCTTCTGACCCCACTGGGCTCTGTCTGCTGTTTTCCCAGAGCTCTGACCATCTGTATCAACAGTTTTTGCATTTATCATTAATTAACCATGGTGTGTGCTGTGAGTGCATGTGAGTACCCGTGTGCACATGTGTATACATGTGTGAGTGTGAGTACATATGAGTATGTGTGTCTGGGCTCACTTATGAAAGTTTGCTCCCTACTAGCCCAGGTAGTCAAATAATCTAAAATTACTGACACCATATTTGGAAACTTCAAGAAGTGCTGTCTGAGTCAAGGGACTCAGAAGCAGAAATAAACTATTGGGATTTCATCAAGATAAATAGTTTCTGCACAGAGAAGGAAATAGTCAACAAAAGTAGAAGGCAACCTATGGAACTGGAGGAGATATTTGCAGATGACATATCTGATGAAGGGCTCGTATCCAAGAAAAATAAAGAACTTAACAAACTCAACACCCCAAAAACTAACAACTGGCTAAGAGACACATGAAAAGATGCTCAACATCTCTCATTGTCAGGGAAATGCAAACCAAAACTACAAGGAGATACCACCTCATAACTGTCGGAATGGCTAAAATCAGTAACACAAGAAATAATAGGGGTTGACGAGGATGCAGAGAAACGAGAACCCTCTTACACTGTTGCTAGGAGAGCAAACTGGTGCAGCTGCTCTGGAAAACAATATGGAGGTTCCTCAAAAAGTCAAAAACAGAACTACCATATATCCAGCAATTGCACTACAAGGTATTTACCCAAAGGATACAAAAATACTGATTCAAAGGGATACATTCACCCCAATGTTTATAGCAGCATTATCTACAATAGCCGAATTATAGAATGCAACCAAATGTCCATCGACAGATGAATGGATGAATAAGATGTGGTATACACACGGTATACACACACACAAACACACACACACACACACACACACACACACACACACACACGGTGGAATACTATCCATAAAAAAGAATGAGATCTTGCCATTTACAATGACATGGATGGAACTAGAGTGTATTATGCTAAGCAAAATCCACCAGAGAAAGACAAAAACCATATGATCTCACTCATATACAAAACTGAAGAAACAAAACAGATGAATATGGGGAGAAGGGAAGAGAGGCAAACCACTAAATAGACTCTTAACCATAGAGAACAAAGGGAAGATTGTTATAGAGGAGATGGGCAGGGGAGGGGTTCAATGAATGATGGATATTAAGGAGGGCACTTGTGGTAATGAGCACTGGGTATTTTAAGTGATGGATCACTAAATTCTACACCTGAAGCTAAAAAAAGAAGAAGGAGGAGGAGGAGAAGAGGAAGAAGAAGAAGGAGAAGGAGGAGGAGAAGAGGAAGAAGAAGAAGGAGAAGGAGAAAGAGAAAAAGAAGAACATTTGCCCTGGAAGAGCTGTGATCTGATTTCCAACTCTAATGAAGAGAATGTCCTGCATCCAAATTTTAGAAAAAATATGCAATAGACAACTGTTAAATTAACAAACTTCTAAACTTTCAACTTTTTGTAAGGAATGTGCATCATGATTTGGTTCTAGTGGTGGATCATTTCAGCTTATTTACAGGGTATCAGGATTTGGGAGAACCCAGGCTGAATCCCCACCTACATGTCTCTTCCAAACCAGGTATGTACAGAATGGCCATCAGTGACATGAGTAAGACCTTTAGGTGTTTGTGGAAAGGACATACAGTGCAGCACCCACTGTCCTATGGAGATGGAGGGAGAAACAACCAGTGTGGTTTCCCAAGCCAGGTGTCATCCGTGACCTCCCATGGCCATTCTGCGGACTCACCTTGGAGTTGCGAAGGAGGGCTCTCGCAATGCAGAGCAGCTGCCTCTCCCCCACAGAGAAGTTTCTGCCACTTTCCACCACTTCTGCCTGCAGTCCTTGGGGTAACTTTGAGATCTGTAATATCCAGGAAAATGAGATGTAGGCTATGTAGGCATGTGGGTGTGTAGGCCACTGTGGGGTGAGAACTAACCTAACCCCCACAAGACTTGAAACACTTTGTAACAGTCCTTGCCTCTTTATATTCTAACCACTGGTCTTTCTTTTCCTTACTTGTGCCCCACTCACTTCAGTCTCAGGGTCTTTGCATATGCTAGTTCCTGTGCCTGGAATGTTCTTTCAAAGATCTGTGCCCTACTGCTTCATCAATATTGGGTCTCAGGTCCAGTGTCCCATCTGTAAAGAAGCTTTGCTTGACCACTTCATGTAAAGGAGCTGCTCCACAACTGAAGTGTCTGCTGGTCTCATTACCACCTTAACAGAACTTACCACTATCTGAAAGCATCTTGTGTGTTTGTTGTCTGTGTCTCCCATTGAATGCAAATACCAGGAGGGCAAACATCTTACCTACCTTGCTTTTGCTGCATCCCCTGAGCCTAGAATGTGCCTGGCTCACTGTTGGTGTCCGAATGCCTTCAGATTTGACTTAGGACTCCAAAACCACCTCACCTCCATGAGATCACTTAATCCATGCCCCATAGTGGCAGCATCTGAATAGTCATGTGAGATGAGCCCCAAGGACCAGCAGACACCACTGTTGAAGGGGCAAGTTAAGACCAAAAATCAGGTCTTAGAGCTACTTACTGTTGTGCTCAGGAATGTCCTTTCCAAGGCATCCCAGATCTGCTCATCCGTGTAGTGATCAAAAGGATCTAGGTTGAATCTGCCATAGAAAAGGAAGAGAAGTGTTCTATAACCACAGGTAACCAGTGAACTGTCCGTTCCATGCATGGTAGATGACCAAGAATGGTTTTAACCATTTTATTGGGTGTAGAGAAATCCATGGAATTACCATGAACAGTCATTTCTTGTGCCTTCCCAGTACCCATTCCTTCTGTAGGCTGTGGCCCCCGAGTTTTATTTGGAGACCACCTTCTCCCCAGCCCTCAAGCCCATGTGATCCAGGTGGTCCCTACCACCAACTCCAGTGGGAGAGCAAATGACTCAGGCATAAGTAGGTGGCTGCAACCATCTTGCTTTGGGAGTAGGACACGTAGAGTCCCCAGGACATTCACTGAAGGCTAAGAATGACCAAAGCAGACTTGGGGGACAGTAAGGCCCTGAATAAGTCTTGGCCTTCCCAGTATCATGAACCAAAGAGGGCATTTTTAGCTGAAGCCTCTTGGGAGTGTGTGTGTGTGTGTGTGTGTGTGTGTGTGTGTGTGTAAATTGTTGTTGCTTCCTTAAACAGAGTGTCCTAAATACAATTTAATTTTTTTTATAAAGGTTTTTTTTTAAAGATTTTATTTATTTGACAGAGAGAAATCACAAGTAGACGGAGAGGCAGGCAGAGAAAGAGAGGGAAGCAGGCTCCCTGCTGAGCAGAGAGCCCGATGCGGGACTCGATCCCAGGACCCTGAGATCATGACCTGAGCCGAAGGCAGCGGCTTAACCCACTGAGCCACCCAGGCGCCCCAACAATTTAATCTTTTTATAAACCACTCAAGTTCAACACCATGGAATCCATCGATGTGCCTTCTTACATGTTGGTATGTAGCTGGTATGGGCCTTCCATTTATTTGGGATTTATAGGTTCTGGATTATAGAATTCTCTCCAAATAACTGACAATTAACTCTTTAAACCTAGAAACATTTAAACTTAATTACGTGAAAAACTCTCTAAAATATATTATACACCTTCCCTGACTAGGTAAACAGGTAAATTGTTTTAGGGCCCTACAGAGACATATAGGACTCATGAGTTTCTACAAACAAGGGCCTCATATATACTATTTCTATCATGGATGGCTTATTGAAAGTAAGACTCTTAACCCACTGAGCCACCCAGGTCCTGGGATCGAGCCCAGCATCTGGCTCTCAGCTCTGCGGGGAGCCTGCTTCTTTCTCTCTCTGCCTACCTGTGATTTCTCTCTCTGTCAAATAAATAAATAAAATCTTTAAAATAAAAAAAAAGAAAGTAAGACTCTTAGTTACCACAAATAATAGAGGCCCTAGAACAGAGACCAGGAAATGGAGAGCGAGACTTTCCTTGCCCTCTGGCAAAATGATGTCACCCGTCTACACAAGAATGGTGTCTCTCCTCTCCTACCAGGAATTACATTCTTTTTTTTTTTTTTTAAGATTTTATTTATTTATTTGACAGATAGAGATCACAAGCAGGCAGAGAGGCAGGCAGAGAAAGAGAGAAGAGGAAGCACGCTCCCCACAGAGCAGACAGCCTGATGTGGGACTGGATCCCAGGACCCTGGGATCATGACCTGAGCCAAAGGCAGAGGCTTTAACCCACTGAGCCACCCAGGCGCCCCCAGGAATTACATTCTTAAGCTCTGAATTCTTTCCCTACAAAAGGTGATATACCTCTGAAACCTTTAACACATTCAACTTTTCTCACTACATTTGGTTGATACAAAAATTATGATTAATCAAGTCCCTCGTTTTGGTCGTTAACTGCAACCATTTCTTCACAAGAGTCTTGGTAAGTTTGATTAATGGGGGATTCCTCTTGTCTCTTTCAGAGAATTAACTTATTTGGGCACGCAGGCTGGTAGTGGCGCAATGAATACGGGCTTTGGAGCCACACAGACCCAATAAGGAAAAGAAGGAGTATAAATAAAACAGAATTGCACCAAAAGAGTCTCAGAGACAAGGAATCTAACCTCACTTTTAATGCATTAGGCTTCCTCAATCTCCATGCCTTGGTGTTCACACATAGCTAATGTTCACTGTTACGCAGGAGCACGAATCTGGATAAAGTTTAGTCCAGTTTGCTAACTGTGAACTGCCTGGATTATTTCTCACTTCTCACCTGCCTGGAATGTGCATCTTGTGAAGAAATGCTCCCTCCCAGCCCAAAATGCCTCCCATCAGCTCAGTTGGGTGTAGAGAAGAGAATAAACCACATCTAGATGTAAAAGAATACAGTAGCCACCGTGCAAATGCTTAATGCTGAACTAAAATCTGACAAACCCCATTCGGTTTTTTTAAAAAATAAAAAGGAAACTTCAGCATGTTCTGATTTACAAAGTGCTCCTGTGTCTATCAGAGCTTCGTGCACTCTTCAGGGACACTCCAAGTCCCAGTGAGTGACCCAGTGTGACAAGGAGAGATCGGGGGTCCCAAAACTGAGACACCAGCCACCAGCTCATCAGAGGGAGCCCAGCCCTGGCACCCTGGTCCTGCCACCTCTCCCAGGAGCCTGGCTTCTGGCTTCTGTACCATGCTGGCCTACGAGCCAGCACTCACCTGATGGTTCCAGAGAGCAGGACAGGATCTTGAGGGACAACTGAGAACTTGGACCGCAGTTCCTCCAGGCTGATACTGCAGATGTCCACACCATCGATGAGAATCCGGCCTGCTGCCGGCTCCACCAGGCGGAAGAGAGCCACCCCCAAGGAGGACTTCCCTGTTGGGCAAGCAACAAGCAGGACCTCAGTTCCTGGATCCGTACTAGAGGCAGTGCAAGCCATACCTGCTCCTGTACCTTCTCTGTTCCCCTCTGTAGTCCCTCCCTTGAGCCCTGAGAGCACAGAAGAGGTCTGGAGTCTCTGTTCCACGTGGTGCCCCAAACCATGAACAACTTTCTCACAGCCTAGACCACAGGGCACAAAGGGCGGCCCTGATTAAATCCAGACATTTATATATTCTGTTTCCCATGCACAATGTTACGGCTATTTTTTTTTTTTAAGTTCTTCACCAGTATTTTAAAAATCCAAATCCCCCATTTATAAAAATCCAAATTGTATGCTTTCCTTAAAACCTAGAACTGCCAACACGGGTCCCTCACCCTCCCACACAACACGCAGCTGGAGTTGAGTGCTCCCCAGTTCAACACACTGATCGCCCCATCCTCCTTGCCTCGCATCCCAGACCCATTTCACCCACACATTTTGCTTGCCAGGCCCCAAAGGCATTTCAGTTTCCAACCTCTGCTCTAAAAAGATAAGGTCAACACTGATGGTAGCTGTGTGTCTTGTTTACCTTTATGTTCCCTTTACCTGGCAGATGGTAGGTACTCAATAAATAGCTAAATTGTACCAGTATCTACTAAGAGCTTCTCTGTGTCCGTTTCTAGCACTCTCAGGCCAACTGCAGGCAAGAAGTAGAAAGAGAAGAATATCCTAAAGAAAAACAGCTGGAAACATTTGACCAACCACCAGGACTGCAAGGCCTACAGGGGGTGCTGAGAAGGTGGAGACCAAGGAAGGCTCTAGTCTTCCTGGAGGGCTACCTAGAGGAAGCAGCTCCTAGGCACAAGGGTGGGGCAAGAATCAAGCCTGAGCTGTGTCTCTGAACAATGCAAACACGGAAGGGAGTGATACTTGGACCAGACCTCTGAAAAATAATAGGAGAGGAAGGGAGGGAAAGAGGTCAAAAAGGAGAGGGCAATGGAAGAGGCTGACAAGAGGTCTAGGAAGAGTGAGGAGGAAGGAGAAGCAAGACCCAGATTTCACTCCTGGCCCTGCATGGCCCCGTGCCTGAAGCACGCCTCCCCTGCACCCTGTTCATCCTTCAGGTCTCAGCTCAAATGCTGGCCTCAGAGCCCAGGCCACCACAGCTCAAAGACCTATCCACCCCATTGCTTGGTTAATGCACCCTTCTGTCTCCTCCATGACGCTCACCACAAGCTGTAGTGACCTTATGTGTTTCCTGATTTGATCCCTTAACACCTATCTCCTCCAGTGGGATCCCATGACAGGAGGAACTTGGAGTTTTGTTCACCAATGTCTGGCACCAACTGAGGGCCCAATGAACAACTGTGGGGTCACTGAGGAAACACAGCCCAACACCCACAGGGCAGAGTTGAGGACAGGGGATGCCCAGGGCATGGACTCACCAGAGCCTGTCCTTCCCACGATGCCCACCACTTCATGGCCATGAATTGTCAGGTTGATGCCATTGAGGATAATGGGTGTGTTGTCCCTGTATTTCATGCGATAATCCTGGAATGTGATTTCTCCATGCTGTGGCCACCCAGGGGGACAGCTTGTGCCTTCGATGTGTAAAGGAGACTCAGGGACACACATCTCATTTTTGAAGAGAGAAAAAGAAATCAATAGTTATCGTTAATCTCTGTCCATCTCCTGCTGACCCACTGGCCTTCAGCTATTGGGTGTATGACCCACAGTGGGACATTCAGAGTTCCCCAGGGGGAACATCCCACCTCCATTCACCTGATATGCATATAATTTTATCCCCAAAGAAAAACCATAGAGCTAGCCCCCTTGGTATTAATGCAGAGAACTTTTTCTATTTTATTATATGGACTCTAAAGAAATAGAACCCAGAACAGTGATAATAAAGGCAGCGGAGCTAGCTGACCCCTGTGGCGCATGTTTTATGGCTCAGACGCCTTGTACAGATTTCCTCTCCCTCTGTCCTCATCAACAGGGTAGGCACTTCAGATGCATTTCACACACAAGACTCGAACAGGTTAAAACACTTGCTCAAGATCATATAGTGGATGAGCGCCAAGACTGGAGCTGCCTGACTCGGAGCCCCCAGCCAAACCAAGCACAGCTGGGTACATCCTGAGGCCCGAATGATGGCAAAGAGTCATGGGCGCCTGACCACAAGCCACAGCTCTTCACCGTAGGCGTGGCTGCACCACAATGTCCCTCGGTGTTAAAGCCAAAGCTCTAGGATTCACAGATTCTGCTGCTGTTAACAGAGGCAGAAACATGGTTTCAAAGGGCTCTGCCAGACCCCAGCTGTGTAATCTAAAGCAAGATACTCAGCCTAGCCAAGCCTCGGTTTCCTCTTCTGGAAAATGGGGATAATAATAATTCAATCAACCTTATAAAATTGTTATGTGATTCCATAAGATAATCTATATATAAAAACATTGAGCCTTTACTGTGGGTCAGGCTCTGTGCTAAGTGCTTTGCATATTACATTCTTCGATCTTTGTAATAACCCAATGAAGTAGATAAAGGGATCTGTCCCACGGTTACACAGGTAACTCAAGCAGCAAAGCTTGGACCTGAACCCAGTTGATCTGGCTCTAAAATCTATGTTCTTAACTATTCTGGCACAAATAGAAGCAATAATAATGCCAACTATTATTGTCATTATTATTATTTTTATACTTGGGCAAAACTCTCATTTCTAAAAAGGGCAGATTATTCTCTCTACACCCAGAAAAACCATAAGGAATGTGGTGAAAATGGGCCAATGGGTAAGGAAGGGCTTCTAAGAAATGATAGGAAGATAGGTCCAGGTCCAGCGAAGATAGGAAAGAAGGGCCAGGAGCCTCAGTTGCCTCTTGAAAAAGTCTTAGGGGGCCTGGGGTGCTGGAGCTTGCAGACCATGGAAGGTGAGCCCCAGGCATGGATGTGAAGCCTTCCAGAGCTCCCCACACCAAACCCAGACTTGCATCCCACCTTCATGTATTGACGAATCCTCTCCACAGCAGTGAAGTATGCCTCTGTCTCCGACCCAATCCGGGCAGAGGCCTGGAAATTGGACGCTAGCTGGAATGAAGGAGATACGTCAGGTCAAGAAGCTGACGGGGATGTGTGGAGGATTTCAATGTTCCTAAAAACCACTGGTTGCCATTCTCCCCTGAGTGACGTCTCAAACCAAGACAATTTCCCTACAAGAATGGGGCAGATGCCTTTGGTACTCCCTGAGCCCACTTCTGAAGTCAACTCAGCAGTGGTGGGCAGTTCTGGGCAAGACCCCACAGCACTATCTCACCTCAAGTACCCTCTGTGTGTTTTTCTGCTTTCTGCTCAAAACCTTCTCCTATACCATAGAACCCTGCTCACCCCAAGCACAGTTTCAGCCCTGAAACATAGAGGAGTTAAAGGCCTGCAGGCAACCCTCAACTAATGGGGAAAGGAGCCAGATAAAGGCCCCTGTCCCTCAGCTTTGGGGAACAATCCAGGGAGCATCCTATACCCTTCCTCTATTATCCAGTAGCGTTGAGTGCTGGTACCCCAAACAGCAATCTCAATGACACAAGCCCATGATTCAGTTCCTCCTTCCCTACCTCAGTCTCTTGCTCCCTCCATCCTGTTTCTTAAGAGAGCATCTCTCAAATAATCTGCCTACACCCAAGTCCTGTTTCAGACCTTGCCTTCAGGGAAACCCAGGCTTGGAGGATTCTCAGGGACTCTCGGAAATTGGAGACACCACAGATGAGGACACTGAGGTCCAAAAGAAGAACTGACATTCACAGGATCACCTGGAACCTAGAGGCAGAGTTGGGACGGGGACCACAATCTTTACATTTTCCACCCCCCTGGACCAAGATGTGGGCAAACAGACCACACACAGGGTGCCGGGCAGAAGTTCATTATACATTCATTCAGCGTGCTCCTTGACAGCTCTGTCAAGGCCAGGCCAGGATCTGTGTGTGCCCCAAAGTACAACAGGTCCAGGCCCTGTCCTCCAGGAGCTCCCATTCAGGTGGGGAGACAGATGGGTCAACAGAGAATGCACAAAGACATGAGCTCCACCACGGGAGGCAGCGTGGACTGCCATTGGGGCCCACATGACAGTCACCCAGATGAGACCATAGGGAAGGACTAGTACAGCAGTTGGCACAGGAGTTTCATTTTTAAGGAGAGGTGGGAGTTAGAAGGTTAAAAATGGGTGGAGAAGGGCGTTCCCAATAGAGAGGACAAAGTTCTGGAAGTAGTAGGTAGCACGATACATTCAAGATCTTGCACACCATTTGGCTAGACAGGAGCAAAGAGTATAGGCAGGGGACGGAAGGGCCTTTAGAACTCAGAGAGGGTGGAAGCCATCATAAAGTGACACTAAGGGGATTGGGGAATGGGAAGGAGATGGCCTTTCCTCCAGTTAGTGTAGCAGACAGGGCTGGTTGCCTAGTCAGCAGGCAGTGCCTTCTTTCTTCCTTGCTAGCACATCCTCTATTATGCTCAGGTAACTGGCAGCCTGGTGCCACAGGGAGACGTGTCTAGTTCAGAACAATCCTGTTAACTCCACTCCCCCCTGTCAAAGATGAATTTAGGTGTGAGCCATCATATAATTCGGGCCAAGGAACCATGAGGAGGCGTCAGATGGGAGTCTTCTAAGAAACTGCTCCTTGTTCTTAAAATGCGGCACAGGGGGAAAGTTCTCTCCTCCCTGACCTTTGGTAGTTATTGGGTGAGGGTGTGTTTCTTCAGGAGGCAGCAGCCATTTTGAGACCTGGAGCAGGTAATCCGGAGAATGCAGCCAGGCTGAAGGTGTCAGGGCCAGAAGATAAAATGGTCATGGATTCACACTAGGTCACTGAATTAATGAACAGAGAAAAGCCTACCCTAGCTTACTGGATACATCACCTAACAAATCCCCAGACTGCCAAGGCCATTTTGAATGGGTTCTACGGTTTGCTGGCTTGCTGCCAGAAGTGCCTCGATTATTTACACCTCTTATGGTTGCAAAGCAACATGGGGTGTGATTCCTACCCCCCAAAGCTTGAGCAAAATTGCATTGAGAATGCATGCTGAGGTCAACAACTTCACCAGTGTGACCAGAGGAGAGAATCATGTTGGGGTCATAGAGCCAGATTTGAGGGGCCTGAAAGCAGGGCCCATAGTTTAGGTTTGGCATAAGGAGACAGGGAATCTCTGAGAGCTCTCAGTAAAGGAGAGACAAGAGGAAACTGTCATTGAAGGTCTCTCTGGTGAGAACGAAGGAGGTGGATAAAAGGGGACTCGGGGCAGGGGAAGAGGCATCAAGGTTGCTACCCAGGATAGAGATGAGACACTCCAGCAGGGCAGCAGACACAGAGGAAAAAGTAAACACAGAGCCCTTTTGAAGCAGTGAGGCCTCCAGCAGAGGTCCTACTGAGTTTCCTGTGATGAAACAAGCTGGAGACATCTTTGAGAGGTGTCTCATGCGCACAGTGTATCCTAGGAGAGATGAGCCCGTTGCCCGTGCCAGCACACAACAACCGTGCCCTGATCTTTGCCCCTCTGACCCATGTCACTCAGCAACCAGGAGGGATTTCTGGCCTTAGTGACTCCAACTCCCCTATGACACCACTTTGGTGCTGGTCCCGAGAGTTTTGGAAGGCTTGGAGGCAACTCTGCCCGGGTGCATGCATCTGTGTGTGTGTGTGTGTGTGTGTGTGTGTGTGTGTACACACATGCACACGCATGTATGTGTGTCAGAGAGACAAAGAGAGTGAAGATGAATGTGACCCACTAGGGACAAACCTGTCCCACCAGCTGAGAGAATTGTGTAAGCAACGGAACTCCGAAGCTCTGGTCTCCTGTCTGTAAGCCAGGAACAGCAACAGCTCACATCTACTCGGCGTTTATTCTGGGCCAAGCACTATTCTAGGTGTTTAACATGCAATAACCCTCCTGCTTACACATATTCCTCACAAATATATAATCTTAAAACTTTTATTATCTTTTTCACAAAATGAGGAATCCCAGGCACGAGGAGGATAAGAGGCTTCCCCAAAGTCCCACAGCTCATAATGGGCAGAACCTGGCTCAAACCCACATTCTAAAACACACAATCTTAACCACTTCTCTGTAGCTCATGGAATGTGGTGAGAATTCAACCCAAGAACGCACAACAAGCACCTAGCAGGGTGCTGGCTCAGCACAAATGTCTGGGGAATCCCACGTTATGGCCCCGGTCAGCTCTCTGTGACTGTGAGCACTGCACAGCCCTCCATGTGGCCTGTGTGCCCTCAGAAGGCTCTGCACATGCAGCCACGGCTGTGGGTGTACAGGATTGTTCGTTTATGCAAATAGGTGCCTGCGGCAGGGGCTCAACAAGTTCAGAACAATCCTGTTAACTCCACTCCTCTTGTCAACAAGGGACAAGATGGAACCCCTTTGCAGACCCAAAAACATGCCTCAACATTGGGGCACTTGAGATCCAAAGCCGGTTAGAGACAAAGCCACAGAGCTGCAGAAAAGGCAGCTAATGAGTGCACCTTGGGGGAGGGATCCCTGGAACTGTGCACCCAGGGTTCCCCAAGACAGCTACAGAGCCAGCCTCTGGCCTCACAGCCCTCCGTGGCTAGCCCTTGCACAGGCCTGATCCTGCAGACGTGAATCTCAGCCAGCTAGACCCTCTCACACCCCTGGTGAGCTGGGCATGGTGGAACTCTTACGAGGAAGTGTGCAGATGACTATATCAGAATCCCCTAGAGAACGTGTTTTTAAAATTAGATTCCAAGATCTCACCCAACCAGGACTGGACTCTGAGTTCCCGAGACTGTGCTCTGGAACATGGTCCTCCTGTTGGCTGCACAGGGGCTCAGACCAAGTAAGCCTGCGAGGCTGGGGCCAAGCATTCTGCTTCATGTCTCGTGCACTTTAAAGCCTGAGAAGAACTATTCCACGGGAAGGATGGGATGCCTCCTTAGACAACTTGGAGAAGTCTGACAGCTGAATCCAGATATGAATAGTAAAATGAAAATACACCAGCCAGCAAACCAAGAGGTCAGTGTTCTTGCTCTGGCTCTGTTTCTAATATTCTGTCCATTGAGACAACTCCTTCCCTCTCTGGACTTCAATTTCTTCATCTGCACAATAAGACGATTGGGCTCAGCTTTCTGTGGGCTCTAAACAATCCCAATATTCTAAGATTCCACTAAATAGCTTTCAACATAGAGGTACTGAAAGTTCAGAGGTAACAAGGAAACAGAGGAAAGCAGCAGATTTGAAGACCAAGTGCATAACTCATAAGTTCACAAATGGTCAAACCCCAAAGGGTCACCAAAGTCCCATGAAATGAACCCTCTGGGTCTGCCCATGGGCCACAAGCCAAGCCCCCACTATCTGAGACCCCCTTCCTCACCTGCAGGATGAGGCTGATAGCCATGGATTTATAGGAATAGGAGGCAGAGGAGATGCCAAAAACCACGAACAAGGCCACAGCGAAGCCCAGCAGGTTGGTCATGATCTCCAGTCTCAGGGATAGCCATCTCGAGGAAGACAGGAACATCAGCAGGTAGTTATTCTGCATATCATTCAGCCTCTTAAACCTAAGAAAGGAAAGCCACACGTGCTTGTCTAACCCAGAGTTTTGTGAGAATGGACACTGTTGCTTCCTTCAGTATCCAGCTCCAGTTCCAGAAGAACCTGACTTTTCTTCAGGGGCCTCCTCCCCGCCCCTTTCTCAGCCATGGAGCAGACCTGACTGCAGACCAGGGAGTAAGCTCTGACCAGCTTAGGCTCTCAGCACAGGCTCTTCCAGCATTGATGATTGGTTCATCGTCATTTGGGGTAGGTTCCCCTAACTGGGCCAATGAGAGTGAATAAATGCCAGGATCTATGAGTGGGTGAAGGGAAGCAACCCCTTCCCAGTATCTACCCACCTTGGATGGGAGCTGTGCCTGTCTTGTTCCCTGCTGCCTTCCCAGTGGGTGCAGAGCACCTGGTAGGTGAATGAATGCATCACTCCAGGATGCCCTCAGTCTCAGGATCTGCACAGTCCTTGAGTGTTCCCCAGTGTCGCCGGGAGAGCTGGTGCCGTGATTCATCCAATATTCCAGTTAACCAAACACATGCCAACTGCCATGTTCAAGGGTTACCTGGCTTCAAGCCTGGCTAGATGCCACCTCACCTACGACCCAGCTGCAGGTCACTTCTTTCCCTCCTGAACTCTTAGGTCCTTTTATCTGCTTTTCTCCTATGCTATCAGTCATATTCAACCCCATATTATCACAAAAATCTGTGTCTGTGTCTCCTGTCTTCCACCAGACTATGAGCATCTCATGGTTCAATGCAGACCATGGTGACTGATCTTTACAAATGGGTTGGTTCATATGACACAATGAAGCCTCAGCAGCACTCATAGGATTTTTTGTTGTTTCAACAAACATTTAGAAGGCAAATCTATAGATATGGATAGTGAAAGAAATTCTGTAATTTAGAAAGCTATTATTCCTTGTATTTTATTAAAATTTAATACCTATTTGGAGGTGAAAGAAAAAGAACCATGCAAGAAATGCTGCCCCAGCAATATTTCTTGCTAATAATTATATTAATACGTATATGCAATGTCCACGTTTCTTTAAGGTTTACGGACATTGTCTACCTCACTCACATTTGTTACTCCTATAAGCATCATCTCACAGATGAGGTCCTGGAGGCTCAGAGAAATAAGTGAAATAAACCAATGTGAAGAGGACGCTGTTCCCTGATGCTCAGTTCCCCATCTTCCTGCTTCCCACCATCCCCACAGCCCCATCATCCTCAGAGAGCAGCAGCAGGACTCACTCGCTGATGAAGTCTTCAGTTTTTCCATAGACATGGATGGAGCTCAGGCCCTGCACAGTGGTGAGGATGTGGGAGAACAGAGGGGAGCGGCTGTAGCTCTCCAATCTCTTGAACAAGCTGGTGACCTTCTTAAACTTCCTGCATCAAGAATGAGGGAGTTGGGGTGCCTGAGTGGCTCGGTTAGTTAAGCACCTGCCTTCAGCTCAGGGCATGATTGTGGGGTCCTGGATTCGAACCCCATGTTGGGCTTTGCACTCAGCACAGAGTCTGCTTGAGATCCTCTATCTCCGCCCTTCCCCCCACTTGTGCTCTCTTCTCTCTCTCTCTCTCAACTAAATAGGTAAAATCTTGAAAGAAAGAAAGAGAGTGATCTGGACCATCCACCTCAGGGACAACCCAGTTCTAGGTAGATTCCAGGCTTGTATCCCAAGTCACAAACCCTGCTCACAAGCAAAAAGAACCCACTTACAAATAATAAATAAGGCAAATGGTGACTAAGATGACTCCGATCAGCAGAATGTATGCAGACACCACAGCGACAGTCAACAGGATGGCGACCACCATCAAAGTCAGGAGCAGAAACTCTTCAGCAACGACAGGCAACAACTGGTCCAGGATATCCAAGTCCCCCGTAAAACAGTTCAGGAGTCGGCCTGTTGGGGTTGTGTCAAAGAAGCTCATGGGAGAGCTAGAAACCTGCAGGGACAAAAGCAACCCAGGTCAATGGAGAGCTGCTGGTCTTGCTCTGGGACTTGAGGAAGATGTCAGCTATCGTTAGGCTCTGAAGACATGTAGGATCCAGCTGAAGGGGTGTGCAAGGGAGGCAGAGTAGAGCAATGGTTAAAAGAATGAGCTCCACAATCTTCTGGGTTCCAAGGTTACCCAGTTCCTCCACCTACTGCTGTGTGACTTTGGGCTTAAGCTACTTAAGCCCTTGGAATCTCAAGGTCCTTATTTGTAAAAGGAGGATGATAATGACACTTCAGAGTTGTGGTGAAGAGTGTACACCTCTGCAAATAGACTAAAAACCTCTGAATTGTGCAACTTTATTAAAAGGGTGAATTTTATGATTATGTGAATTATATCTCAATACAGCTAAAAGAAAGAAAGAAAGAAAGACAGTAAAATACAAGTTTCTGAACGGTTCCTGCCTCCTAATTAACATTCCATTAATACTAGCTCTGGGTATTTACCCCAAAGATATAGATGTAGTGAAAAGAAGAGCCATCTGTGCCCCAATGTTTATAGCAGCAATGGACACGGTCGCCAAACTGTGGAAAGAACCAAGATGCCCTTCAAGGGACGAATGGATAAGGAAGATGTGGTCCATATACACTATGGAGTATTATGCCTCCGTCAGGAAGGATAAATACCCAACTTTTGTAGCAACATGGACGGGACTGGAAGAGATTATGCTGAGTGAAATAAGTCAAGCAGAGAGTCAATTATCATATGGTTTCACTTATTTGTGGAGCATAACAAATAGCATGGAGGACATGGGGAGTTAGAGAGGGGAAGGGAGTTGGGGGAAATTGGAAGGGGAGGTGAACCATGAGAGACTATGGACTCTGAAAAACAATCTGAGCGGTTTGAAGGGGCGGGGGTGGGAGGTCGGGGTACCAGGTGGTGGGTATTATAGAGGGCACGGATTGCATGGAGCACTGGGTGTGGTACAAAAATAATGAATACTGTTACGCTGAAAATAAAAAATAAATTAAAAATACTAACTCTGATTATTTTCCACAGATGGGACCCTTTTCCAGGATCACCAAAGATTAGTAACAGCAACTCCCTTGCAGTTGCATATGACTTGGCATCTTGGGTAGAATTTAAGCATGACCGCCCCTTCTTGAAGGCAGTGTTCTAACTTGGTCTCTAAAAGCAGTGGACAGGAAGCCCTTTGGAGATTAAAGAATATTTCACACAAGAAGGGCTCTAACTAAAGCATCCAGTTTGGTGTCTTTATTTTACAGGTGGGGAAACTGAAGTCCAGAGAAGGGGAGGCCACTCATCAATCTGTTTCAAGGTCACCCAAGTAGTTAATAACAAAACCATACCAGACCTCCCACAAGGCTCCCTAACCCCCTGTCCCAGCACACCATGCTCTTTAGAGAAGGCATTTCTTAAAGGTTCCCGACGCTGAGCTGCTGACAATCTGACCACTTTCATTTCCCTATGCATTTCTCAAGCTGTTAACACAAGAAAAATATATCAGTAGAAGTTAATCGTGTCTGTTAAGGCCAAAAGCAAAGGAAGGAATGAAGGGGAGGAGTGCATTTTGATGATCAATGAATAGTAATTAATAGAGTCATGAAGTGTCCCTTTCAGCAGCTCTCATTGCAAATACCTGGGTGCTACTGACCAAATGTTCTTCACATTAACAGTCAGGCTCTAAGGTAGGAAGGGGAGGTAGGAAGGTTGGGAGGGACAGATGACGAGCTTCCTCACTTTTTCTGCCTCTAAATTATCTGTCAACTTCTCTCTAGAATCTTTTGTGAAATACATGATCGAGAGCAACAAAAACTGTCACAATCACTTCAAGAAATCACAGCCACGCCCTCCAGGACTCTGAGCACTCACGGCGAGGGAGGGGGGCAGAGGGGGTGTGGTGCAGGGAGAGAGGTGCACAGGGACAGGATATGGTTCAGCTGCAGTGTGACTAAGCTGTCTTTGTGAGAGCCCACCATCCCTCAGGATTAGGAACAGATGGTGAGGGCATGAAGAAAGTGTTTCTGCTGCCCCATAAGTGTCAAAATAATCTGTTTTTGCAGTTTGTTGTGTTTGTAGTTGAGCCAATTATCTCAGAGGTTTGTCCTTCACAGTGATTATTTAAAACTACAAAGACAATTTTAAATCAACAAAGCCATAAAAGGACTACAAAAAGGAACATATTTTGAAAACGAAGCATGTTTTCTAGTGAAAAAAAAAAACTTGAAAAAAATTAAAATTGGATTTATCACTTGGAGGCCTGAGAAATGGATTTTTCCAGAATCTAGGAGTGCAGAGTCAGAACTTTAGAAGCCATAGTAAAGGTAATAAAAGTGTCTGGCCTCAGGTAGAATATTCATCTCCTGTTTTCTGGGTCCACCAAGCCAGCTGCTTTACCTGAGGTGTAGGGAGAGGCCTCCACCTCATCCTCCCCACTTTGAAAGGTCAACACAATTTGCATGCAGTTTACACTGAACGATAGATGTCCCCCTCACCTCTGGAGAGCACCGGTGAAAACTCCTGCTCTAATTCTCTGAGCACCTGCCCTCTGGGACACCATTCAGTTCCCTAGGAAAGCTTTGCTTCTCTTCACCTCCTAATTTAAGCTGGTGAAAGTGTTTCAACTCAACCTTTCAATCATAGCAGAGAGATCCTTACCTCCAGGAAGTCTTCTTGGACTCCTATCCTTCCCTCCAACACCCACAAGCTGAGGTTAGGTGCCTGTTAGGTTCTTAGGATCCCACAGGCCCCTGCCCAGTGGGTAATTTTGGACATTGTATTATAACAGCCTGTTTTGTCATCAGTTTTCCTGAATAGTCTATATGGCCATGATAACCTGAACCACACCTGCATTGTTCATTGACTGCTGTAAGCCCAATGCCCACTCCAGAACCTGTGCATAGTAACATTAGGTGAGGGGGCGAGCAACGACATTTCCAGGAGGCAATGTGATGCCACAGACAATTTGGTATTTTAACCATAACACATTCTCACCGTTACACACAAGGATTTCAGTCTTCTCATCGGTAAAATAAGGATAATAGCACCATTTCTAAAGGAACCTGGGACAATGACAAGACCAAAGGAAACAGCAACTGTATGTGATAGTGTTCATCCAATGGAGGCCAACATTGGTATGACCATCGACCCTCCAGCAAGGGACACTAAGCTTTTACAATCCTGCTCTCACCCGCGTAGTAGCCCAGTGTGCACTTGCAACTAAATGACATTCTGGAAAGGACAAAACTAAGGAGACAATAAGAAAGACCCATGGTTGTCAGGATTTTGGAGGAAGGAGGGGGATGAATAGGTAGAGCGCAAAGGATTTTTATGGCCGTGAAACTATTCTGTATGACACTTTATGGCAGATATATATTTTCCCAAACCCATGGAATGTATAATGCAAAGAGTGAACCTTATCTATATGATGATAATAGTAATAATAACTGTATTGATATTGACTCATCAATTGTAATAAACACCCCACACTAATGCAAGATATTAATAACAAGAGAAACTGGGGGATTGGTGAGAGACCCATGAGAACTCTGTACTTTCCACTCAGTTTTTCTTAAGTCAAAAACTACTCAAAAAAAACAAAGTCTAGTCCTTAAAAAAGAAAGAAAGGAAAGACAGACAAAAAGAAAGAAGGAAAAGGAAAAACTGGGCAAGGTCAGGCCTCAGCCCGTGGCCACAGCCGCTGCCTGGGCCCACACCTTGTTGAAGAGCTTGTCGTGCAACACTGTGGATGCTTTCCTTGTGATCTTGGTGAAACCCCTTGAGGAGCAGACACCCGTGAAGATTAGTAGCAGGATACTGAGTCCATACACCAGCTGGTAATACAGTAGTTGAGGGTTGGTCAGTATGTCACCCGAGTCTGCAGTCGTTCCATTGCTCTCCTGGCTGCTGTTGGTCTTCAAGAAAGAACAGAGAGGATGGTTTGGTAAGAAATATACTTCATCTTATTCCCAGTTCCTGGCATAGAGCTCCTAAAATCCCCGTAATTTCCTAAGTGATAGGTGTGCTGGAGCATCTTTTGTTCTACTGTCTGGCCTTCGATTCTGGTTCCTGACATAAGAGCTTCTAAGACCCTTAGAGTCTCTGGAGCAAATACAGTGTCTTTGTGTAGCTATTGAGACAACTGGTCAGAGGAGGGGGCTAGAAAGCTTCAGGATGGAGGACCAAAAAGAACAAATCATGAGCAGGAGATTGGAACTTTCAACCCCACCCCCTCATCTTCTGTGTGAGGAGAGGAGCTGGAGGTTGAATTAATAATTGATCATGCCACTGTGATGAAACCACCATAAAAGTCCCTAAAGCATGGGGTTCAGAAAACTTCTGGGTTGAGGAGCATAATCCCATGCCAGGAGGGTTGTGCACCCAACTCCACAGAGACAGAAACTCCTGCACCCAGAACCCTTCCAGATCTCACCCTATGGAGTGCTTCCTCTGACCATTCATCTGTATCCTTTATTATAACCCCCTAATAAACTGAAAAGAGCATTCCCTGGGTTTTGTGAGCCATTCTAGCAAATGATCAGATTCATAAAGGGAGTCATGGGAACCCCCAAATGATAGCTTGTCTGCCAGAAGTATAGGAGGTTCAGACTTATCATTGGCATCTGAACCCAGTCTTTAACCTGGGGAGTCTACACTAACTCCTGGTGTGTCAGAACTGAATGGAATTGTAGGACACACACATGGTATCTGGAGTTAAGAGAACTGGTTGATTTGGGGAAAAACCTGTACATTGGCTATCAGAAGCATTGTGTAGGACTAGAGGAAAACAGTGAGTCTTCCATCTTTGGGGATTCAGATCACCTGAATTCAGGGATAAATTCAACGCAGAGAGAAAATCCTCTTCCCGGGGTCACATTTAGCGCCAACAGTTTGTATGGGATGAATCTTTACGTGGAAAACTTCCCCCTTGGTGCTTTTGCTTTTCTCTTCCTATTCCTCTTCACTGCTCTGCCCTGGATTAGGCCCTCATTATCCTGGACCACTATAACAGCAGGCAAACTAGTCTGTCTCCTGACTCCACCTCTTCCCTCCATGCACTATCCAGTCTCCTAAACTCAGCTCCCTGAGTGACTTCTCTTCATCCCTCTTTCAATGCGTCTTTGTCCCAAGGCAGCCTGATTTCTAATGAGGCCTATTTTCTTCTGCCAGGGTAGAAAATGACTTGGTAAATTCCCTCTATGGTGTTAGAAATGTGTGCTGGATTATTACCCAGCATCATTCCTGGTGCTTCTACATTCTTGGGAACTCGATTTCCCAGAATCCTACCAGCATTGGTCTCAGGTTAGATTTGCCAAAGAGATGCAGGCACAGGAAATCTCAAAGCTGAAAGAGAAGAAGCCATCACACGCTGGTGGCAATTATGGACATGTGGGTGGAATGTGGAGTTCAGCCAGTGGCTTGCAAGTGTCCTTCTGAGAATCAGCCACTTTAGTATTACCTGCTGCAGAGGTCACTGGAGCCCTTCCAATGATTGTGTAGCCTCTTATTCCTGTATTAAATCTGTGTAAGTTCTAAATATGTCGGGTGGCTTCTGTTTCCCTGAGCAAACCTTGCCTGACACATGACTCAAAAGTTAACCAAGTAGACATCTAGGCAAACATAGGGTGGAACCAGAGGACCAAGTTCAAGTCCCAGCAGAGGACTTCACATCCTAGGGCAGGTTCTTTTTCCTCTCTAAGCACAGTTTCTTCTGTAAAATAGAAAGAGTGCCTACCACAAAATGTGGTTGGGAAGATTAATGAATTAACCAGGCACATAATGGCTGAGAACTGTAGGTTTCTCAACACAGAACAACTCCATCCAAACCCCTGTACTAACAAACTTAACCAAACTTGAGCATGGCTTCTAGTGGCTCAAGGCATGTCCCTAGGAGGACCCCAACCTCTGCCTGAGAGAGGGAACTCGGTTTCCCATCAAAATGCCTGCCTAAGAGAGCTCAACTACCAGCAGGAAAAGTTACTGTTTGTTACAGCCAACATCTGAGGGTATGTCCCCGATCTCTTTTTCTCAGAGCACTTATTAAAAAGTGCTCATAGTTATGCATATGAAGTTTCTACAACCTAAAGCATCTCTCCCAAGAACTTGGGAACCATGCCTTTGAAATGTAACCATCAGGAAGGATATAGCCTCTGTCTCCCGGTCTCTGTGGAAGATTAGAGTCC
The DNA here is from genome assembly GCF_030435805.1 of Mustela lutreola. Lineage (NCBI taxonomy): Eukaryota > Metazoa > Chordata > Mammalia > Carnivora > Mustelidae > Mustela > Mustela lutreola. The sequence continues at coordinate 34,367,284 of NC_081305.1, read as the reverse complement.
TAACTTCGATAACAGCCAGCAAGTGGACGCTGCTGACCTCATCACGTTCACACTCTCCAACCATTGGTTAACTTCACTCCTATAAATCTACTGAGCCCCCAGATTCACTCTCCCTTTAAAATGCCAAAATCACCTGTGCACATATCGGAATGGCTCTCAGCTCTTTCCCCTGACACCCATAGTGATTGAGTAAAATGTGTTTTCCCTGCTTTCATCAATATCAGCTGTGCTTGTATTTGGTGTGGCCTCCCCACCCCCAACAGAGGGTGCACATTTTACATGAAGCAAAGTGAGAAGGAAAACAGCTACCAAAGGCCGTATCACTAAGGTGGAATGCAAAGCACTCTTGAGGACCTGTCTGGGGCAGAAACCTCGTGCTTTTGTCCGGAGGAGACTACACATGACTCACTGGTGTAGTGACCACTCATTCTGTGAGCCCAGGGCGCCAGAGCTAGGAGGGAGCCCTCCCCGCCATGTTCTGACTCTCAGAGGTCCTCTCTAGTGCTCTTCCACTTATGGACTTGGCAACACCAGGCTCTGGGCTTGTCATCCGGTTCCACAACCCACATTCTGACCCTCATGGGGCCCAAGGAATAGGAAGCTGCCCAACTCCATTCCAGCCCACAAAAACACACTTAATTCCCACCATGACACTTACCCCTGAGCCCTGCTCCAGCCAGTGGCTCAGCCACCAGGAGTTGAAGGTCGTGAGGAAGATGATCACCACCATGAGAAAGAAAACAGTGGCAGAGATCACATAACCTAGGGAGGGAAAAGAGGGGTGCCACAAGAAGGTGAAGGGCAATGGCTGATAAAGTGCTGAGTCCTCCCAAGCCCTTGGATCTTCCTGACCTGCATCTACTTTGGATGCACGGGAAGACTGGAAAAGGGCTGGGTCCCAAGGTTAGAATGTCCGGGAGTCAAACCCTGACTCTACCACGTACAGGTTATGCTAGCCTGGGCAAAGTATCAAATGTCAGTGACATTCCACTTCTTTACCCATGAACTGGTGACGATTGTCATACTAGCTGCATGGGGTCACCCTGAAGATGACAGGTGAGAATGTGTGCCGAACACCCAACCCCATGCCTGGCACAAAAGCGGTATTCTAGAGTAGTTCTCCTTATGCATGTCCGGAAGGTTCAATCTCCATAAGAAAAACAACTATCTCTCTCTTTTTTTTTTTGGAGATTTTATTTATTTATTTATTTATTTGAGAAACGGCAAGTGTGTAAGTGGAGAAAGGAACAGAGGGAGAAGCGGAGTCCCCAGTGCAGGGCTTGATTCCAGGACCCTGAGATCACGACCTGAGCCGAAGTCAGATGCCTGACTGATGGAGCCACCCAGGGCCCCCACAACAGCTTACGTTTGATGTGGTATGACTATTATGAAGTAAGCGACAGGCATAGTACTAAACGTAGGCATTATGTTTGAGTTTGTTATTCCTATCCCCATTTACTGGGTCTCCGGTAGAGGAAAAAACTTGCCCAAGGTCTTGAAGGTGGTAAGGGGTAGAGCTTGGATTCAAAAAAGCCAAGGATGGGAAAACCAAGAGTGTATTCCCTCCTTCAGCATCTGTCCCCTGATCCAGCACTCTATTTACCTATTCAGTCAGTGACCCCATGCCCGTATTTGCTTTTTTTTTTTTCTTTTTAAGATTTTATTCTTTAAGTCATCTCTATACCCAATGGGGAACTCAAATTTATAACCCTGAGATCCAGAGTTGCATACTCTACCGAGTGAGCCAGCCAGGCAGCCGGCCTATATTTCTTTCCTTGAATTCAACCCTTCCTTAAGCTCCACTCAAGGACCACCTGTTTTTTTATGACATGGGAGACTGTGCCTGGCCAGAGATCTTTCTTGCTACATGGTGAATGCAAATGTTGTAATTCTCCAACTAGGGTTCCTCTCCCCTCTCCCCTCTCCCCTCCAGAGTGGGGCACAGTGCCTGGCCCATAATCAGTACTTTGAAAATACAGGTCAATTGGTTGCTGGATTCATTCATACATTCACAAGCATTTTCTGTTCCCCATTCTAGCTAAACACTACATTCTGCCCTGCAGGGGTGCCCACAGTGGAAGGGATAAGAATGGTGATCTATGCATAGCCTACTCCTTCCTCCCCTAGGCAGGTAGAAAGAAGATACACCTTCATGGGGTGAGGTTCCAAAGTTAATCAAAAGTAAAAAGTTGGCATGGAGTCACGTTACTTTCAAAAGTCTCTTAAATTGGGGCACCTAGGTGGCTCAGTGGGTTAAAGCCTCTGCCCAGCTTGGGTCATGATCCCAGGGTCCTGGGATCGAGCCCCACATGGGGCTCTCTGCTTGCCAGGGAGCCTGCTTCCCCCTCCTTCTCTGCCTGCCTCTCTGACTACTTTGATCTCTCTCTGTCAAATAAATAAATAAAATCTTTTTTTTAAAAAGTCTCTTAAATTACTTCAAAAGTACAGTATCACATACTTGTTTTATGTTTATAACAATGTAGAGTTATATTTATATGAATTTGGTGATATCTACCATTTAGTAAAGCAACTTTGAAACTTCTAGTTCTCATCACCATGAGAAATGTATTTTAATACATACCAAGATAAAAGGTTCGCCAGTGTCACTATATGAAATGCATACAGAAATTTTTCCATTCTGTTCTATATTCTTTTAGTGCTGCTTATAATCCACTCGAATGATTTCACAACCCCCTGGTGGCTCAGGACTTAGAGTTTGAACACTACTTAAATAAACAGTACTGTATGGACTGTATTTTCTTATTTTCTGTATTCGTGATGCTGCGGCAGGTAGTTGGGGCCTTGATCCTGGGGATACTGCTCCTCCCACGACTGAATGATTCCTAGAAACAGCAGATGACTCCCTGTGTTGTACAAACCAACCAATCCGAAGCCCACCCTCCCAACCACCTCCTCATCAAAACCACTGAGGGCCAGATGCCAGCTAACTAGGCACCAATCCTATAGCCCAGAGCCCCCGCCCCCAGACTTATTCAAACTAGATAATCCTAAACTTACTCAGCATACCTTCCCTGCCTTACCTACTCCTTCCCACAAAAACTCCCAGCCATGTTCTCCCTTCCCTCTGCCTTCTGACCAACCTGGTACTTCTCCATGTGGCCCGGCATGGCAAGCCATGTCTCCTGTTTCTAGGGATCTGTGAACATAAACTTCTCCCTTTGTGATAATAATTTCCATGTCAGCATGTCTTACCATACCTGATTATAATAAATCCCAGGTACATTTTAACACAACATGAAACCTAACTTCAGCACGGACTATGGTGGTAGGGTTACTATCATGGACTGTGGATGAGACTGGAATTGTGAAACCATGACAGGCATGACTCCCCTGCGTCTCCCTACTTTGCATGACTACACACATTCCCGTCTGACCCAGTTTCAGTGACAGGACCGGTCAGAGAGAGAGCCCCGGGGCTGGCATGGCAGCTGGCAGATCATACCTCCACCTGCCCGGATATAGTGGTGATAGATGCTCCATCTCAGGGACCCTTCTTCCATCTTCTCCTTCCTTGTGAGCTGATTTTCCAGCACTGGGTGAGAGTAAGAGAAGAAGGAAATGATATGCCTCTCAATCACTTGCATGTCCTTCCAAGGTCAAAAAGAGATTTTACAAAGCCTTCAGCCCCTGGCTTCCACCTTTTACCACCTTCCTCACCTTCCAGCTCTAGTGCCTCACCCAAGCCCAACTGCAACCAGCATATTTCCAGGGAAGACTCTGCTTGACCTAGACTCCAGAGCCCAGAAAGAGGTTTCATCCCCAGCCATTCAAAAACCCGGGGGTGTCTGGAGTTTCCAAAAACTTGATGGGTTGGGAGAAGCAGCCAGAGAGAATGAAGAAAGCAATGATCCAGGACCAGAAAACTGGTTTCCAGAATGGTCATTACAATACTGTGCAACCTTGGGCGAATCCCTTAACCTCTCTATTTCCTCATCTGACAACTGGCAAGCCTATATCGAAGGTTGCTAAGATGCTTTGCAGCAATACGCTTCTGAGATGTCCTCAGAAAACAACTGTAGCACTAACTCAGGCAGACTCTTGTCCTAGAACAGGGCAGGGAAACCAGTGCTGAAGTACCAGTAGATGCTGCTAGTGACGACAGCAACAATAGGAAGCAGCACTGTGGGGTCATCTGTGGTTTCTGCCTAAGGCTCTCTCTTCTTCTAATAACTCCCTAACTTCTCCTGGGGAGGAGGACTCTCTTCCTGGAATTTTAATCTTGAGGGAAACTACATGAGGATGGGAAATATTTGGAGTAGGTTTTCTTCAAAGAGATTCTGCAGCTATTCCTGCTATTTATACTCTGAAATTGCTGAGGCTTAGTTCTCCAACTTTTCCTATCATTCTGTGATCTACACCTGTTCCTTCCAATATTTTTCTGCCCGGATCATTTTCTGACCTTCACAGCTGAAGATGCTCTTGGTGACAAGATCTTCCAATAGGCCAGACCCTATCCTGAGGCCTCCATACACACCTGACTTCATCTTATCTCCATGGCAACACTGCAAACTTACCTTCACTTTTGCAAATGAGGGTTCAGAGAGGTTATGTTGCTTGGCCAAGGTCACAAAGCTTTGTAAGCAGATAGCTAGAATTCAAATCCAGAACTGTCTTCCTGCCCTGCTGTCCTGTCTTAGAAAAGAGCAAGGCCCTGAGCTTGGGGATATCCAAGACTGAGCCCAATTTATTTCTGAATTCTAATGCTTTTTTTTTTTCTTCAATAAATATGTAATGCATGAATGTCTTACCATTAAATTTATGCTGCTTAGGCCAAAACTACCCACACCCTACCCCTGCCTTTTCCTCTACACGCCCTTAGCTTTGCCTCCCACAGCATTCACCTCGAGAATCTTCGGGCCTCCTAACCAGCACAGTCCACAGCCCACAGCCCTCAACTACATGGATATTTAACCTGTATATGTGATGTCTAGGATTCTAGATAGTAAAGGACATGGTCCCTTCTGGGGTCCAGGAGGAAATGCCAGGACCTCTGGAGGACCCAGCTAGGCTGGCAGAGGTTCCCCCCCTGTTTCCCAGCACCATTACCAGCACTTTCATGGAGAGGCTCTTCCTGGCAGCTGGTCTGGGCCTGCCCTTGCACCTGAGGGTCTTCTGCTGGCTTTGCTGTGTCCTGTGGTTTGTCCTGGGGAGAAAGCACATGCCATGAATGCAGGGGCTGCTCCTCTCTGGCGGTAGTGAGGGCAGGGCGGGGTGGGGTGGGGTGGGGGGGAGGTCACCTGTGTCCGCCTTCCTCCTTGCATCTCTTGGATGAGTTTGGCGTATCGCCCCTTTTTCTGTATTAATTCACTGTGAATTCCTTTTTCGCAGATTTTCCCATCTTCTAAGAGAATGATCTGGTCACAAAATGCTAAATACTGAAGAGTCAGAAGAAATAAGGCCTTCAGTAAGCATACGAAAAGATAGTCAACGTCACCATTCAAAAGCAAGATGTGAATGTAAATCATAGTAAAATGTTATTTTATATCCCCATGTTGGCAAAAGTCTTAAAACATTGTATACGTCCAAGCGCAGGTGATGACGGGAGGTATAGGGAACGTTCATGAAAGGTAGGTGGTGTTGTAGATTAGTGCAAAGACTTGGGAAAGCAACTTGATAATATCTAATAAAGCTAAATATTTAAACAATTATGAACTGGACTCCTAAACCTTTGCCCCCCAAAAGTCGCAAATGTGCGTAAAGACATCTATAAAAAGATGTACGCCAAAGGGTTTTTTTCTGTAAAAGTGAAAAATGAGAAACAACCTTGACGTCCATCCTAGAAGAATAAATTCTGGAATATTCAGATATCGGAATGCTACGCCAGTGAGAATCAAATCAAGTTGCATGGATCGACATGGAAGATCTCGAAAATACAATGTCAAGTGAAACAAGCAAATTAGAATGTAAACTATCAATTATATAAAGCTTTAAAATAAGCAGAAGGACACCTTATCATGTCTAGAGATTTATACACGTGTTCTAAGGGTATGGGGACTTGCACGAGAATGACCAACAGCAAAGTTAGGGGAACAGGAGGGAGGAGACAATGCAGTCTGAGAGGGGATCTATGTTTGTGCCATCTGGGTGGCAGACACATGGGTTTTCAGTAGATTATTTTATAAACTGGTTTTTTTTTTAAGATTTTATTTATTTATTTGACAGAGAGATCACAACTAGGCAGAGAGGCAGGTAGAGAGAGAGAGAGGAGGAAGCAGGCTCCCTGCTGAGCAGAGAGCCCAATGTGGGACTCGATCCCAGGACCCTGAGATCATGACCTGAGCCAAAGGCAGAGGCTTAACCCACTGAGCCACCCAGGTGCCCCTAAACTGTTTTTATGTTTGAAATGTATTGTCCCCACACACACACAAATAGGCCAGAATGGAAAGAGAGGGATAAATAATAATAATGTCTTGAGGCCAAAACCAAGCATGGAAATACCTAGGATAAAGGTATTATGAGAGGCAGCCCTGCCCGCACACATCACTGTACTTCATCAAAGAACATGAGACTTCAGGAGCTCTTCTCTGAAAGATTTTTTTTTTCTTTTATCATAACTTTAAAAGCAGGAGCCAACCCACAAAATCTTGAAGGAGACCTTCAAATCTGGTTTCAGTTTTTACCAGCTACAGAAATCTCCACGTGGAAAGGAGAAGAGATCCAGGTTTTTTACAATGTTCCTCAAATGCTGAGGTCCAGCCTGAGATGAAGGGGCAGCCACTGGGAGATTGTTACGGAATCAACGGCAGAAATGTGAGGATCTACATTAGCCATTGGTCGTGGCCAGAGCCCTGGAAGGGTGGTCACCTGCAGCTGGTGGGTCACCAGAATGACTGTCTTCCCCCTGAGCGTCTTCTTAATGCACTCCTCAAAGATGTGCTTCCCCACATGGGTATCCACAGCGGACAGGGGGTCGTCCAGCAGATAGACCTCGCGGTTAGAGTAGACAGCACGGGCCAGGCTGATCCTCTGCTTCTGTCCCCCAGACAGGTTGAGGCCCCTCTCCCCAATCTGCAAACAGATAGCCAAAGTCACTGTGTCTAGAAGATGAGCCCAGTGAGGTGTGCTCAAACCAGCCAGGTGGCCAGATGTGACAGACTGAAATCCCTCAGTGCATACTCCTGGACACCTCGCGATTGGGCACCCCTGGTATTTGAAAAAAATCTTTTTCCAAGTTTGCTTAGTAGGGAATGAAAACACTGATTTTCAGTTAATTACAATTTTTATAACTCATAATTAGATGCAATATTCCTAAACCCTTCAACATCTCAGATGACATTTTAAATCTTTAGCAATTTAGATAACAAAACAAATCATTCCTAAGAAAGAGCATCTCCTTATATCTTTCTTGGGTTTTAAATCTCTGTTGACAGCAGCTGTCGACTTGTGAAACCATCAGTCCTCGTCGTCTAAGACTGTTTGCTCTGCGCACAGCCCACTCCACAGGACAAGGCTGCAACGGCCAGAAGGGGCTCTACTGTTGCTGTCATGGGAAGGGCCACCTTACACAGCACCTTATGTCAGGAGATACTAAGAGCCATTAACAGGCAAAGAGAATTATTGCGCAGCGTTGCAGACTATCATGCCAGGCATCTGCTGCCTGGCCCATCCCTCGGTCAGACCTGAGGACAAGAGCACCAGGGACTAAGTCCCATTCCCGCTCTACCATGAACTCTTGCAGTCTCTGTAGAAAAGAAGCAGAGTCTAAAGAGTAGCAGGGTGACCTCTTGTCACTGCTCTGCCTCTGGTTCACCACTGTGTGTCCTTAGGCTGGTTGGCCCAGGTGAAGGCTTAGTTTTGCATTCAGTCCTCACTCAGCCTATGCTTACTAAACACCTACTGTGCTCTCATGCTAATCTAATACCCACTCTGGCTGGGCATGTTCACAGTATTCTATATGTATCAACTCATCTAAACCTCAAGTGTGATGAGGTCCATACTTGTGGATGCCATTATATAGACCAGACCTTCTTTCTGCTAAACCCTGACCAAGACAACTGAGCACTCTTACCTCAAAGATTTACAGACCCACCTTAGAAGGATAATATAAGCACTGAACTCCAAGAATTACCTGAGGCGCACCTAAGACAGTGCATTCAAGTTGCTACAATAGTCTTTTGCACCTGGTTAAAAACTCAGCAGACAGACATAATAGTTAATAGGTAAGACCAACAATATTGCTTTTATCTTTCAAAGGTCTTATGTAGATTAAAGGTGTCTACAAATGTGCAAGATGGTGAATTACCATGAAAAGATAAATCATATTGCCATTGGGAAGCCATGGCTCCTGTTCCCACTGGCAAAAGTTGAGCTGGCCAGAGGGGGCAGGGTGGGACTTGGGAGAGGGGAGGACATGGGGATAGATAGGAGGTTTCTCATCTTCACAGGTTCTCCACTGCTTCTGCTCCAAAAGGAGGAGTTTGAGGTCAGCTCCCCATCCTTGTGGGGTAAGATAGGTTCTTTGCCAGCTTTTACTGTAAGATGAGCCCGTTTCCTCCCTGGGTGGGGAAGGTTTTGAGGCAGCCATGGGCTGCTTTGAGGAAACAGCCAGAGTCCGCCCTCCACCCACCTCGGGAAGCAGCCTGAGGACCCCAGTAAACCATTACAAAGGCACCATCACAATGGAGACAAGGGATCCTCGCCTCCCACTCACCTCTGTCATGTCTCCAAAGGGCAGAATTTCCAGATCACGGTTCAAGGAACAGCAATGGAGTACCTGGTGGTACCTGCAAAGGACAGAGACCTAAAGGGACAAGTGGCCCCACCACAGACCTTCCAGCCTTCCCAAGTTGGGAAGAAAGAGTTCTTGCATTCCATGCTCAGAAATTTGGACTTGATCCCGCACTTAATGGTAAAGCATGGGAGGCTTTTTGTATTTCTTTCTTCCCCTTATTTCTTTCAATCTAATACGTGCACTTAGTAAATATTTGAACAGAACAACAACAACAAAAAGATACAGGGAAAAGCAAGTCTCTCTTATCTTTAACTCTCAGTTGCTTTCACAGAAGCAGCCACTATTACAGTTTCTTATGTATTCATTCAGAAATAATGTGGTCGTGTATGTCTGCCTGCAGCAAATATAGGTTTGTATTGTTTTAATGACACCATAGTATTTTTGTTATATGGCTGCACCATAAATTACTTAACCAATGTCCCTGTGATGGACATTGGGGTTTTTTCTAGTTGTCTGCTACTGTGAAAACTATGTAGTGTGAACACTCTTACACATGGGCATTTGTGTTCATGGGTGACACTCTCTACACATTAAATACCTAGCAATGTTGAGTCTAGCAATTTTTATCTTTGACCAAATACTTCGAAACTGCCCAATGAGTTGTATCCTTCTGAAAGTAGAGCAATGACAAGGTGATAGCTATGTTTTGGGATGACTACCCTGGAAGTGGGACCCAAGATGGAACAGAGAAAGAGAAGACCAGAGACAGGGAGCCAAGGGCAGGGGCAGTGGGAACAGTCCAAGCAAAGAGATCACGGGCAAGAACTGGCAGTGGAGATGAAGAAGAAGAGAAAAAGACAAGACCTCTTTAGGAGACAAAGTTGTCCAAGGTGGGTGACCAATCTGATGTGAAGTATCAGAGGACAAGGCATTGGGCTCACTGCAATACACAGTTCAGTGATGCCATTAAACCAAGTTGGACAACTTGGGAAGAGAAGCAGGCAGGATGGGGGAGCTCATGAGCTGGTGTTGGACCCAACGCTGCGCAGCCCAGAGGACAGCCAGCTGGAGACGTCATACAAACACATGCCCCTCCGAGTTGCTACTGGGAGCAGATTGCACCATCAAGCAAACAGTCAAAGGAGGCCAGGGTCCACCAGAGTTGGAAGCACAATGGTAAGCATTCAGGGCAGATTTTGTACATCCTCCGCTGAACAGACTTGGCTCGTGACATTCAAGGGCGTGTCTCTAGCACGTTAGCCCCAGACTCTGGGTGGGAGAGGCCATGAAGGGCAAGAATGGTGGTGGGTGGCCCACCAGACCATGAATCCAAACTGTTTTCTTCTACATCACATGACTTCATCACCCCATTTGTTTTACCTTTTGACTTGGAGGTGGAGAATGAATGAATACAAACGAAGTTTAAATGTATTTTAAAGGGGGAGAGTTATTTTGACTCATATAACAGCTAAGCATGATGTTCCTGACAATGACTGGGTTCAGATTGTGTTTCAGGAATATCCTCCAAGCTTTGTGACTTTAGGCAAGTTATTTAACCTCTTGGGGCCTCAGCTGACTCATCTAGAAAATGGTATGATAATAATCTTTCTTTCACAGTGAGGATAAAATGTATTAATGCATATAAGTGAGTTCACAGCAAGTATCAGCAGATGTCAAATTACTATTAGCAGCGGGGGGATCCCTCCCATAACCAGCCCCATGCACCTGTGTCCTTCTTGGACCCTCCCAGAAACTTACCAGGCCTTGTCATACTGGCCTCCCATGAGGATGTTCTCCCTGACGCTACCTCCAATGATCCAGGCCTGCTGGGGGACATAAGCCAGGCTTCCGTGCATCCCCACCGAGCCCTCCAGCAAGTGCATCTGCAGCAGAGTGAGTCTAGCCTTAGGAACAGGCAGAGGAACAGGGGTAGACCCTGCTTGGCTCAGCAGCTGCAGGGCCTAGGGTGCCACTCCTGCCAGGATCCTGGGGCTCTCCTATGTAAATGGGACTTTTCATATGGTTCTCCCAGACCCACCAGTGAGTCTGAGGGAAAGTCCAGGGAACATAGGGAATTCAGCTAGAGCTAAGCCAGGCCAGGTCCTGCTGTGACTTGAATCCAAGGTCTGCACTGAGGACACCTCATACTTTTTTTTTTTTTTTTTGCTTATTTCCCCAGTCCCAGTCTCTAGCAAGTGGTGCCTCCATGCTTTTCACAGTGAGACAGAAGGTTCCAGGTCATCTCTGACCTTCTGTGAATATCAATAGAATTATTGCCAATGTCATTGTGCACAGATGGGGAAATGTTCTTATTTGGGGGACACCATGATGAGGTAATAAGTGGGAAACTCTCATAATTTCTGTAATTTAAAATAGTTCTACAAGGGCACGGATGGCTCAGTTGGTTAAATGTCTGCCTTCGGGTCAGGTCATGATCTCAGGGTCCTGGGATTGAGCCCCACATGAGGCTCCCTGCTCAGCAGGGAGTCTGCTTCTCCCTCTCTCTGTGTGTTCTCCCTCTCTCTCTCTTTCAAGTAAATAAATTAAAAATCTTTAAAAAAATAGTTCTACAAAATGTGTTTCTATGTAGATGTGGCAAAAATGCCAATGCTACCAACTGTTGAATCTGGAGATGGGTATATGGGTCTTTTATGTCTTCCTGCCTTTCTGTTTGATAAATTTAAAAACACAATTTAAAAAAAAAAAAAAAGGCCATAAGCCCCATCCCTACCACCCCAGCATCAGATATCACCATACCGCGCCCCTTCCTCCTTATGATTCTATGCTTCTTACTTCTGATTTGGAGCCAGGCTTTAATTAATAAGAACAAAACTTAAAATGACATCTTTTTGTTTTTCCTTTATTGGATGGATAGTTACTGGTTTATTTCAAGAAGAAACTTAGGAACCACTAGCTGCATGGAAAGGTGGACTTGGAGGGAGGCTATCCAGGGAGTGTTGCTGTGGGGAAAAATGAACCTCTGACACCATGTGGATCCAGGTTTCAACCCTGGTTCCCACCTCACCTGCTGTGTGACCTCGGGCAAGTCACTTCTCAGAACCTCATCTGCTCACCCATAAACTAGCCATAATGGCTGTGCTTTCCTCATGTGGTTGTTTTCAGGTTGAAGGGGGAAATGGGATGCTCTTAGCACAGGGCTAAGCACAGGGCTCTTAGCACAGGGCTATGTTTACTGTTTCTTAAAAGTAGAACCTTGTCTTCCCCATTGCCAAGAAATTGTGCACGGCCACCACATGCAGAGCATGAAGAATTGAGCTGTCTGGAAAAAGTTCTATGGACAATATGACCACATTCTAAGGAGATGATGAGTTTGGCTATACTATTTGGGAGAAAGAGCTGAGGAAGGAGCTGGGTAATGGGAAAAACTTCTTGTTCTCTGAACAGCATAGGCAGAGGAATGATGGGCAAAGAAAGGAGGGGGCAGAGAGAGCAGTCCAGGACTGGGGAAGCCTGGGGCTAAGGGGGTAAGTGCTGGTGAGAACCCCCTTGGGGAGGTGGCCATAAATTCAACCCAGGTGTTGCAGCTGTTTTAAGGTATGGTTCAGTGAGAGTTGTGCAATATGACCTCAATTGTTTAGGGGAAACAGGTTGAGTTTCCTAGAAACTGGAGAGAGTGGGCTGAGCCACATGTCTGCTTAGGTGCAGACTAAGCAGACCTCAAGAACATCCACTGACGTGGAATTGGACAGTTCGGATCTCATAGGCAAGGGCACCCAGCAGACACGTAAATTCTATGGTTGGAGCGTAAGACTGTCCCATCCCACACGGGAGGGTCTCCTCTCCCCCATCCTTCCTTCTTCCTCCTCCTTTCTCCCTCCACATTGCACTCTTGATGCTGTCTCACAAGGGACCCATGTCCCATTCTGAGATGGGCTTCATGAGATGACTTTTATCATCATATTAAACATTGAAACATGCTGTATCATCACCCTGTTAGCTGGTTGATTACAAAGAGGGTGGGGAGAGCACAGAAAACAGGTGAGGGCAGACCCCCAGCGGATCTTGGGGGTAGCCTTCCTGGCTGGAGGGTGAGAAGGAGGTGTATTTATAGCACACCTCCCCCTCAGTGCGTACCTAACTGCTCTCAATTTATAAAAGGTGTATTGGATCAGACGCCATTGAGGAAGAAAGCAATGGTGTGACTGACTGGGGGAACTCAAGCTTGGGAATCCTTGGACCGCCCATGAGTGCATATACATGTGGTCACAAGTCACTTACCTCCCCCAGGATGGCTGACAGCAGGCTGCTCTTGCCACTCCCGGTATTGCCACAGACCCCTAAGGTGGTCCCCTGCAAAGCCAAGGAGGACAGAGTGGCGTTGGAACAGCACAAACTCTCCCACTCACCCAGGGAGGGTCTGTGGTTGCACACCCGACCCCAAAGCCCCTCAGACAAGCAAAAGCTCAATGCCACAACCTCCAAGGAAGGAAGTTGCATGGAGATCATAGAGAGAAATTCATGGATAGAAGATCCTTTCGGGCAAGAAACCCAAATTTCAGATCTGCACCTATTCTACTCTATGATCCTAGGCACGTCACTTAGCCTCTCTGTGCCTCAGTTTCTTCATGTGTAAAATGGGGACAGTGAAGCCAGCCTCACAGAATTCATGCCTACTTTCCCTCATTTATTCATTCACTGCTCCCTCAAAGACTGTTAGAGTTTCTCCCACGTACCAAGTAGTGAAGAGAAGAACTCTCATGCTACATTCTCGTGTGGAGCCATGAACCATGAAATAAGCCACAAAATATATAAACAATATCAGATGATAATAAATGATTTGAGTAAAACAAATTGGCTGTTATGAACCAGAGCAAGTATAGATGGGCTGGCCAGCAAGGTCTTCTTAAAGCAGTTGTCACTGCAACTGAGATCCGAATGACAGGAAGGAGACAGACACAAGAAGATCTGGTCGTTCCAGGCTGTGGGAGCAGCAGGGACAAAGGTCATGAGACAGGCACCAGGTTGACTGCCAAAGTGCTATGGGAAAGCTAGTGTAGCTGGTGTGGGGGGGACTAACGGGGAGAAGAGGTGAGAGCTATGGGCAGGATGATCAAGGGATACCTGGGCTATATCTTAAGTGCAGCAGGAGGTCACTGAAGGGGTTTAAGCAGGAGAGTGACTTGAATTGGTTTATGGTTTAGAAAGAGCCGTCTGTCCACTGCATGGTAAAAATAGTAAGAGGGCAAAAGTGGAATCAGAGGGGCTGATGAGGAGGGTCCTAGAGGAGCTGGAATAGCATGATAGTGGCTGCGGCTTGGGGAGTTGGGGAGGGGTAGATGGTGAAAGGTGGATGGATTTAGGAGAGAGCTGATGGGCGTCACCAACGGACTGCGTTGATGGGAGGGAATGCAACCAAATTTGACTTGAAAGTGCAGAGGTGAAATTTAAACAAGAAGGGAAGCTTGCCCTTGCAAATGTTAGTCAGAGAAGAAGTCAGATGAGGTGAGTTCACAGAACAACCAAATTGGCATATACTAGCACCTTAGTCAATGTTAGTCTCCTTCCTCTTCTCTCCCAGCATATAGCTTTCTATTCTGGGTCTTGTTATTACAATTATTTAATTAATTAATTAATTAATTAAAATTCTGGATATCAGTTCATTTCCACCTAAGAATGAAAGGTTTCCTGTGCTTGCCCTCTGTGAACAATTTGTATTTAAAAGAGGTATTTAGAGATGCAGTTTTTAGCCAAGGAAACAGTAGAGTGCCAGGAAGCTCAAGCCTCGGGCCCCGAAAGTCTGGCAGCCAGCCTTCCTGTGTGGCCTGGATAAGGCTACCTTTGACACCACTAGGTTTAATTTGTGCAACTTTGGGGCTAGGCTGTCCTTTGTGTCCTCTGGCCCGAGGGCTCCTGGAGCTGGCTGCGCACTGGTCATCCCCTCGGGAGTATGCCCGTTCTTCTCCATCTCCATAGCTCCATTTACAATCCCCGGGCAGGTCTGTCGCCATGACAAGGTGGCGTCCTCCAAAACCACTGCTTTGCTGGGATCTTTCAAGGCCTGGACGTACAAAACAGGTCTCTCCTGTAAGAAAAATTTCTGTACAGACAAAAAGAAAGGAGGAATTCAGTTCTGCAGTCTAATAAGAATGTCTGCCCGTTTCACTGGCCTGCCTATAGGTCTGGTTTATAAACTCCTAATAAACAGTAGAAGTCTGAAGAATCACCACTAGTTCAGAGGGAGCCAGGTTCTGCTGGTGGGAATTCTGAATCAGGGTTTTCCAAGATTTGGATCACGGGGCCACTCTTTGATATCTGCCTACTGCCTGCTCTGTTCTTTTCTGTTTGGTTTTACATGGGTGACAACACTGAGGAACCCTCAGACAGACGTGTCACTTTTCTAATTAAATTTCATTCTTAAATATTCAAAGTAAAAAGGTCTGCCCTTTTGGCGAGAAATTGTTTGGGGCCATACATTTCAAAGTGTGGCCAGGAGCTGGTCACTCCTCTCTGTGTCTCCATCTTCCTGACTGGGAAACATACTTGAGTGCAAGCATCAAAAGAGGCAGCTGGGAAGTATGATCTCACTGCACTTAAATCATAGGCACACGTCTCTCCCTGCAGATTTGCTAAGAAAAAGATATAGAAAGATACGTCTTGACATTTCGGACAATGGCTTTATCTCTAGATAGTGGATGTTGAGTGATTTTTATTCTCTGTAACTTTTGGCACAATCTGAACCTTCTACAATGAATGCACAGGATTTTGCAAAGATAAAAAGCTATTTTCAAAATTAAAAAGGTGATCTCTTTTTTTAAATTGAGCATCAGAGGGATGTTTTATTAGGTTAATTGTAACATTTGAGTCAAGGCATACAGTCATCATTGGGAATTGCAGGAGTCCCTTTATTTTGTTTAGTTAGCTGGGCACTTACTTGTTTAGTTATTTTTAATGACATAACCACTGGGTAACCACTGATGGCTCTCATTCCTTTGCTTAAATTATTACCACATATATCTTAATTTTATTAGTTAAATTTTGAGTGATACACTGGCTTAATGAGTTAGTATGACAAGCACACATCTGGATATTAACAAATGCTGATAAATGGAAGAAAAACAGGAGGTCCTTTTACCCCCAAACCCTCAAATGTATTCTCAAACTCTAATGTTTACACCATTCAGTGCTTTTCACTTGTTTGTAGCAAACAGCCCAAAAGAAAAATGGTCCGGGGGCATCTAGGCAGCGGTCCTTTAAGCATCTGCCTTTGGCTTAGGTCATGATCTGGGGTCCTGGGATTGAGCCCCACGTCGGGCTCCCTGCTCTCTGGGGGGCCTGCTTCTCCCTCTCCCTCTGCCTCCTGCTCTCCCTTCTTGCGCTCCGTCTCTGTGTCTAATAAATAAAATCTTAAAGAAAAGAAAAGGAAAGAAAAATGGCCTGGAGACCCCTGCTGAGAGTGCCCACCTGGGTGCGTTCTCTAGAACCCCAGTGAGTAGGTCCACAGCTCCAGAAGCCAGCTCACCTCCTACCTGTGGTTGCTTACAAGGAGGGGTCCTCCCTCAGGGCTCAGGGCTCTCCTTTCTGTGCCCTTGGAAACTGGGAGGCCAGAGTTCAAAAGCCAAAGGCATTTGGGAGCTGGGTTATAGCACCAAGGGGTACAAAGGAGGGAGAGGGGATCATTCCTCCCCCTTCTAGCCTACGGGTCTCAAGGTCAAATGTCTATAGGACCAGATAGAAAACTTCAGTGGCTGAAACACAAGGATTTGAAGATACCCTGATGAGACAGCTAGTGTCCATCCAAGGGGCCACCCTATACTGCACCAGCCCCTGGAGACAACCCCAGGTTCAAGTCCTTTGCTCTCACCATTACCATTCCTGCTCCCTTCTCCACCACCATAATGACACCATCCCTAGCCAAAAGCTCTGTGACCTCTGAGCTATCTCTCCAGGCATTTCTTCAGCGAACATCCCTACCCACCCTTCGGAGTTCAAACCGTAGCTTCCTCAACTCTGCCCACCCTGCAAATGAAAACAGGCACAGAGGGGAGGATGGGAGAGCCTAGTATACCAGCGGCCAGAGAGAAGGCAGCAGGGAGCCCTGCTCAGCCCTGCTCAGCAGTGGAGAAGTCTGGGGAGCTACTGGGGCTCTTCATAAGTAATGGACTGTCTTATCCTTCCTCAAACAAGCCAAGTTCATTCCAGCCTCAGGGCTTTTGCACTTCCTAGTTATCATCACTCAGATCGAAAATCACCTTAGCAGAGGGGCCTTCTGGGTCCAGCACACCCAGATTTGTCCCAGCCCTTCCCCACATACTCTCTAGAAAATTACACTGTTTTACTGACATCATAGCTCTCCATGTGATCTGATGTTATCTTCTTTGACCGTTAATTCACTTGCTAGTTTCCTGTTTCTAATACCAGGTTGTAAGTTCCTGAGAGCAGGGATCCCATTGGTCAGGCTCACAGTAGTATGTTCTGTCTCAGTACTTGGCAGGCTGTGGGTATCCAATAAATACTTTTTTTTTTTTTTAAAGGATTTTATTTATTTATTAGAGAGAGGGCAAGAGGGAGAACGAGCAGGAGTGGGGTGAGGAGCAGAGGAAGAAGGAGAAGGAGGCTCCGCACCAAGCAGGAAGCCCAAGGAGGGCTTGATCCCAGGACTTGGGGGTCATGACCCAAGCCAAAGGCAGACACTCAACTGACAGAGTCACCCAGGTGCCCCTCAACAAATATTTTTTGAATAAATGAGAGAGTGAATAAGTTGGGAACTACATGCATTAAGTGAGATGACTTTGTAAATTGGTTTAGATAAGATTTTTTATTTTTTAGAGGTTTTATTTATTTATTTGACAGACAGATATCACAAGTAGGCAGAGGCAGGTTGGGGGGCGGGGAGCTTCAGGGCTTCTGGGGAGGTCTTAGGACAGTCCATACAGAGACAGGGGGCGGGGGGAAGCAGGCTCCTTGCTGAGCAGAGAGCCCCATGTGGGGCTCGATCCCAGGACTCTGGGATCATGACCTGAGCCAAAGGCAGAGGCTTTAACCCACTGAGCCACCCAGGCACCCCTAGATAAGGGTTTTTAAACTCAGTTGCTTTAGGAGCAAGACCAGCCATGGAAAAAAGTGAAGTAGACCATTACTAAGAGGATAAATGGTTGGTGAAACAACCCCAGTGTCAAGTAGGGCACAGTGGGGACTGTAGGGTGTACAGTAGGGCACAATGGGGGCTGTAGGGTATACAGTAGGGCACAGGGGAGGCAGCAGGCAACTTTATCCCACTGCCTCATCTAAGTAGGACAACTATCACCTCAACTCCAGGTGTTTGTGGCCATGGAGAAATGTGGGTCCGATGTTCCCAGATCTTTTGATTATTCAGAGAAAATCCAGAAATCTGATTTTTATATAGAATTTCCAGGTTTTTAAATGCAAGCAACAAATACGATTTTTTTAAAAAAGCAAAACCATCAGGGTAACCCTGCAGACCTCCTGTCTGAGACCTGGTTTGTATGGACTGTCCTCCCCAGGGCCCAATTCCTCTGTGTTCCCAGCCCCCATCGCAGCCTGGGTGCAGGAGGTCCCTGAGCTGGCTGACCCCTCTCCGTGGAGGTTGGCGTCTGGCTTAGCCTAGGGTCACATTCAAGAGGAACATTACGATGACTGCAGGCAAACGAACACCCAAACAGAGAGCCACGCAAACAGTCCTCCAACCACTTACTTACCTTAAACCTCTCTGCCGCGGACTTGGAATTCGTGAGGCCTTTTACTGCAAAGGGCACGAAGAACACGGACAGCCGCATGGGAATCAAGGTGGCCACCGTAGTGAAAGCCTGGGCAAGGAGGGGAGGAGGTGGTGAGGGGCGCATCTCTGTTCTCTCTCCACCCCCCCGAGGCTCCCCTGCCATGGGAGGGACAGAGCCAGTATTTTGAGGAGACTGGAGAGAGCAGGGAAGGAGCACTCCTCTTAAGGTCTCTGTGTCTCTAGGCCTGGCTCCCCGGTGACTCTGCGACTTTGGCCAGGTCCCCTCTCCTAACGAGCTGCGCTTTCCCGTTGGAATAGGGTCAAAATCATCTGTGGGTACAGGAATAAGGTGTAAGAGAGCTTGTCTACTGTCAGTGGAGCTTGATACTGTTACTGCCATTACGATCCTACTCAGCCTTCCTTGCCTTAGATACTCGTTTCTAATATTCCAAATGTCCCTGCACTTCAAGGTTAATTCATGCCTCACTCTTCTCCTGGAGACTTGCCCTGACAAAGCAGACAACGTCTCTCAGGATCTCAGAATGTGACCTGAAGTACCTCGGGGGACTTTCCAATCCATGCCCCACCTCCACTCCCTTCATCCTTCACTGTGTGAGTACAGGGTGACCCTAAACTCCTGCTGAGACTTTATCCTATAAAAGCCCCTGTGCCCACCCTCAAGCCTTCAGGGGGCCTCTCTGGTACATGCCTGCCTGGGCCAAGTCAAGGTGTTTGCTGTCTGGAACACAAACAAACCCTTGGCGGCAGATTCTCAAATGCTTCTCCCTCTTGATTTGGGACCCCAAGCCCCACCTGGATTCCAAGCTCTCCCAAAGCAACCCCCTGATTTTTCTCCTCAGAGAACTGGGATTCTACCCCTAAAAGGCAGCTGCTGCTTTTCTGGGCCAGAGTCAGACCACAGAGAGAAGGCAGAAGAAGTTCTAGCTTTTTATTTAAGGTGTATTTTCAGAGCCCTATTTTGGGTTCAAAGAAACTCCTTAATTTAATATTCTCAACCCCCAGGCATGTGTCAGAATCATCAGGGTTTTAACTACTCATTTCAACTCCTCTGGGGTGACTTTGTCATCCCTCCCTCCCATGGTTGCTATGCAAGGGATATCAGTTTTTCAGACAGTTTAAGACGGAAGAAAGTTCGAGCATCCTAAAAGTCTGGAAAATCAAAATCAGCATCTGCTGTCCACATGCAAAACCTTTAGATCTTTGAAGGAACATAGTCTAGGGAAAGATATAAAAGAAAAACTCCTTATCAATATGGGGGGAAACGAAGCACCCCAAGCACTTACCGCTGAGATTGTGAGTTTCCGTTGTAAACATGTGTGGATAAGGAACGTCAATGTTGTGGCCACTGTAGGGGCTATAAACAAGCAGGCCGTGGTCAGGCTCTGGATGATCCCAGACTTCTCCAGCAGTTTCTTTTCCTGCCTTCTGAGGGCTGAGAGATGAAAAGCAAAGGCACAAAAAAAAAAAAAAAAAAAAAAAAAGACAAAGGCACTGAAATTAACCCTAAGACCATCCTCCAAAGAGCACCAAACTTCCAGAGCATGAAAGAACTCCCCAAAAAGGGAGAGGCTTGACCCACCATGGCATCCCAAGGCTCTGAGCAAGAAAATGAGATTTTCTGTACCTTTAATTATTTTTTCAAATGGTTTCTCCCATGCATACATTTTAATCAGCTTAATGCAGGTGAGAACTTCACTGGTCACACGGATACGCTGGTCGCTGATCTCAGAGATGTGATTGTGTATCTTAATAATCTTTTGAATCAGGAACACCTGTGGTCAGGATGCAGCAAGTGCTTCTTTTGACAAGGGCAGGAGGGTTCACCCAGGCGTAACTATGACAACTGGGAGTATGTCCAAAGGTAAAACGCAGATATGGGTTGACCACCTGGATTTAATCCTGCCCAGTTGGAAGCCCCTGTGACTCTAAATTCTAGGGTCCTGCTGAAGGCTTTCCAACGGAAACCACTCCATCGTGCCTTAAAGCACCTGTCTCACATATCCTGGGGGTGTTTTTCTCCTGTGTCCCAAGCCAGGTTGTGGCTAACTAAACAGAAATATGACTCCTCTGCCCTTGGGAACCCTAACCCGCCAATAGTTACGATCACCTGATCAGAATACCTGTGCGGAGGGAGAAAAACACTTCATTTCAATAATTCAGAGCACACATAACCCACGAGTCACTTCCTGTTTTGCCCAGGTTTATTTCACCTGAATCTTTGTCAGCAAATTTGCTGGCCTTCTCCCTTTTTACTGTGCTCAGCCGAACGTTAAATGCTATCTGGGCTATTACGTTCACCACATTCTGGGTAGAAAAGAAGGAATAAAAACCATACATAGAGGACATCTAGTGTGTGAGGCAGGTAATCCCTCACAGAAATCTATTGAGATGGACTTTCACATATCATAATCACCTCTTATTTCTTTGGGCAATACTGTGGCCAGCGAACATTTAGGCAGAAATGGAAGCTGAAACTTAACCACAATGGCATGAACAGTCAACAGGGATCAATACTTCCATTCAGAAGTACCCCAGATTCCAGAGCCCAGGGAGTTCTGAGGAACATCCAACATGGAAGACCAAAAAAAAAAAATTACCTCCACTGGTAAAATCAGGAGATAGAACAGAGTGGCGGAGAGCACAGTGGGTCCAAGGGTGAGGTAGGAGGTGACAGTGCAGGCGATCAGCAATGAAGAGATGAGCCAGATCAGGGGGCCATAGTACACCCCTTCGAAGAGGCAGTTTACATCGCTGGCAAAGAAGCTGATAGCCTGTAAGACAGCAAAGCCTGTGGGCACAGGTTTCACCTCTTCGGGTACCTAGAAGGGCCTACATGGGCAGGGGACAGGAAAGGCTGGGAGGCATGGTGGTAGAGACAAAAACACCCAGTTCACAGCTCTCCTCTACTCTCTGTGTGACCCTGGGCCCATTCCTATGCCACTCTGAGCCTCAGCTTCTTCGCTGGAATAATTATACCCACTTTCTATGGTGAGGATGTCAATAAGGTATCTGCACATAGACTGTGCTCAGTAAAAGTTGTATTTTACTATATTATTGCTACTTCTTCTCATATCCAGATTCCCCAGAGAGTTACTTCTAGTCTTCTTTTTTATTCTATTCTATTCATTCTATTTCTCCTAATAATAATGGCTGGATTTATTTAGGCAGGAACTAAGTCTTTTTATCCTCCCTTTTCTATTTTGCTATGGACTCTTCAGTTCACTTTCCTGCTCCCTAACTGCCCGGTTCCATGTTACATAAAAGCTGACGTTGCAAATCAAGAAATACTTAAGGACCCAGATCATGAATGTCTTTTAGAATGACCAATCTGAATGCCTTTAGAAGTGGTTTTCCTTTTCACTTTAAACCAATCTCCTTCCAATTCCTCGGATGCACCCCAAGCTGAACCTTCACAAAAATTTGAAGTGTATAAGGGAGCTAGCTTGGTACAGCCACTTTGGAATGGAACTGGACAGTATCTTTAAAAGTTAACAATTGCACAAACCCCAAGACTTGGCTATTTCGTTTCTCTGTTGAGAAACATCCACACATGCAAGAGGAAGACAAAGACATTTACTACAGCTGTGCTTATTAGCAGCAAAACCCTGGAAACATTCTGAGTGTCCACTGGTGGGGAAAGATTAAAGCATCCACTCCAAGAGTATTAGGTAATATTGAATCCTGGAACAACCTGTCAGAGATCATGTCCCAGACCTGTCATGTAGTAGCTATAGGACCAAAGACACATACTCAGTCTCTTTGTGCCTCAGTTGCCTTATCAGTAAAATGGGAATAATAATAATACCACCTACTCCATACCACTGATGTGACAACTGATGAGATAATGCACATAAAACACTCAATTTAGCCATGAAAATGCTCTAAGGTGGGTGGGTGGGGAAATGGATAAAGGTGGTCAAAAGGTAAAAACATTTGTAAGATAAATAATTATGGTGACCATAGCTACTATTGTATGGTATATAAGTTGCTAAGACAGCAGATCTTAAAAGTTCTCATTGCAGTCAAAAAATTATAACTATGTAAGGTGATGAATGGTAACTAAATTTATGGTAGTGATTGTTTTGCAACCCATTAAATCATTACCTTGTATAAAACCCAGGACTAATACATTATACATCAATTATATCTCAATAAAAATGGGGAGGAAGGAAATGCTACAATTATAAGTAAGCATCCTTGAAAAGGAATAAGAAAGATCTGCATGTGTTAAGATGGAAGGCTAAGACATAATGAGGAGGAAAGAAAATCTTCAAAAGAGCCCAAACAATGTAGCATCCTTGATGTAAAAACTCACCCCAAAAATTATATCATACATTTTCTATTAGTAAAACAAAATGGCAGAACACTGTAAAATGTAGTATCATTTATGTAAAAACACAGGCACAAGATACAATACATTTTCCATGGGTAACTTGCATGTGTACCTAAACACACTTTAAAAAGCATAGAAGGACACAAGCCGTATTGATAATGGTGGTCACCTCCAGGCATTAGGGAAGTGATGGGGTCTAGGGAGTCTTCTAGTCCACTTTATTTTGTTTGCAAGGAGAACATATGAAGGTGTTTTAGAAATTAATTTTAAAATAAAATTTATGGAAGCAGTCCCCTAGGACTCCTCATGTGACCAGCTCCTTCCATCCCCACTTCCAGGTGGACCATCTTGTCTTACGTTCATGAGCATATTTGGGGGAAATCGACCTTGCACATAGCAGGTGCTCAGGACAGAGGCACAGAGAAAAGGAACCAGGACAGACCTCAGTGTGGAAAGTCTCCTTGGCAAGGCAGGTAAGTGCAGCCAGGCTCTGCTGCTTACCAATCACATGACCTTGTATATATGGTTCCTACTCCTTCCTTCCTCAGTTTCTACCTCTGTGACCATGGGAACAATAATAGAGACCACCGCATAAAAGGGTTGTCAGAGGACTGACTGAGCTAACAAGGTAAAACCTTGGGGATGATGTTTGGCTTCATGGAAGTTAATAATTGCTATGATGACTCTCCTAAGGTAAACAGGGCGAATGGCTGCCACAGATCTCAACATCTGTCAAATGCAGGAAGACAGGGAGCCCCCCTGCTCAAGGCCTGAGAGAAGTCAGCAATGCAATTTAACACTTCTGAACCTCTGTCCCCTTTCTATATGCATTATATGTACTAACTCATTAATAACAATCCTTTAAGGCTGATATTATTCTGCAGCTTCAGAGAGACTGAACAAGTTGCCTTAGGTTACAGGACTAATAAAATTACGAAGATTAATGGTAACCATGATAACAAATACCTTATGTTGGCTACGAATCGAGTTCAGAGAAAGCATCCACTCAATGGCAGTGGGTAATCTGGCAGATTGTTTTTTGGACATCTGCCCTGTGTAATTCAAATGTTGGCATTTGGAGGGATACAGTGGTGAATCTGAAAGGGTTTGTGTCTTTGAAGGGGGCTCATCTTAGTGGGGCAGCCGGATTGGTGCTTGATGGGGACTGGGAGTGGATGGTTGGGTTTAGCAATATTGTCATGAAGGAGAGGTCATCCATGAAAGATGAATGGTATTATAAAAGGACAGCGGTTGGGGGTGATATGAGCAACATTGCCAGGAGGTGGTATGCCTGGTGCGTTTGAGGACTGAAGGTTAGCCTAGCCTGGTTGAAAGGAAGAAGCCAACCTAGTGTTGGAAGAGGGGAGACGGGAAGAGGGGAGTTGGACAGTTGCTGATGACAGACCACAAAGGCTCTGGCTTGAGGATATGGAATCAAAGCAGTGCTGCGTTTTCCAAAAACTCAAATGCCTGTTTTAATTGTAAAGTAATCTATGCTCCTCAAGGCAACTGGTAAGCAAGAGAAAAATAGGGAATATGAAATTAAATATATAAAATTCTAATACTCCCACACCCCTGCGTCATAAGTCGGAGCATCTTTTTCCAATCTCTGTCAACATTAGTACGTTTGTGTTACATGATAGGAAGGGCAAGAGAAGGGAACTGATACCAATAACAATTAACCAGGCAGCTCTAAGTACTCCTCCTTTGCAGATAAAAATTAACACTCAGAGAGGTGATTTACAATTGCTATTCCCTTGGTTTCCCTGAGCTATCCTGTTTGCTCATCCATCCATACCCTCCTCCCCAGGCTGGCTGAGGGGATGCACTTTCTGAGGCACTTCTACGGTTTGTGTCTTTCCGTTCACTGCTATATCCCTAGGGCCCAGCACAGGGTCTGGTCCAAGGTAGGCCTCAGTAACTATGTGGTGAATGAATGAATGAATCTTGTCCAAAGCCTCTGAATGCAAGTGGCATCTCCCTTGGTTACTGCTGACCTGTTATTATGTCCTCAGAGGCAACTGTTGATGATTATCCACACTCATCGTAGGAATTATTTCTAACTCTCCTAACTCCCTTTCCTCCCTCCTTCAGCCCCCAGGGCACGGATGTCTGGAGAAAAGCTAGGCAAGTATGGCCTCCAATATAGTCCCAGGCACTTACCTCTCCAGTGGTGATGTGTGTTAGAGACTTAAATTGCATTAGCTTCTCAAAAGCAAAGGAGGAAACAGCAGAGCGAAACCTGATGCCTGTGCGCTGGTTTAAGACCCAGCATGAGCACAGACTCAGAGACTTCAGACATTCCGTGAAAAAGAGGGCAAGGCAGAGTCCCACTCCATAGGCAATATTTCCTGATGGTGCTTCAGAATATTCCAGGATCTTTGGTATAATCAGCATCTAGAAGGAAGCAAGAGTTTGGATTACTCAGTCAGTACTCCAGTTTTCTTCTGGAGAGACTTGTACTTGTCCCACTGCATGCAGTCTAGGTTGCATGGTCAAAGTGCCCTACCCTCTGCAGGCCAACTGGTGAGCATGTGACCCCAGCTGGGACACTAAGACTTATTCTCTGCAATCAGAAACTTGGCTGAGGACCTGGAGGACAGGAGATCAAGTTGATTCATCTCAACCATAGTACATGGAAGAGACCACTATTCCCTGCCACCTGCATTCCCAGAGTTTCTCAGTCACTTCTCAAAACAGCCAGCTTGTACCTAGTCAGGATATGTTCTAGGTGTTTTATATATTCATCTCATTTAAATTCATGCTGAGAGGCAGGTAATGTCATGCTCTTCATTTTATACATGAATGTTTTTATGAGGTCTACCACTAGGTGTGTCATGGGGTTCCTTAAAGAAGCTAAGGCAAACACATTGCCCAAAGTCATTCAGCAATTCAGTGGCCAAGGTCTGAACCCAAGCAATCGCTGCAAAACTCATACTCCTAACGGCTGCTAGGTCTACTACCTCCAAAATGTCTTCATTTTCTGAGTGGCAGCTTAGAGAAAAACAAGTCCCAACTCCACGCATGGACTTGAACGTGCCAATCTCTAAAGCTTGGAGCCCCACAAACCTCACAAAGCCAGCCACTTACTGGCCCTACCACACCCGAGGCAGAGAAGAGGCAGCCCAGAAATACACTGAAAAGAGCCCTTGTTCTTTGAAATTTCATCATCACTCGAAGCACTGAAGCTTTCTCAATCCCATGTCTCGAGACTTCTTCTTCCCAAAGGAGGCAAAGCCTTCAAAAGAGGAGAATTCAACCAGTGAAATCTCTTTGCACAGAGAATTCAAGTAAATCCCAGACATATTTCATCTACAAATGCTTCAGTATGTATCTCTTCCAGATAAGGCCTTTTAAAAAAAACCACAGTGATTTACAATAGTTATTCACTAATATTTAATAACTTCAATTAATTAATTAATTAATAACCTTAATTAATTAATTCACTAGCTATTAATAACAATTGACATATATTAACATAAAGTATTAATTGCATATTTAATAAAAACTCCGTGATGATATTTAATATCCAGTCTGTGTTTGAATTTCTCTAATATGTCAAAAACACGTTTTTATAGTTCACCCAAATCAAGATCCAAATGAGGTCCACACATTGCGTTTAAACGACAAATCTAATAGGCTTCTTGTATGCCATTTTAACCTGTAACAGCTTCCCCTTCTCTGTATTTTATGCCATTTGTTTGTTGAAGAAACTGGGTCACTTATTCCAAGAACTTCTCACATTCTGGATTTGACTGATTGCATCTCTATCCTATTGTCTAACATAGCCATATCCTTCTGTGCCCTGTATTTTCTATTAAACTTCTAGCTAGATCCAGGGGTGTAGTGAAATTCAGAATTCAGGTCAGCTGACAAAAATACATAATAGGTGATGTAGTGTACTTCTTTTGCATAATAGCGGAAGACACAGTGTCTGGTGTCCTATTATTAGCAATGTTCAGGGTGTCAGTGGGTTAAGGAGTATCAGCTTGACTCATTCACTGCCATTCATTCTCCATCATTGATGACCATTGCCACTTCTATTAGGGCTGGCAAAATGGGATTTCTAATTCTAACATTTCTTCTGTATTTAATAATTTGAATTTTTCTATTAAAAAAAAAAAAAACAAAAAACCTTCGGGGGCACCTGGGTGGCTCAATCAGTTAAGCATCCAACTTTTAACCTCAACTCAGGTCTTGACCCCAGGGCCATGAGTTCAAGCCCTGTACTGGGGCTATTTTTTAAAAAAACTACTTTAAAAAAATTAAAAAGATAACTTTCCCTCATCAACAATTTTGTTACCCTGAAAAACAGTTAATTGAGGAAATGACCTAGGACTTTAAATAGTGTCTCTCTTTCGTTTTATACAAACTAAAATTTATAAAACACAGAACTCTGACCTCCAAAAAGTGCCTCCATTTATTTCAAAGGATGCCCCAATGTTGGATCACCTAATTAAAAGTGTGCCCTTATTTTGGCAATCTGAGTTAATGAAGCCTAGGCTGTTGATATTATCAGTGAAACGGGAACACCAAAAACATTTTTTTGAGGAAAAAGAATGAAAAACAATATTTCCAAAAAAACATCCAAGAAGTTACCTTAACAGAAATTAAGACTCTCGTTGACTCGCTTATCCTTCTTTTTTTATTTTATATTGTGTTTGATTCCGGAGCAGGGAGCTGGAAAATAATCACTGTAGTGCTTCTGGCTTCCAGAGTCTTCATCTGGCCCTGGATGCTTCCCTCCTCCATCCATGATCCAGTCTGTCAGCTGCAGTCACTATGCTGGCCTCCGCCCTTTTACTTCCTGCCTCCTGCTCCACCCTGTTTGGTACTACTCTCTGAAAAGCAATTACCACTGCCCTTGATGGGAACATCAAGGACTATGCCAAGGGACTCCAGGTCTCCCTAAAGCTTCTACTCCTCACAGAGGAGGAGCATGGTGGGCCACCCTTTGCTCTCAGGGCTTGAGGGCAGCCCTGCTTATGCAGTTCTCAAGCGGCTCTATCAGCTTCCGGTTCTTATCTTCTGCCACCAAGTCTCTCAAGGCAGGCAGTTCTAGCCCTTTCTACTCCTCAGCCTTGCAGCCATGGACACTCATACCCAGCCTAAAGGCAGAAAGGAACACCGTGAGAATGTTCCTGTCATACATTCCTTCACCTGCCGTCAGACCCTACAGGCTGCTTCTTCCTTCCTGAGTTCTAAAACAACAGTTCCATCCCATGTCCATTAGCGTGGGCTAGACAACTTGTGGGGAAAGGGGTGTTTGGGCCCTAGATCAATAAAGCAAAAATGTCCCCATGTCACCCATATGTGTTAGAGGACTTTATTGCTTGTGAACAATTTTACTCAGGCCAATCTGTGGGGCCACCCCTCCTTGTTCCAGCCCTACCTCCATATGTAACCCAATCCACAGAGACAGAAAGCACTAGAGTAAAAAAGTCTTGACTAAACAAATTAAAGGAAAGTAAAACAAACTAAAAGAGTTTGACTAAACAAATCCAAGTGTGCCATAGCCTGCCCTCAGCTTTCCTAGCAACCGTATCAATTTCTGGCCATGATTACCAGATTCAGAACCTCACCTCCTCCCTTCATTAGCTATGTGACTCTAAGAACATCATTTTTACTTCTCTTAGTCCTCAGATCATTCATGTATAAAGTGGGGAAAGTAACATCTGCCCTGCTTACTTGTGACAGTCAAAGGAGGTGATGCTCTGCCACTATAGAACGATGAAAACTATGGAGAATTATGAAAGTGATACTGAAGATGATGGTGGTAATAATGGTGATTCCGCCACTGGGCTGACCACCATGGTGGTGACGGTGACGGCTGGCAGCTTGTCAGCAAATGCTCAAGGCAGTCAAAGCAGTTCTTCAGAAGGGCTAGGCAAGCCGCACCCCAGAACTCTGCTTGTTCAGTGAGGAACGCAGACAAAGAAGCCCCTCTAAAGGTGTGAATGCATGGGTCACTGGTTTTTCAAATAAACACCCCAAAGTGACATGATGATAAAGTATTGGTAGACAGACATGGTGAGTTACAGAATAAAAACAGCAGAATCAGTGCACTAGAAGCGAATAGACACAAGTTGAGGAACCTTGTGTTCATAATGGTTAAAGAGCAACCAAACATCTAATCGGTTGCCTAAGATGCACTGGGTATGTTTCCAGGTGGTTTAAACTGAATTCCTCATCTCTTTTGACTCTTCCAACAATCCTATGAAAGACCAAGAGGTCAATTTTATGCTCCCTTATTTTATGCACAAGGACGAAAAGTCTCTGTTAGGGGAAGTGACTTGCCCGACATCAGAGCTGGTAAGCAATGAAATTCTGACCAGTATCTGGCACGATGTAAGAGGCAGGTGTTCCCTGAAAACTAATTTTTCTCTTTTACTGAACAATTCTGAGAAGCAACAGGTCAAAGTTGAACCAGCTTTGTTTTCTCAGTACCCTCAGTACACTAATTTACTTGGTAAACTACTCTCTGAGATCTGGCAATAGTGTGCCACGTTTCACAAACTCCCTTGACCAAGGAATGCGCTTTTTAGGGAAGTTCTTAGGGGACGACCATTTTCTGGAACTCTTTGGAAAATGCCATTCTCTACCTGGGGCGTCTCTCATGAAGTAGCTAGTGGTAGGAACATGAATACAAAACATTTAAAAATCACTTATTCATTCCCCTCCCCCCACTTAATCCTCCTATTACCTTGTGAGGTACGTGGTACAGAAAACTCAATCACACAACCAGTTAGTGATGACTTAGGGATTAGGAGACTAGTCCCTTAACCCCAAATTTAATGATGAGTCACACAGGTAACTGCCTGATCCAGAAGAAAAAGCAAAAGGAACAATAAGGGGTTATTTCTAATTCTCTTGGGGGTCCGGGACCTTTAGGCAAATCTGATAAAAGATATGAATCCTTGCTCCAGAAAAAAAGTCTCTAGTCCATATGTATAAAATACGTATACCATTTCAGGGGGTCCAAGAACTACAATGAGGCCTCTTGTTACCAAGGAAGCATGCGTATTCTTTGGTTATCTAAAGATGGGCCCTACCTGTTACTCTTCAGCATCTCTGGTCACCAACCCCATAAGACATGGTCTTTAACCAATCCAGTGGCTTGCCCAATATAATTTTACCTTTTAGCATTTTTGTCTGAGGCATCATGTACCGACAGCTGGGGTATGGTGTTCTCATCCAAGCTTTTCTGTAAACCTAGGATCATGAGTGGGGTCAGCCATGATACCGTAAGGTAGGAGAACAGGCCAGCATCATCCAGGGGTTGTGGGGCAGGAAACCTAGCAGAGAAGTCATAGGTCATGTAGTTGTTTTTATTTATTTTTTAAGATTTTATTTATTTATTTGAAAGAGAAAGAGAGGAGCACATGAGAGAGAGAGAAGGAGCATGAGCAGGGGGATAGGCAAAGGAAGAGGTAGAAGCAGACTCCCTACTGAGTGTGGAGCTTGACGTAAGGCTCGGGGCTTGGGATTCAATCCCAAGACCTTGGGATCATGACCTGAGCAGAAGGCAGACACTTAACCCACCGAATCACCCAGGCACCCCTGTAGTTCTCCGTATGATATAGGCTCTAAAGATAGAAAATTAAGGCAAGAGCAAGATTTTGCAGGGATCAACTATATACTATGTAAAAACCACAGTGTGGTCATCTGGATATACAAAACAGTATTTTTTTTTTTCATTACTCTGTTATGCATGATAATTAAAAAACAGAAACCACAAAAACACCCATCAATACAGGAATGACTTAAAAAGAAAGAAGTAAGGTCTATGGAAAACAATGCAAAAGTGTCCAAAAATAGAGTTGATCTGTATCTAGAATTTGGAAAAAGCTCTAAGCATAGTAAGCAAGGAAAAAAAGGCCACTTGCAGGTCGAGAAATTCAGTATATTTTTATTTATATAAAAACGGGAAGAAATGAGAGAAGGCAAAAGAAACTATATATAAAGTCAACCACTATTAACAATCACATATGCACATTTACATATTTATACATATTAATATATTCATATATGTACATATATTTATGTATTTATGTAGTATATGTATATGTGCATTTATGGTTTTGTATGTATGCATTTATATATGTACATATAAGTACATTTATATC
Source organism: Mustela lutreola (assembly GCF_030435805.1). Classification (NCBI taxonomy): domain Eukaryota; kingdom Metazoa; phylum Chordata; class Mammalia; order Carnivora; family Mustelidae; genus Mustela; species Mustela lutreola. The sequence goes on along the minus strand of NC_081305.1, from coordinate 34,336,415 downwards.
AAACTACTATGAGTGGTTGACTTTGACAAAGGGATTAGAATTGGTAAAAGTACAGGAAAAGAGATTCTCACTGTTTCACGTTTTCTATACTTTGCTTATGTAATTTTCATAAAAACAACAACAGCGGAATAAAAAGTAATAAGTAAGAATGATAAGGTCATATCCCTAGAAATGATTCACAAGTATAGAAATAATAACTGGATGAGGATGTTGGCGTTGTGTATAACTTCTACTCTTTTTTCAAAGTTGCCTCTAATGCTGTGTATTTTGATCTGAAGAAAATTCCATTAAAAAGAAGACTTGGGGAGAAAGACGAGAAAACAAAAATGCCAAATGCATGGGATGTTTTTGTTTCGTCTTGGACTATGGGGTCTTCTCCACTCGATGGCCCTTCCCCTCCTCACATCCCACCGGGCCCACAGTTGTGTCTTCTGCCCAGAAGCTGGAGAGAGAAGGGGCTAAAGGGAGGATGGGGATCGGTATCAGGTATCACCCGCTATGTGGGGCCATGTGTGATTGCAGAAAAGGGACCAGAGACTGTGAGCTGATATAGGAGCAGAGCATTCCTCTAGCTCTCTAGATGAGACCGCCCAGTTCCATGAAGTACCCAGGTTCTTTGTTCTCAGTGGAGATGAGAGCAATCCTGTTCCAACAATGTAGCTAGTAGGGGAGCTCAAGTTTTTGAGGGGAGCTCAAGTTTTTTTAAAATAGGAAAACAATGTAGCTAGTAGGGGAGCTCAAGTTTTTGATGGGAGCTCAAGTTTTTTTAAAATAGGAAAACAACAGCTGTTCTGTTGATAGGTAAAATCTTAACAAACTTGTGAGAAAGAAGAGGGGATTGTGGATACAAAACAGAGTCCTGGTGACAAGACGCTGAAGAAACGCCCTAGAGGAATGCGGAGGTCCTGTCCATACATGATGAATAAATGAATTCTGTGCAGGCCCCTGAGAGAAAGGTTGTGTGAGTCAGAGAGACATTGGGGGGAGGTTACTTTCCACTGTGGTTTACTGGACAAGGATACATTGAATTTCTTTAACTCTTAAGTTTAAGGGTAACACTACAAGGCATTTGGGTCCTTTCAACAGCTCCCCATTTCGCTTAGAATGGAGACCAACATACTTAATGTGCCCTGTGGGAATTTGCATCCTTCTGCAAGCTCATCTCATGCTACATCCCTTATCACACAAAACTCCAGTGACACTGGCCTCCTCGGTTTCTAGACACGTCATGTTCTGTTCTTTCCACCTCAAGGTCAAGTCTTTGCACATGCTGTTCCCTCTGCCCAGATCGCTCTTTCTTTACTCCGGCCTAGTAATATCTTGTTTATCCTCCAGGGAACAGCTTAACCACCAAGAACCTACCAACTTGTCGCTGTTCTATTGTCCCTCAGCACCCTCACACTTCTTCCTAATACCATCTTCAAGCAGCATATAACCGTGTTTATTAGTTTATTTGCTTATTATCTTTCTCCCCAATGTGTGCTCCGTGATGGATCCTTGCCCAAGGTCTAGCACAATGCCTGGCATATATATGTGCTCAATGAATCCTTGTTGGATGAATGAATGAATGAATGAATGAACGAATGAGTGAGTGAATGAGTTGACTCTGCCTCCCTGATGTGCCACAGTCTGCTCTGGAGGTATGTGGCTGTGGTGCGTGACATGACTATGTGGAGACACCTTTGGGAAAGAGCCTAGGAGTTAAGGTCTGAAGAACATTGCCCTAATGGGTACTGCCCTTACCTCCCCCTCAGAACTCACTTTGGCTTGGGACGGAAAGGAATCATGGTTTTCCAGGCAGCATCATACTTGCCCCAGGGGAGAACTGTTGCCACTTCTGGTGCCTCAGGCTTCCTCACCTGCTGGCTCCAGGAGCCATCATCTAGAGTATACGTATTCTTGGGAAAGAAAAACCAAAAGAATATCAGTTTCCCAACCAATCTCGTAAATACTATTCTGAAGTGCCAGACCAGCCACCCAAGGGCAATGGATCTTCCCACATTCAGTTTCCTAAAGAAAGGCTGCTAGAGTCAGAGAAAGACAAACATTGTATGATCTCCCGTGTATGTAGAACCTAAACACAACAATAACAAAGTGTTCAGAGAACGGATCGGTGGTTGCCAGAGGTGGGGGTGGGGTTTGGGTGAAATGGGCAAAGGGGGTCAAAAACTTCCAGATACAAAATAAATGTCACAGGGACTGAACTTAATAATAATAATAATAATAATAAATAAAGTTAAAAATTAAAAAATTTAAAAATAAATGTCATGGGACTATAACGTATAGCGTGGTGACTATAGTTAATAACACTGCACTGTAGGTCTGAAAGCTTTTAAAAGCAGATCTTAAAATATCCCATCACAAGAAAAAAATTTATAAAATTTGTAACTGTATGAGGCGATGGATGTTATGTTGTCTTAACTCTTTCACACTGTATACAAGTATTGAATCATTATGTCATATATCTAAAACTAATATGTTTTATGTCAATTGTATCTCAATTAAAAAATAAATAATAGAAAGGTTTCTGGGTAGGGAATAAGCAGTGGGCCATGAGTCGAGACAACTGGGTCCCAGCCTTAGCTCTGCCTACATCCCTGGGGTGACTCTGGGCAGGCCACCCTCCCTCCCCAGATTTTTAATCTGTGATACACACTTCCGACAAGACTAAAGGGAGCTATTGTTAGTCACCCACAGAATGTGAGACCAAGTCACCCTCTGAGGGTAAACCTACAAAAAAGAAATCAATAAGTAAAAAAGTAACCCCCAAACATTACATGGGACCCTTTTGATAAAGTAGGAAACAACTAAAAATTTTTTAAAGTATTATCTTTAAAACTTCACATAGAATATATAATACTATCTTAAAAGCATAGTAAGAGATTGATGAGAAAGGATTCAGGGGAGTAGCTACTTCAGTTGGGGAAGTCGGGGAGTGAAGTGGAATGAGATCCAGTAGGTGGATGTGATTGTCAAGGTTCAAGCTGGTGAGTTGATGATGGGTCTACAGGTGCCTAAGGTGCTATTATAAGTAAATACATAGATAAATAGGTAATAGATGATACATAGATACATAGACCAACCATGAAGTGGTGTCATGACCAAAGATTAGGATTCATTTAATTGCAGAAGCCCGAGATCCATTACAAGAAACCAAGCTTGAATAATACAGGCTAAAATTTTCTGATCTAATTTGTGACCATTGAGAATATCCTGTCAATTCAGTTTTCTGGTATTTTAATTCAAAGGAGACCTACTTACATAGCTAAGCCCTGAAACCACGTCACTGCTCATGTCCATGCCAAGATTCCCGAGGCCACCTGAAGATCTGGGGACCCAGTATATCCTCCTCTTGGTCATTTTCAGCTGTCTTGCCAATCCTTTGTTTCCCAGAATCAGAGAATCTGAAAAGGCAGCAGGTAAGAATAGCTTAGATTCAACCTTTAGGAGTCAGGAGAGGGGGATATTCCCTGCAAGGAGTGGGCCACGGTCATGCAGGAGAGCTTGCCTCCCTCTTTTTAAACATCTACTCAAGCCTCAGCTCAAGATGACTTGGGGAAAACTTCTCTAACCACCCAATGTCAACCCTATAACACTGGGCCAGGCCCGCTCATAAAACCATGCTTCTTCTCTTATCCCAGTTTGTAATTATATATTTGTGGGAATCATAATTTGTTTAGAGCTCATTTCCTGCTTTAAATCAAGAGCCTCACAAGGACAGGGACATGTCAGTTTTGCTCACTATTGAATCCTTGGAGTCTGGGACAGTGCTATGAGGATAGCAGGTACTCAATAAATAAATTATAAAAGGATGGATAAATACATGAAGGAAATGCAATTTTACTATTGACTCTAACTCTTAGTTTTCACAGACTCAGAGAGTAGAGCTAGATAGAATTTAGGAAACTTAAATAACCAAAGGTATTTTAAAAATATACTAAAATGCTTTTCATTTTTGCCTTACTGAACATGTGACACACTCCCAGAACATCTATATGCTTGGGTTGGGAGAGAGGATGGTAACTTAATATTTCTTTTTTTTTTTTAATATTTTATTAATTTATTTAACAGACAGAGATCACAAGCAGGCAGAGAGGCAGGCAGATAGAGAGGGGGAAGCAGGACCCCTGCTGAGCAAAGAGCCCAATGTGGGGCTCGATCCCAGGACCCTGGGATCATGACCTGAGCTGAACACAGAGGCTTTCATTGACTGAGCCATCCAGGCGCCTCTAATTTAATATTTCTGAAGGAATGGAATAAGAGAGTATACAACAGGGGTATGACCGGTATAAGAGAGTATACATCTGGGGTATGACCGGTGCTTCCAAGAGCCTCGTATTCAGAAAGGTCCAGGCTTAAGTCCTTGCTGTCACCATCTTGAAATTCTTAATAGTTTTTAAAAAGGAGCCCAAGTTTCCATTTTGTACTGGGCCCCACAAATTATGTAGTCAGTCCTGATGTTCAAATACAGCTCTTTTTGTTCAAATATTGCGTTGTGCTTTGAGTAAATAGACTTGCAGACTAACCAGTCTTGGGAGAAGATTCTCCAAATGCTTCTATCTCATTTCCTCCCAAACCACTTCCTTTCAGCAAATCATGACCTCAACTGGTGGCCTCCGGTTCTGGAATTCTGCTATGGAACATGCAAGACAGACTCCCCAGCCAAGGCACCAGGCCATAAGGTTTACTTGCCGTGCGATCATAGAAGCGAACGCGAAATAAGTCAGTCAGAGAAGGACAAATACCATAGGATTTCACTCATATGTGGAATTTAAGAAGCAAAACAGATCGACATAAGGGAAGGGAAGGAAAAGTAAAATAAGATGAAAACAGAGGTGGAGGCAAACCATAAAAGACTCTTAACTCTAGAAAACAAACTGAGGGTTCCTGAAGGGGTTGTGGGTCAGGGGATGGGGTCACTGGGTGACGGGCATTCAGGAGGGCTCTTGCTATAGGAACACTGGATGTTGTATGCAACTGATGAATCACTAAATTCTACCTCTGAAACTAACGATACACAATATGTTAATTAAATTGAATTTAAATTAAAAATTTTTAAAAAAAAGGTCAGTCTGTCAGGGATGGTGGAAAAGAAGAAAGAGAGAATGTCACGCACTTTCTTTAAGAAACAAGGTTTCTGGCTGCCATGAGACAGTTTAAGACATAGACACATTAAGGTAAAATTGGCATAACTCAATAGAAACCCCTGCGTGAGGACCACAGTGTAGTGCAGTACAGTCTATTCCCTACACAAAGGTTTCCAGGGAAGGGAATGGCAGGGGCAGGGAGCGGAAGCCAACAAATTCGAGATTGCAAGTCATGGTCCTGGCAAGCGGCTACATCACTGGTGCGCTGACAGAGGTTCCTATCTATAACTAACCTGCAATCGCAATTGGTGAGTGCAGTTCCAAAATAAACGCTGCTTGACATTTGCTTTACCTTAGTAAATAAGAGGAAAATGAAACATCAAAGGTGACTTTTGGTTGGATCTTCACTAATTTGTCAATGCCCTGAATAGTTTGCAAATACTGAAACAATACTTCCTCATTTTTCTTATGCTTGTCACAATGTGATGGCTTTAGGCACATTAGACTTGTAGATTGAATCCACATTATTAGCATTTCCTGCATTATTTCTTCAGCTTAGGCAATCAACAAAATAATAAAATAGCTTTGCTTTATAAACCTTTTTAACATTTTTGTGTGTGTGCGGTATAAATATTCCCACTGCAGCTGATTTCAAGCTACCATGGAATATGAAGTTGGGGAGACAGACATAATGATCCCTGATTCTACAGGATTTCCACCCTACAGATGCAATAGAGATAAATAATTTCAAAATGCAAATAATAGTAAAATGCAGTAAAATAACTAGGGAGTGACACATTTTGAGTATTACCCTTGTCTTTGATATGATATATTTAATCACAAATTTATATAATTTAATTTTAATAATGTTTGTGTTTAATGACTGGGCTCTCAGAATTCCTGAAAGGTGACAGTTTGTTCTCCTGAGCCAGTATGAACAGACTCCAGCAGACCCCTGCTGATCATCTGGAAAACATGGTGCCTCTTTCTAAATCCTTCTCCCACCGGGGACAGTTTTTTTCAATTCACTCCTAAGTTAGGCTGTGCCTGGGGGTTAGCTTTCCTGGCTCCCTTGATGCAGAGGGGAACAAGAAGGAGCTGAAAGTTTGGGTGAGGGCCTTGCTGAGGGGGCCTAGTGGGCTAACCACACTGCAAATAAATGAGAGTCATGGAAAGGTTTTGAGAGCAGCGTGTGGCCCCATAGAGGCCTGGTAACCTGGGGAACACAACCATGCCACAAGCAAGCCAAAATGCATTACTCCACACTCTCCAATGACAGCAGGGTAGGCAGTGAGCAGGCAGACAAGAAATATCACTTGGAAAAGCCAAGAAGCAGAGGACACTGTGCCCAGGACCCTGACTTGTCCTCTGCCAGGCCACAGCTCTGCGGCTGATCCTTCACTGAGAATAACTTAAAGGAACTATTTAAATGACTGGATTAGACAGGAGGTTAAAATGGTAAGCCTGAACACTTATTTTCTCTTCATTAACCAGCAAGTAGGGGCTCGAGAGGAAGACCATGTGCTTAGAGACCAAATAGAGATATTGAATGTTCTCTCACCTTTCAGCTCTAGTCTGATTTGCCAACCTTGTTTATTTTTACACACCTGAGGAGAGATGCAGCGAGGGTCTCGAAGATGTGACCAATTTTTATATCCAAGAAGCTAATAGCAGGGAAAAGTAAACCAATTGGAAATGAAGGAAATGTAAGCATGTGTAATGGATACATGTTTGCAGAACACGAGTAGCTCATTTCAGCACAATGGCAGCTCAGTCACACATTAGTGTGTGCCAAATTCCAATCGATGAGGCCCACCTTTGCTTCCTTGACTGACCAGGGAAATTCCCTCCAGAACTTCCTTTAGCAGACCTCGAGAAGTTCCCTGGCCTCCCAACTTCCTTTGGGGAAGAACCAGAGTGCAAGTTTATTCACCTGGATTGGGGCAAGACCAACCCGGTGTTGAGGGCGAGGACAAGGATGTGACAGGAATAAAACAGAGGAAACAGTTGCCTCCAGCCCTGTGTTCTCCCCATCCCTTGGAGGGGGAACATCATGATGATAAACTTGGTTTAGACAAGGGTCATTTGCATATGACCAAACAACCTGGGACAGGAGGGGAGCCACTGCAGCAAGGTTATATGTGGCACAGGCTGTCTGGAGGAGCTGACCTACTTCCTTCCTCATTGTGTTTACCCCTTATGCAGCAACATGTAGTGTCCAGGGCCAGAAGGTGCACCAGAGGGTCGGGAACGTACCCAGAGGGTAAGGAACGTAAGATGGTTAGATCTTATTCCCGTATCTCTCCCTTCCAGTCTGTTCACACCCTGTGCTTGTCAACTTTCCCTGCTTTGAGGTTCATTTCCTTCTGCTAGTTCTGATAGCTCCTGGAGGCCATCACTGGCATCTTCCTGATTGCTGAATCTCACATCCAAATGCCTGGCCTTCTCTGTTCCAGAAACTGGGAAGCTCCTCCCCAACTTGATCTTTGTGCTAGTCCTAATCTCTGCCAAGAACATTCTCCTTCCAGCTCCTCGTGGAGCTGGTCCATTCTTACCATTCAGGTCTCAGCTCAAACACCACCTCCTGGGAATAACCTTCGCAGACCCGCCCTAGCAAACAATGCACTCCTCTTTCTATCACCTTCTACATAGCTTCCTGCTTTATTTGCTCTACTTAACGCATTCTCAAATCTTTCTTTCTTGGTGTATTCATTTTCTGCCTACCTCACTAAAATATCAGCTCTTTGAAACCAGGGAACCTGTCTTGCTCATTGATGTATTTGTGAATCTAGAATAGTGCTCAGCACACAGTAGATGTTTAATTAAATATGCAAAGGATAAATAAATAACATAGATGCAGAGCCTGTCAAAGAAGGAACCAGGAAATCCAATGGCTATCGAAGACCTCAAATTTAGATTTTTGATGCTTTTCCAGGTCGGCAGACACATCCCATCACAGACATACAGTCACAGGATTAAAAGAAGGTGTCCATCAGCAAGCAATTTAAACATGGATCCATTCCCATAACACAGCTTCCTTAGTGCAGTGTGAATTTGTATTTTAAAAAATAAATCTGGTGATTATTATATGAAGAGAATATCAATTTTGGTTTTTGTTATTGCTGTTACAGGGGCAGGGGTATAAGTGTGTAGGTTAAAAGCATTAAACATAAGTGTTTAAAAAATAGACCATGGAGCATAACAAATAACACGGAGGACATACAGAGATGGAGAGGAGAAGGGAGTTGAGGGAAATTGGAAGGGGAGATGAACCATGAGAGACTATGGACTCCGAAAAACAACCTGAGGGTTTTGAAGGGGCGGGAGGTGGGAGGTTGGGGGAGCCAGGTGGTGGGTATTAGGGAGGGCACATATTGCATGGAGCACTGGGTGTGGTGTATAAACAATGATTTCTGTTACGCTGAAAAGAAAGAAAAAAAATAATTTGGGGAAAAAAAAAGAAGTCATCAAGTCATCAGGGGACAAGAAGTCATCAGAAAGACTCTTAACTACAGGAAACAAACAGGGTTGCTGGAGGGGTGGTGGGTGGGTGGATGGGATAATTGGGTGATGGGTATTAGGAAGGGCATATGATGTAATAAGCACTGGGTCCAATATACAGCTAATGAATTATTGAACCCTACATCCAAAACTGGTGATGTAGATTATATTGGTTAATGGAATTTAAATTTAAAAAAATTTGGAAAAGTAAAAAAAAAATAGATCATGAAGATTATAAGGTGGTTTTTTAATTTCTTTGCTAAACACAAGAAAACCTCAAAAAAGTTGGGCCTCTCCATCTTGCCCTTAGAGAGGCCTTGATAAAAAGGTAAGCTCTTGTGGTGGACCTGGGTCAATCTTTTTTTTTTTTCTTTTTTTTTTTTTAATCTCTTTCTCTCCCCCAGAGTCTACCACAGGGTAGGGTGCATAATGTACATCCAGAGAAACGGTCTAGAGCTTGCTTACTGTAATCCAGGATCTTCAGCTCAACTTTTCTCTAGGCCTGGTGGCTCGGGCCCCAGTCTAGGAGATAACCTTGACAACTGGTTTTTCCTTCCTTCATCACATCCGATCCATCAACATATTCTGTTGAAGCTACACTCCAATGTAGCTTGCAGTCTAAGTCCTCATTTTCTCTTGCCTGGACAACTGTCACCACCTCAGAACTAGCTTCCTGGCTTCTGATCTTAAATCATTACATTGCCTTCTCCACACAGCCGCCACAATGGTCTCTTGAAAACTTAAACCAGAAACATTATTCTGCACCTTGAAGCTGCTAGAGGCTTGCATCAGGCTTAGAGTGAAATGCTGACTAGACTAGACTCCTTACCCTACCTTTTTACCTCTTCCACACTCCTCTATTATCTGACCATGGCACTACTCCTATCTCAGCCAAACCACCATGCCCCACTTGCACTGAATTCCAGGAGTAGTTTCCTCAAATACCCAAAATTCATTCCAGCCACAAAGTCTTTACAATTGTCACTTCCTCCCCTGAGCTTTGCATTGCTACCTCTTCATGCGCAGGGCCCAGTTCAAATGTGATCTGTCCAGTGAACCCTTCTCTGACCGTCTAAAGGACTTCCCACCATCCAAAATTACTCTCCTTGCTTCTTGTTTGTTTCCCTCTCTAGAAGTTCAGCTCCATGAAAGCAGTAACCTTGCCTGTCTTGTTCTCTGACAGTTATCCAGCACCTAAAATAATATCCAGTATATAGTAGGTATTCCAAAAATATTGCTTAGTGAGTGGTGGGATAATGTCAGAGAAAGAGCCTTCAGCAGGAGCATTCGAGTTCCTGCATCTCTATTTCCACCACTGCCTTATATACCTGCCTTCTCCTCTCCCTTATCTGCAGCATACACAGAAGCGCACAGTTCCACCTGCCCTGTAAGAGACTCAGCCGTCTACAGGGCTGTCCCCCTGGCCAAAAGATATGCAAGGGTAGGAGCTTGTCTTATGTTATACTCTTTACCCCTTCACAATTAGCCCGGAGCCTTGTACTTAGCAGTCTCTTAATGACTGTTTGTTAATTTGAATGGACTCTCAGCTCCTTCTTGGATTCCGAAAGCGTTGCTGGACTTTACAGGGAAAATTTTCCATCTTCAACCTATAGCCAAACCCAAGTCAAGTCTCAATGTCAACAAGCATTAATGGCCAAATCTAAAACATTTCAAGTGATAAAATACATATTATTGCGTTAAAACCCATAAAAAAAATCCGCGGACCCTTAATAAAGTAAAAAAATTAAGTAAATAAATGAGGGAAATGTGCAGCTTTTTCTTACAGAATTCCAGTAATAAATGTAGTATTAACTCCCTAGAATATATGTATTACTTATAAAAAGAAATATACCAGCTTACAGTAGGGAAATCCAGCAAATACCTCCTTTACCAAGTAATCAAGGGCAAAATCATCATTAATAATAAATTTCAACCATCATGTATCAGGAAGAAGGCCACATCTTTTCTGTATAGTCTTTCTGCCAAAAATGTATAATGTTATAATGTTCATCCCAAGAAAACTTCAGATAAACCCAAATTAAGGAACATTCTACAAAATAACGGGCCAATGTTCTTTAAAAGTACGTATATATCTCTATATAGATATATATATATGTATATGATTTAGGAGGCATCACAATTAAATATAAAGTAGGATCCTGGGCCAGAAAAAAAAGGACATTAGTGAGAAAACTGGCAAAAATCTGTGCAAGGTCTATAGTTAGATAACAGGGATGTTAATTTCTGGTTTTTAACATTGAACTGTGGGAACTCCTTTTTGCAATATTTTTGTAAATCTAAAATCAGTTCGAATGAAAGGTAAAAACATTTCAAGTAGATTAAAATTTAAACATGGTCCTCTCTCCAGGACACAGTCCTGCGGCTCAGCCTCAGGAGAAAATGGAAAGGCAGACCTCGCGGAGGGTGAAAGGGCGCTCGTGCTGAAGTGCTCCCGTTCTCCTCCACTTAATGCACGCGCTCTGCGGGGCGGCTCCGGAAGGGGGCAGCGCGAAGCTGCGGAGTTTGAGCCCGGGGGCGGGCCGTAGAACGGAGCCGGAAGCGCTAGCGCGCCGGCGCGCCAGTGGCTGGGAGCTTTAGTCGGGGCTCTAGAGGTCGCGCAGAGCTGTGGCTGCTGCTGTGTTTGACGGTTCCCCAGCGCGAACAGCTGTCACCATGTCATCCGTGAGCCCCATCCAGATCCCCAGACGCCTCCCGCTGCTGCTCACCAACGAGGGCGTGCTCCTGCCCGGCTCCACCATGCGCACCAGCGTAGACTCGGCCCGCAACCTGCAGCTGGTGCGGAGCCGCCTGCTTAAGGGCACTTCGCTGCAGAGTACCATCCTGGGGGTGATCCCCAATACGCCCGACCCGGCCAGCGACGCGCAGGACCTGCCGCCGCTGCACAGGTAGGCCGGACGGCCCCCGCGGCGGCGGCGGCGGGCGGCGCGGCCTCCTCTCCGGACCCCGGCCCAGGCCAGGCCCGGCCTCGGGGCGTTGAGGCTCGAGGGGTGGCCTTCGTGGCTCAGTTCTGCCTCTTCAGCTACCTCCTGTGTGAAATGGGGGCGACAGATGTCTGTCTCGTGACTGTTAAAGGGCATAACTCATGAAGTAGTGAAAATTCCGCAGTTAGCTGGCGCTGTTCCTTTGATTTAAGTTCTTACCACCAACCCCCGCCCCCGCCCCCGCCCCCGCCCCAGGTCTTCAGACTCCTGGCCCAGTTTCTGAATTTTCCAGGCGTCTCCTCTTTGTTTTCTTTTCTTCCCTTCCTCCAGCTTTCTGCCCTTTTAAGTGAGACACTTGCTATTCCACACGTTTTCTCTTTTTCCTGTGCCGTCCTAATCCGCACCACCCTTTTCATTAATTTTGGGGTGCCTGTCTTCCAAACTCCCTGCCTGCCCCTTCTCTTTTACCCTCCCTTCCTGCTCACGTATTCCCTTTCTGGAATTTTCTCATCTCCTCCTAGCTGCTCTTTCTCTCGTATGTTAACATTTCTTACACCGCAAGCTTACCACTAGATTGCCCTACACGATGGCCCTAGTTGTGTGTCTTTGGGTGAGACACCCTGTGCCTATTGGAACCTAACAGTAACCATTTCTTGGGTATGTTAATTAAGTGTTAATTAATTAAGTGAAATAATCTTTGTGCTTGATCGTAGTCTAGTAGTGTAGCCACTAGTCACATGTGCCCGGTCCAAACTGAGTTGCTAGAGTGACCAACTGCCGGGGTTTCCCCAGAATTGAAGTAGTTGTAGCTGTAGAAGTCCTGTTTCCCAGGAAACACTGTTAGTCCTAGATAAATTAGTGCAATTAGCCCAAACGTGCTGTAAGTATACAGCACACACTAGAAATTGAAAATTTAGTATGTAAAATGTTTTGCTGGTTAATTAATAAATTTTACATAGATTAGGAGTTGGACTGGTAGTACTTTGGTTGTTCAGGGTTAAATGAAATACTAGTATTTTACTTTTTGCTTTTCCAGTATGGCTACTAAAATTACATATGTGGTTTACATTGTAATTCTATTGGCAGTGCTGGGATACAGTATATGCTCAACAAATGTTATCATTTTTTTTTTTAGACTCACCTCCCTAGCCTGTGCCTCCTATCCTGAACTCTTCCTGAGATGCTTTCAGTTTAGAGCAATTGTTTACCTCCAGGTACCCTTTTTTAAAGTTAGGGATTCCTGACTGAATGATTTCGAATGCCTTATTCTTACCCCAAATTTCATGACTATATGCATTTCTAAAAGGAGAGTCTATGACTGTCTTCAAATTCAGAAGGGAAACTGGCATCTCTCCCTTCCCTTCCTAAAACAAAAAAAAAACCAGTAATACTATCTCATTAATCCACATTGTAAAAACCTTGCATTGCTCAGGCATGGGAAACATTTTGACTTCCAACTGATCTGCTTTGGTTATTGCTTGCATGGAATTGGATACTTTCCAAGTTTCCATGAACTCTGATAAACTGTATTGAATTCTGGTTTCCCAACATAATGACCCCACTCCTTAAGCCTCTACTTATACCACAATTTTTTGCTCTCTGTGCCCAGGCATTTGATTGCTGGTTGAGGCAAGAGTGTTCATGGTTAGATTTTTTTGTTTTCGTTCTGTGCATATGTTGGTTATTACCCATGGGTACACTGGGAATTTCGAAAGGAGATTTAGTCATATTTTAGTCATTTTGTTAGTATATCCTGGCAAGAGTTTGGATGCTTTTTAATTTCTTTTATGTAAATCCCTCCAACACATCTGTAACTGAATTCTCATGTTTGGAAGCAATTGTTAATATTCAGATGATGTGTGATCTGATCCGTGATGTTCATATCACTGCTTTTGTTTTAAATTAATAGCAAGGTTAAAATTATTCATTTAAGTTAGAAAACATATATTGGCAATTCTTCATAGAATTCTATCAGAAGGATCCAACCAGACCATCTGGTTATTCTAGAAATATTGTTTGCTACTTGAAAAGTCTGTGTAGAATTGTACTACATTCCTTAGTACTAGCTTCAGATGTCTTTTTTCTCTAATATGACCTTTAAACACTCTTTTAAAAATTTTAAAAGCTTTGATAATGCAAATATTGAGTTACCCATAACCATACCATTACTCTGTTTCGATACATAAATCTGCCCTTCCTCAGTTACCTGCTTTTCCAGATGGTGGTGGTACCCAAAGGGAAGGCCAGGGGCTCTACTCCTGTCTTTTGTTTCCTTTAGACCATCCAGGTGACAATGCCTCAGTCTTGAAGAGCAGCAGAAGTCATTTATTCCACTGTGTTCCTTGTCGCACAAAAGAGCAAAGCCAGATGTTGACTTCCCTGAACAGCTCGCTTTAGTGTTTCGAACAGCACACTCCCTTCTGCATGTTAGTTAGTGTGCAGGCATGTTACCTGACACAGGAGCCTTTTTAAAGGAGGAGCTTTGGATTATCCCTGCAGCGTAGAACTTGGCTCTTAATGCTACCTGAGGGCACCCTGTTTACCTAGACTTGAGTGACTCATTATTTTCTTAGTGAAGATGGAGAATAATTTAGTACTACGTATACACTGTCCTTTCATGCATTTCAAGATGGTCATCCAGTCGTCTTCCAGCCTTGTGTTCTTCAGGATACATGGCTTCATTTCCACATAGTGCTGATTTCTTAGCCCCTCTCTTTCTGGCTTCTTCCTCCAAGATCCCAAATTAGTTTCACTGGCATTTGTCTGACAAGAAATGAATGCTTTGTAGATAGCAGATGTACAGTTTCATAATTTGGGTTAAGTTTTTGTCCAGGCATTACTCCTATTTTTATCTTTGAGCATTCTTAGGCATTCAGAAATATTACCTGATAGTACTAACATTTTAAAATTTATGTTAGCAAGTATGTAATGGATAGCTCTATAGATTTTCCTAAATCTGCATTTATTCTTTTTAGGAAAGTGTCTGCAAGTGGCAATCTTAAATTCAGAAATGAAGTTTTAATTGAAAAAAAATTTTTAAGTAATCTCTGTCCCCATCGTGAGGCTTGAACTCGCCACCCCAAGATTAAGAGTTGCATGCTCTGTTGACTGAGCCAGCCAGGCACCCCCAGAAATGAAGTATTAGTAAAGGAGTGAAAACCAAAAATCCTAAAGCAACAGAAGCCTCATCTGTTATAGACCTTGGGGCAATCCTAATAGGCTCCTTGTTTCTAAATCATAATTAATTATGATGATGAGTTTTGCCAAAAAACATAAATATTTTAAGAAGATAAGTAGGGTGATACAAGAGAATGCTAAAAAGATGTTTCATTTGTTCTTTCCCAAAGATGTGTAACTTGATTCTAGAGTTTTGGTAGAAATGCTTCTCTTTGTTAAGTGTAATAAGATGTGAACAGTTGATATTAAATGATAGCAGTGCTTTCTAGTATCTCAACTATTTAGAAGCTATGTGTTTATATTTTTTTAGGCACAAATTGATATTGTCCATTGTGGTGATAAAAGTAAAATATATCCTGAAACTTAATACAGGTCTCTTTTGCCTGCCTATGCAGAATCTTTGTAATCAGGGAAAACTAACCTGTTTACCCTTTTTGAATCTCAGCCACTAATTTATAATAAGGAAATGATGTTACCTTCCTCACAGGACTGAAAGGTAGTACATAATGAGATAATACTTATGAAAGCCTTTTGTAGGCTACAGAGCAATAAACCTATATGTTAGAGGTATTATCCCCAAATAGATAGTTGGTTTTTTTTTTTTTTTAAGATTTTATTTATTTATTTATTTGACAGGCAGAGATCACAGAGAGGCAGTAGAAGTAGGCAGAGAGGCAGACAGAGAGAGAGAGGTGGAAGCAGGCTCCCTGCTGAGCAGAGAGCCCGATGCGGGACTCGATCCCAGGTCCTTGGGATCATGACCTGAGCCGAAGGGAGAGGCTTTAACCTACTGAGCCACCCAGGTGCCCCCAAATAGGTAGTTTTAAAAGTAAGTTTCACAAATGGTGAAGGAGGGAGAAGTGAGAAGGCCCCATAGTCTTTCAGTATGGGCAGAACTGAACTATGTCATTATAGAAAAAGATTTTGAAGATTGAGGATTCCAAGAAAGATGGAGAGCTTTAAAGTTAAAAAAAAAAAAAAAGCAAGTAGTTGTCATAGATAGGCCAGTTTGGATATTTATACAATATCCTCATCTTCGAAAGCTGCCTTTTATAGTAGTGCTGCTTTTAGATTTTCCCACAACTACAGTTGATGGTTCTCAAATATTTTTGGAACTCTTCTATTATCTAAGTCAGTTTCCAAAGTACATTAATCAACCCATTGTAATCAGACTTTGTTTGGATTAAAACAGTATTTTACAACTCTGAAAATAGATCCCAGTTAGAAGTTACAAAAATTCTTCAAACTGTAAAATACCACAATAACTAAGGTGTAGATTTACAGAACTACTACCTAAAGGGAAAGAACACCACTCATTTGTTGTATACATTTGGGTCTATTGCAAAATCAGAATGTTGCCTTATGGTCATGCATAAGGCTAATAAAGCAAATATTAATAGAAAAACTGGAATATTTAGAAAGATGACTAACTTGATATGAAGCCCGTTATGTATCATAGTTAGTAGGAAAGTATTAAATTAATGTATATTTTGTTTACTTACTATCTGTGTTTATGTGTATAACCTAGAGCCCAAAATACAATAGAACTTGTCTAAAATCACATTTAAACATGGTGCTTCTTCACAGAGCTTTTCACCCGAAATGTCTTTTGCCAGATACTCTGTAGTTATCAGTCATTTCACAGATCTTGTTTTTCTTTAAAAATGTTACATTCTGGGGCGCCTGGGTGGCTCAGTGGGTTAAGCCGCTGCCTTCGGCTCAGGTCATGATCTCAGGGTCCTGGGATCGAGTCCCGCATCGGGCTCTCTGCTCAGCGGGGAGCCTGCTTCCTCCTCTCTCTCTCTGCCTGCCTCTCTGCCTACTTGTGATTTCTCTCTGTCAAATAAATAAATAAAATCTTTAAAAAAAAAAAAAATGTTACATTCTAGTCAGCTGTAAGTGATTTAAGGTTAGACCCAATTAACAAATGTAAAACCTTTATATATTTTATTTCATTAGAAGGAGAGGCATAATATAAATCCAACTTAATTTCTTTTTGATATGGAACATCTTCCTTTCATAGTTAACACACTGTTTTACTTGCTTTGTAAGAAAACTCATTTTTAGTTTTACCTTTCATGAATGACGTGGTTCAAATAATTAAATTTATCTCCTAATCTGGAGGTTTGGAGTTGCCTCATATCTCTCTCTGGTTTCTCTGTGGTTCCAGTTTGCAAATCCCTTAGGCCAGGGATCCAGTTTGTCATCTGTTGATGTTGCCTGTAGACAGATCTGCATTGTGCAAGCATTGATGGCATCATCTGAGGGGAATTGTAGTCTTGGTCTTGGATCAGTTCAGCTATTGCTAACTTTCTCAGGCAATCTGAGTTGGTTTACAGGAAGTGGGAGATATAGCCTACTACCATTAATGACTGAAGAAAAACAGCCACAACAGAAATACCTTAAAATAATAGGTAATTATCAAATCATTTCAGTTTTTAAAGTATATCATGTTTCCCCACCACCACCAAATTATCTTCCTGATTCTTTGGTTTTAGTTATTGTTTAAATCAGTTTTTATCCCCTGTACAAGTGATAGGACAGAAAAGGTGGTAAGGAGAGATGGACATAGTTCAAAATTAACTGAATGGCAGAGGGGAGCCAAAGCTTCCGCATAATCTACAGAATTACTATAAGGAAGTAGTTGTGAATTGACTGCATATAGAAGTAAGAAAATTCCCTGACATATTCAAATTCTGTATTCAAATGTAAAACATACAGAATTATATGTTTGAGAAGGGCGAGTTTGATTTTCCAGGATTACCATTTCCCGAGGGTGTTGAGAGTTCTAGTTACCTTAATTCTAGTTTCTTCTCTGAAATCACAGGCCTTCCTGTGGCTGAAGGGAGAAGATAGAATTTTAGTTTGGGGTCTGGGTGTGTTTTCTGAAAATGGCTCTTTCCATTTTGTATTATTTTGGCTTAGTTTGGATGGGACTTCCTTTCTGTGAATTAAGTTTATATGTAACTTGGTCAGAATTGTAGGTTCTGGTAAGGCGCTAAGACTGAAATAAAGTAGAACTTTTATAGTTAGTATTAGGTGGAGCCTTTACTACTTAGGACAGAACAAAGTATATACCTTCAGTGTGTGGCCTCTAATATTTAGTCCCCATATTTAGATATTTCATATTCATAGGCATAGATATTAATTATCAGATTTGATGACAGTTTGTGAGAAGGCAGATACGTAGAAGTTTCAGGGACTGATGGTGTGAAAAACCGGGCTTGATGTTGGTAGCAAAACTGGTTACCAGAGATAAAACTGGAAAACAGAGATTTCTTAGATTGGTTTAACGTTATACTGTTTATATATCCATCTGTTTAAAACACTAATATTTGTTCTAGTATAATATTACCTCATTCCTAGCAAAATGAATTTAAGCTATGTAATTGTCAAGTACTTTTATGTTTTTATTTTTAGGGATTTCTACCTAATCTCAAAGGAGATGATAATTAGAATGAGATGGTCTGCTTTGCCCCCTTGCTGATGGTAGTGACTTCACAGACTGTTACTAGTTGCTAAATTAGAGAAATAATTCATTTCCACTTTAGATGTTGTTTTTAAAATAATTTCTTAGAAAAGGCAATACCGGGCGCCTGGGTGGCTCAGTGGGTTAAGCCTCTGCCTTCAGCTCAGGTCATGATCCCAGGGGCCTGGGATCGAGTCCTGCGTTGGGCTCTCTGCTCAGGAGGGAGCCTGCTTCTCCTCATCTCTCTCTCTGTCTGTCTCTCTGCCTATTTGTGATCTCTCTCTCTGTCAAATAAATAAATAAAATTTTAAAAAAAAGAAAAGAAAAAAAGAAAAGGCAATACCTTTTGAGGCAAGTTTCTGTCCTACCACACTGAACATTTGTAACACTGGTGTTTTGTGTGTTTTTCAGGATTGGGACGGCTGCCCTGGCGGTTCAGGTTGTAGGCAGTAACTGGCCCAAGCCTCACTATACTTTGCTGATTACAGGCCTGTGCCGTTTCCAGATTGTACAGGTCTTAAAAGAGAAGCCATATCCTGTTGCTGAAGTGGAACAGTTGGACCGGCTTGAGGAATTTCCCAACACCTGTAAAACTAGGGAGGAACTAGGAGAACTATCAGAACAGTTTTACAAATATGCAGTACAAGTGAGTTGCTTTTATTTTTTACCTTAAAACCCCATTTTCTCCGGTTCCTTTCCTGCCCTAAGATATGATGAATCTGTTGAGTGTGAAGTGTTAGGGCAGCGTATGTTTAAATGACTTAGTAATATAATATATTGGTTTCACTTTGCTTTTGTCTAAGAGTGTACCTACGACATTCTAGGAAAAATGAGGCAACTCTTTCTAAAGTTTTTCCAAGGAGTCTTTTAAAGCTTACCTTATAGCTTCCAGTGTCTCCAAACCAGATAGTTATTAAACCTAAATAGTGTTAAAAACTAAAATATTGAACAAAAGTCATATGTCACAAGAGTTATCTAGGTAGCAAATTACATAAGTTATGTTGGTTCAGAAGTCAAGGTCACACTGACAATGGCAGTAAATGTGGAGGGCTAGGTCTACAGTAGACTGATTTCAAAGATGGTTAAAGCCTTGATTAAAGCCTAGAATGCTGGGAAAGAAGCACATATGAGGCATGCATAAATATTTGACTTTTTAATTCTAGGTTTAAGGTTTTTTTTTTTAACTCTAGATTGACTAGAAATCTTTTCCCCTCACCCCATTTTGTTTGAAACTTTATCAAAATATATTGTAAAATCGAGTCTTCTACTTTCTGTTGATGCAGTCCAGTGACTATAATTAGATCTGTGAGGATCAGGCAGTTCTAAAGGTCTCAATTGTTGAAACGTGTAAGGCAAGTGTTCTCACCCTTTGTATCTGTACCTGATGTGGCATTTGCAGCAACACACTTCTGGGGTCATAAACAATAGGGAAATAGAGAACTCAGAGCTGTAGCTTCTGTGGGGACTAAAAGGAAGGACCTACTTGAACAAAGAAGCTTCATGTTGAGAACTGGAATAAGTGATTATATGCCATTGAAGAAGGAGATAGAGGGAGAATCAGAATTTTCTTTTTTTCCTGGGTAATACTCCTGGGTCTTTGTTCTTCTGTTGGACACAGCTCCATAGAGATTGCACTTTGCTTTTTACTTCTCCCCACTTTGAATCAAAAGAGAAATTTTAAACATGTGAAGAATTATAGTGACATGAAAGGAATCTTTAGAGAGAAACGTCACCATAATTTCACTTCTATCATGCATTATTTTAACTTTTGGCTTGTCTTCTGGTATCAGTCCAATTCAGTCTTATATTTTGTTTTCCTATCCATGTCTACTTTTTATATTAAGTATCTTAATAAATTTCATTGAGTTGGGCTATCAGAATTTTTATCTTTCCTCTTTTTAGACATTGAGGTTGTTTCCAGTTAATACTTTCTGTCATTTCCTTCTGTATTTCCTTGCATAGCCTTCATCAATAGACTTCTTCAATAGCTTCCTGACCAATCTCTTTCTGGTTTCTTTTCTCTGATTCATCCTGTTCACTGAGCCTTTCTAAAGAAGTTCTGGGCCTTCCTCTTTCCTGAGTAAAAGACTTTAATGGTGATAGGATAAAGTTAAACTTTCTTAGGACAATATTAAGGCCCTTCCCAAATCTGTTAAATTCCATTTATACCCATTGTTTTAGTCACGCTGTCCATCAGCTTCACATCTTGTTGTTTCATATCCCAGTGATTTTGTCCCTTCTGTTTTCTCTGATGGGAGTGGTCTTCCTTCTCTCAGTTTTCAGATTTATGCTTTCCCAACTCCTGTGGGCTGTTAGTGCTCCTTTTCCTGCACTCCCACAGTCGTTTAAGCACCCTTTTTAATATAATACTTACCACATATTGAAATTTACCTTGTAGGTCTGTTTCTTCTACTGAACTTGAATTCATCCCTGCTTTCACCACCCGCTACTGAGCAGTATGTTGTGTCTGTCAATTAGTTTGTGCTCAGTAAGTGCTTGGAGAACAAGTTTTAACTGTTTTATTTTCTTAGGATGAATTCTTAGGAGAAAGAGTCTTTAAATTTTATTATCTACTTCTCCCACCTGAATGGCTTCATCATGACTGTGCTTTCTTTCATTCCCTTGACTCTAGGCAGGCAATGGATAGATTCCTAAATTACAGTGCCTTCAGAGCGGCTGGATTAGTACTGGCATCAGAAATCTTTTTAGAGTGACTAAATGAGGCACATCATTTGTGAATTAGTCAGTATAGGCTAAGCTTTGCTATTGTAAGTACTCCAGAATCTCAGCATACTTTATAGCAAAAGTGTATTTCTTATTCATGCTTTGTATGTAAAACTAGAGAGTGTGCTGATCTACCTGTTAGAGTCACTTAGGGACTTAAGAGGATTAGAGATTCATCTCAAAACATGTATTTGTTATTGCTGAGGCTAGCAAAGGAAATACGGTAAGGCTAAATGGTCTTTAATGCTTCTGCCCAGAAGAAACTGTTACTTCTCATGTTTCATGTATCCGGGCAAGGCTCATGGCCCTATTTGTATTCAGAGGAGGTGAGAAAGAGCAGTCCTGCCATGTGTCCAGAAGAAAAGGAGAACTGTCAACAACCCCAGTGGTTATTATAGTTACTGAAAGCTTGCTTTTAACTTAATGTATCCTAACTCCAGGATATACCCTGGATGTTGTTTGTATAAAAAACATTCACAGTCAGTGCTCAGATTCCCATTAATCCATTGTTCTACTAAAACACTGTTTTTCAACTATTCATTGGTTAACATATTATCATCGACTCTATTAAATTTCCAGAATTTGGTAATTTCGCTGTGATTATGTAAGAGAATACCTTTGTTCTTAAGAACAAGGGTCAGGATGTCTGCCACTTACTCTGAAATGTTCAGCAATAACTGTGGGTGTGTGTGTGCATGCATGTTTAGAAAAAGCAAATGTGGCAGAATGTTAATAATTGGTGAATTTAGGGGAAAAAGAATAGGACTTTATTATACTATTGCAACTTTTCCATGAATTTTAATTTTTTCCAAAATAAAATAAATTTACAGAGCCTTTTAAACATTCATATTATCCACATTTGAGCTGTTTTTGCTTTAGTTCTGATTGATATTTTGAATGTTCATCTCTTTTCCTCTGCGGCATGTAAAATGCCTGGGCTGTGGTAATCAGTGATCTTTCAGAAATAAAGACTGAGGCCCAAACATTAAGCCTATATAGCAGTCTGTCTTTTGAGTTTACAAATAATGCCAGATTTCATTAAAAAGACTTCTTTTTTCTTGTAGTTGGTTGAAATGTTAGATATGTCTGTCCCTGCAGTTGCTAAATTGAGACGCCTTTTAGATAGCCTTCCAAGGGAAGCTTTACCAGATATTCTGACTTCAATTATCCGAACAAGCAACAAAGAGAAGCTTCAGGTACTGTATTCCCTTCTGAAATGCAGAGTTGTTTTGTTAGTTTTTATGCAAAATAATAAATTTTGACCTTCAGTAAGAGATACTCGAGATGCATAAATGTAGTTAAAATGCTCTTGCACTGAAATTGACTATTAAAAGTAATTGCTTTACATTTTTGTTTGCTCAAGCAGCTCTTTTATTCACATTATCAGTATTAGTAGTTTGTCAATTTATGGAAAGTTAAAGTGGACAATTATTTAAAAAATAATATTTAACTCAAAAAATAAATATATTTTGTCCATTGTTTAAACACGTGGAGCTGTGGACTTTTGTGTATGTCCTGCTTTATTAGAATTCTTCATGATGTTTCTTACATAAAGCATACCTATGATGCATTATCTATGATTTTCAGTTTCTAGTTCTTGGAAGTGAAGTGAGTTGTAAAGACACTGAAAACTGTAGAATCCTAGATTTGCATGTTTTTTTCTCAAAACTATATGTTTTCTTACATACTAATTTTTATAGTGTTTATGCAGTCTGCTTTATTGAATCTTCATAGAACATGTAAATTAGTTTTCATTGAAACCTTTATCAGTTTAATACTTTTATTACAATTATGTAGGAATTCTAACAAATTACAATAGCGAGTGCATCTAACAGAAAGGTGTATAAACAGCTTACTCTGTAAACACAATCTGAGTGCAGCTCAGCTGGTAGGAGTACAAGAGTGCAGGAGTACCAGAGGGTAAGCTGGCTGTGGGCATCAGCAGGGACGTTTGAAAGAATGGAGGGCATTTAGTTACTCCGATCAGTAGTGGTGGTTGTTTAAAAGTGCTCCTGTTCTTTGATGAATGTAAGAATTTAATATTTTGAACCTAGAAATTTTTTAGGCCTAATATGTAGGCATATTCTGGGTTTTAAGAGAATAATTCACAGAGTTGACATTAAATGTGTGTTTTGTTCTTGCTGTTGGAACAATACACATGGCTTCATTTTTGAATGAAAGCTCAAGATGCTTTTTTTCTTTTTTAGGATTCTGGTGATTTCATATAATTAATCTGGTTGTATTGGCCGTAATGTAGCTGTGACTATTGATAGTTGTCTTTTTTACTTAACAATTTAAGTCCTGACTCTGACTACCTTGTTTTGGGAGCATGTGTTTCAGGTTGATTCTACTGACTGACTCATGTTCCCTTAGATTTTAGATGCTGTGAGTCTAGAGGAACGGTTCAAGATGACCATACCGCTTCTCGTCAGACAAATTGAAGGCCTGAAATTGCTTCAGAAAACCAGAAAACACAAGCAAGATGATGATAAGCGGGTAAATATTTCTTTCAGTCTACTTCTTTATGTTTCCAGTTGTTTTTATGTGATATGAGATTCAGTTTTTTTGAAGTAAAAAAAAAAACAGAATAAAGAAAGGAACAAAGCAAAAACTTCATTGTCTCTTATCACTCAAATTATTGATAAAATTCTGAATTTGGTATGTTTTTCTAGTCCTTTTCCATGTCTGGGTCTTTCTCTTTTAAAAAACATTGTAATATTTTCTCATTTTTTGTTCTTGGTAATTTTTGGTTCATCATTAAAAGGGATAATTTACTAAGCATTTTCTCTTTGCCATACATTTTGTGTTGTTTCCAATGTTTTCTGTATTTTAAAAATTAAAAACTGTGATGAATGTCTTTTCAAATAATTGAAGTTATTCAATTACTTCAATTAAGTAACTCAATAACAATAGTTATTCAATTATTCAGTTAGATAGTGTATATCAATTAGATATACACTATCTAATTGAATACCTCATGTTTCCTTTTTACTGTATATCTCATGTTTCCCTTTTTAAAAGTTTTAATTTAAATTTCATTTAGTTAACATACAGTGTAATATTAGTTTCAGGTATATGATACTTTAAGGTATTCAATGCTTCCACTCATCACCCAGTGTTCATCCAACAGGTGCTTCTACTTCTAAATCCCTATCACCTATTTTATTCAACCCCCTCCCCCTGCCCCTGTAACCATCAGTTTGTTCTCTGTAGTTAAGAGCCTGTTTTCTTGGTTTGCCTTTCTTTTTTTTTCTCCCCTTTCCTCGGTGATTTTGTTTCCTAAATTCCACATATGAGTGAAATGACATAGTATTGTCTTTTTTCTGGCTGACTTATTTCACTTACCATTATTTTCTTTAGCTCCATCTGTGTCATTGCCAGTGGCAAGATTTCTTTTTTTTTTTTTTTTTGGTAGCTGAGTAATATTCCAGTGTGTGTGTGTGTGGTGTGCACGCGTGCACGCACACGCATGTATATTTATTTATACCACAATTTTTTTATCCATTCATCAATCAGTGGACACTTGGGCTGCTTTCATAATTGGCTGTTGTAAATAATGCTGCTATAAATACCAGGATGCACGTATCCCTTTGAATTAGTATTCTTGTATTCTTTGGGCAAATACCTAGTAGTGTAATTGTTAGATCATAAGATAGTTCTATTTTTAACTTTCTGCACAACCTCCATACTGTTTTCTACAGTGGCTGTACCAGTTGCATTCCCACCAATAGTGCCAATAATCCTTTTTCTCCACATCCTCACCAATACTTGTTGTTTCTTGAGTTTTTGATTTTAGCCTTTCTAATGGGCATGAGGTGATACCTCATTATAGTTTTGATTTGCATTTCCCTGACAATCAGTGAAGTTGAGCACCTTTTCATGTGTCTGTTGACAGTCTATTCTCAGTGAAAAAAAATGCTATTGGTATTTTGATAGGAATTGCATTAATGTGTAGATTGCTTTGGGTGGTATAAATATATTTTTTTAAGATTTTATTTATTTATTAGATAGAGAGAGATCACAAGTAGGCAAATAGGCAGACAGAAAGAGAGGGGGAAGCAGGCCCTCCGCCTAGCAGAGAGCTGGATGCGGTGCTCGATCCCAGGACCCAGAGATCATGACCTGAGCCAAAGGCAGAGGCAGAGGCTTAACCCACTGAGCCACCCAGTTGCCCCAGGTGGTATAGATATTTTATTAACATTTGTTCTTCCAATCAATAAGAATGGAATGTCTTTCTGGTTTTTTGTGTCATCTTCAGTTCCTTTCATTGGTGTTTTATAGTTTTCAGAGTACAGGTCTTTCAAGTCTTTGGTTAAATTTATTCCTAGGTACCTTAATGGTTTTTGGTATGGTAGTAAGTGGAATTGACTCCTTAATTTCTCCTCCTGCTGATTCTTAATTTCTCTTTCTGCTGCTTCATTATTGTTGTGTAGAAATGGAACAGATTTTTTTACATTGGTTTTGTATCTTGTGACTTTATTGAATTCTTTATCATTTATCAGTTCTAGCTGTCTTTTGGTGGAGTCGTTGAAGTTTTCTATATGTAGAATGTAGTATGGTTTCATCTGCAGATAATGAAAATTTTACTTCTTCCTCGCCAGTTTGGATGCCTTTTATTTCTTTTTGTGTCTGTTGTGGCTAGGACTTCCAGTACTATGTTGAATAAAAGTGGTAAGAGTAAACATCCTTGTCTTATTCTTGACCCAAGAGGAGAAACTCCGTTTTTCCCCATTGAGGATGATGTTAGCTGTGGGTTTTTCATATATGGACTTGATTATGTTGAGGTATGGTCCTTCTAAACCTACTTTCTTGAAGCTTTTTATCATGAGTGGATGTTGTATTTTGACAAACACTTTTTCTGCATTTATTGAAATGTTCTTTTTTTCATTTTTTAATGTAATATTAAGAACATACTACAGAATTGTTTCCTAAAAGGACTGTGGCACTATGCTGTGCCATAATTTAGCTGACTTTTTTGTTTTTAACTTAAAAAAATTTTTATTTTCATTTACTCCAATTCTGCTCATCCTTTTCTGTCTTCTAAGCTTAGAGTCCTGTATCCTCCAGTGATTTGGTAAATAGGCACTTTCAGTTTACCTTTAGCTGACTTTTGAAAAATATTTAACTCTTTAATCCATATGTAATTTATTTTGCCCTAAAGTGAAGATAGCAGTTGTATTTTGTCCCAAATAGCTTTTTATTTAACTCAGCACTATTACAAGTAATTCTTCACTTCCCCATTGATTTGTGATACCTTCATTATCATATATTACATTTATATGGGGTCTGTCTGAAGTCTCCCTTGAGCTATCAATTTTACTCTTGTTATGTGTGGGCAGAGCTAAGATCAGGAACATACTTTTGATTTTGGCAAGAGTTGAAATGACAGGCCTCTGAAGGCTATTAGAAAGTAAGTGGAAGGTTCAGAATCATGTTAGAGATTTGATGAACATCAACATAGAAGTGTTCCTTCATCAAAGAGAATACACTGTAGAAAGAGAAGAGCAAGGTGAAGGATTCCTCACCAGTGGGACTAAGGAAGGAGCATCAAAGCAGGGTGGAGGAGAATGAGGCAGGAGTAGCCTGTCTGGTGTTTCTGTTTCAGGACATGATTCTGTTTCAAACAGCAGAAATGAGAATTAACTTCTCATTTGAGATCAGATCATTAATTTAGTTATACATTTTGTGCAGAAAGACAAAGCAAGGCACACTCTGTGTTGGGAGGCACAGAAAACTGCCAGCTGTTATCAACAAAATACTCCCACTGCTTAAATGGAAAGATGTTCAAAATCATTTCAGAAAATAATCAAACAGGCAATAGTTACGAAAGTGTAGGAATCAGAGGATAGTATTTGGAGTTAGGCCTAAAACTTTCTCTGCCTTAAGAATTGAAAAGCACTCTTTAGTAGCTGGAAGAAAAAGGTTGTATAAAAAATTACTTATGTCTCAATAATGAAATAATTGATGTCCTTTTTTAAAACTCTCATTTGAAAATTTTTTGTTTCAGTTTTTCATACTTAAGACTATTTATTTTTTCTGCCAGTGAGTTATGTAGATAAAGGTATAGATTCACTATTTCTGTTACTATAAAATTGCTTTTTTATTTACTGCATTATGTCTTTAACTTTTTATATTTGAATGTATTAAATAGATAACAATAATAGTTTAAAAAAATAAATAGCCATGCTTTTAAATGAAGTACCTGTCATTTTGCTTCAGTGATGGCTGGTGTTGATTCATGATATTGTTGAGTTGAGAATTTCAAAAGAGCACTTTGGAAGTTTTAAAATATGATAGAGAAGTTGTGGAGAAAGAGAACACAAAGCCATTTGAGTTGGCAAAGAGGATGGTTGTTGGGTTTCAGAGAGCAATTTCAACATAATGGAGACAAAAGTCAAAGTATGAAATACAGATTATTTAAGTACTTAAGAAGGAAAGGGAAGTGGTGGTCAAAGCCACTTGATGGAAAAGCAGAACATCAGAAAAAGGGAAGTAAAGAGTGTGTAGTTAACGGAAAGGGACCTACGTAAGATGAAATATTTTGAAAGGACGAAGACTTCTCTGTGTGGGGGGGATAAATGAGAATAGAGTCAATGGTAGAAACATTAGAGATGTTAGAAATTTTATAATGTGGGAGGGGAAGTGGAATTTCTTGTTGGTAATTACTAAATATTAATATAATAAAGAAAGTAGTGACTGCCGTAGTAGCTCAAAGAAAGATAGTCCTAGATGTTTTCATTATTTTTAGAGCCAGTTCTTGAATTTTTTTCTCATTTTGTAGTATAAGCATGTAGTAAAGTAATGTCCACTTTATGTTGATCCACTTTTGGAATTCTGGTGCTTCTATATGTGTTTGTGCCTCTTAGTTATCATTATGAACTTAGTTCCTAAAGATGTAGACTCTATGAAAGTGTTATTCAGCACCAGTTATAACCTTGTGTGTTACTAGGTACCTCATTTCCAATTTATCTTGACACACCGTTTTACTCTTCTACTTTCTGTTTTAGGTTATAGCAATACGTCCTATTAGGAGGATTACACACATCCCAGGAGCCTTAGAAGATGATGATGAGGATGAAGACAATGATGACATTGTCATGCTAGAGAGAAAAATACGAACATCCAGTATGCCAGAGCAGGCCCATAAGGTCTGTGTTAAAGAGATAAAAAGGTAAATTGACGCTGAAAAGAAACTATTCACTCGTTGGTATTTTCATTTTGCATATTAATGTTAGAAAATTCATTACTCTTGGAAACTTGAGTCTTCTTTGGATCTCAAACTGAAAGCGTTGTTTTATATTCTTTAACCTTTCTCCTTATGGTTAATGTAGGTATAGACCATTCTATTCATTTTATCTTTCCAATGTCAATTTTTACCTTTCATGGCTTTCCAAATTCTCAGATTATAGTGTGATCTGTGTGGAATCTTCAGATTATCCCTCTTCATGCCTCAACCAGAATCTGATTTTAAAACACTCTTAATACTGCTGAATTAACACCAGTGTCCCAACTCTTTTTCTCAGTTGCTTTGTATAGGTGGTGCAGTTCTTCCACCTATAGTGTACTGTCAAACATGATCACCCTTGTTAACTGCCTTTTTATTGTCTCAATGAATAGGTTGTGCTTTGTTTAGACACAGTGTTTGTTCGTTATCATGTTCTTCACGTGTCACTTTTTTCTTCTTTAGAAAAAAAGATTGGGGATGCCTGGGTGGCTCAGTTGGTTAAGCAGCTGCCTTGGGCTCGGGTCATGATCCCAGCATCCTGGGATCGAGTCCCACATCAGGCTCCTTGCTGGGCTGGGAGCCTGCTTCTCCCTCTGCCTCTGCCTGCCATCTGTCTGCCTGTGCTTGCTCTCTCTCCCTCTCTCTCTCTCTCTGATAAATAAATAAATAAATAATCTTTATTTAAAAAAAAAAGAAAAGAAAAAAAAGATTGTAAACTCTAGAGGGCAGGGACTGTCAGTTTCTCTTTGTATAAGGTAAAGTACACAGAAAACTTATGACAGCATAGGGTATATGGATAATCTCAGGGTTAAAAATAGAAAACCAGTATTTTCTTTCTGTACTTGACACATTATAACTATGTTGCATTTTCTTTTATTAATGAATTATATGAACCTAAGTGAATGCTCAGTAACTAAATACTTGACTTTCTCAGGCTCACAGTTAAGGATGTGAGTTACAGTTCAGGAATACTTTATACTGCTGGCATTAATTAATGTAGAACATCTGTTGTGGGCAGAACCCTGTTAAACACTGCATTTATTATGGGAGTTGCATTTTTAATTAAATATCTGATATAAGCTTGCTTTGATGAGCTGATTTCATCTCTGATACAAAAAATATATAATTATTGTCTTATGCATGGTTAAGCACTTAAATCTTACTGTGATAGGTATATCAATGGATAAATGTGACTTGAGACTCCCACTGTGAGGTACTGATACTGGTAAGGTCATATTTCAAGGATAGAATTAGATACAGTGTTTTATCCCTCACCTCTGTTACCCCCCCCCCCCCAGTTTGCAGGTATCTGTTTAATTTTTTTTCCATAAGTACATTACAAAACAAAATAGCCTGATTTTTAAAAACATTTCCAGATTTTTAAAATCAAATATGCATAGTATATCTGACACAAGAAAGGCAGATGCTGGATTTTTGTGTTTTTAGGGAATTCTTCTATGTTGTGGAACATTTTTGCTATGTATTCTTTCCCTACAGACTCAAAAAAATGCCTCAGTCAATGCCAGAATATGCTCTGACTAGAAATTATTTAGAACTTATGGTGGAACTTCCTTGGAACAAAAGTACAACTGGTAAGCCAACAAAATAACACCTTTTTACAGTCTGAATGTTACTCAGAAAGCTCATGATTCTGTTGAAATACTCACCACTTGTTATTTTACTGTTACTATAGTTCTAACATAAATTATTAAGATGTTGAACTTGTATCATCTAGGTCTTAGGACCAAACAGGAAAAGAAGGTGCTCATGAAAGCGCCTTTTGCCTGATTTTGGAGAAAATAGGATTTTCTGTAATTGTTGATGTGTTTCCTAATACCAGTATTCAGTCGATGATGAACATTAATATTTAAAGAAATAGTTATATGTAAATGGAGCAGTTGTACCATTTCGAAGTTTGTTTTTCTCATACAAAAGCCTATCCAGTGAGTTTAAACTTCTGTCCTTCAGTAAAACTTTTCTCTTTCCTATGGATTTGCTCTTTTCTCTTGGGATGACTCTCATAATTCTTAGAACCATTTATTTGTACTTGTTTCTGTTATTGGACAGGCTAGTATTACAGGTTGGTATTACGCACAGGGTTTACTGAGTTCAGCAGTAAACTGATTGCCTGAACTGCTGCTGGCATTGGAGTATCCATATGGTTGACTTTTGAAAATTTCAAAATATATTATCCTGGCTAGTAAAATCCCTACATTTAAGAAAGTGCTAGAGATTTTTTTTTTTAATGTTTCCTCTAAAGCACACATTTATGTCCCACATAAGATGTGCCATACAAACCAGATTCCAGATGTTGAATTTTTAATATTAAAAAATACTTTCCTATCAATCTACAGAGAGGACCATCCCCTCCAGTACTGAGAACTAAAAAAAATTGTTTTTGCCTCCTAGAAATGAAGCACGTTCTTGTTAAATTAACTATGGTGGGACAATGTTAAGGTTAAAATAGCTCCTCTTTTTTTTTTTTTCTTAAACAGTGTTATACGTCAAATTTATTTTTAAGAGAATACATAATCCAGATTAAATATAAATCTTGTCAAGCCCTTATGTGATTTAGCAAGCTCTAAATTCCATGGAAAATGACCATATAGTCACTGAATGTAATAAAACTAAGAAAACAATAAAATAAATAATAAAGTAATAAAACAATAAATAAATCTTATTTAATATACTATTTGTATAATAAAAGTTATTATTATTAAGTAAGATATTATTTATAATAATGATAAGGTATTCTGAAAATACAATTAATTGCAAGAACCTTTTTGGGGGTTGGGGAACTAAAGGAGCACTGCAGTTGGACTTTGCCATTTTTAATCCATAAACACTTAATTTTACCTTAAAGGCAACATTACATATGTGATCTCATATGCTACAAACTTTTTTCAACAAGAATCTCAGGAGGAACAGCCTAATGCATTAACTTCAATCTAGTTTGATCGTTTCTTCCTCCTCCCAGTTTCTTTACATTGAACACTAAATTGAATATATTAATCTTTTCTGCTTCTAATGTATATGCTACATTTTTTCTTGACACTTTCTATCCTAAAGCAGCAGCATTAAATTTTCTTTTTTTCCAAATCACAGTTTTAGATGACCATTTATCAGGTGTATATTAGAGGATAGTGTGGTTTAGAAATGCTGTTTGCTATATGCTCTTTGTTATCTTCTGTTTTTTCTTTTGTTTTTATTTAGATTTGTATTTTATTTAGATTCAGTTAGCCAATATAATATCATTAGTTTCAGATTTAGCGTTCAGTAAGTCATCAGTTGTGTATAATACCCAGGGCTTATCATATCACGTTCCTTCCTTAATGCCCATCACCCAATTATCTCATTCTCCCAACCACCTCCCCTTTAGCAACCCTTAGTTTGTTTCCTATAGTTGAGGGAGTCTCTCATGGTTTGTCTGCCTCTCCGATGACTTCCTATTCAGTTTTTCCTCCCTTCCCTTATGATCCTTTATGCTGTTTCTTATATTCCACATATGAGTGAAACCATATGGTAATTTTCTTTCTCTGGTTGACTTATTTCGCTCAGCATAATACCCTCCAGTTCCATCCATGTCGATGTAAATGGTACGTATTCATCCTTTCTGATGGCTGAATAGTGTTCCTGTGTGTGTATGTATGATATATACACACATACCACGTCTTCCTTATCCATTCATCTGTTGATGGACATGTCAGCTCTTTCCACAGTTGGGCTATTATGGACATAACTGCTATAAACATTGGGGTACAGGTACCCCTTTAGGTCAATATATTTATATATTTGGGGAAATATCTAGTAGTGCAATTGCTGGGTCTTAGGGTAGCTCTATTTTTAACTTCTTGAGAAATCTCCATGCTGTTTTCCAGAGTGGCTGCACCAGGTTGCATTCCCACCCACAGTATAAGAAGGTTCCCCTTTCTCCACATCCTTGCCAACATTTGTTGTTTCCTGTCTTGTTAATTTTAGCCATTCTGACTGGTGTGAGGTGGTATCTGTTTGTGGTTTTGATTTGTATTTCCCTGATATTGAGTGATATGAGCACTTTTTCATATGTTTGCTGGCTGTTTGGATGTCTTCTTTGGAGAAATGTCTTTTCATGTCACCCATTTCTTGTTTTTTTTGGGCTATTATGAGTTTGATAAGTTCTTTGTAGATCTTGGATCCTGGCCCTTTATATGATACTTCACTTGCAAATATCTTCTCCCATTCTATAGGTTGCCTTTTTGTTTTTTGTTTTGTTGACTGTTTCTTTTGCTGTGCAGAAGCTTTTTATCTTGATGAAGTCCCGATAGTTCATTTTTGCTTTTGTTTCCCTTGCCTTTGGAGACTTGTCTAGCAAGAAGTTGCTGCAGCCAAGGTTGCAGAGGTTGCTATCTCTGTTGTCCTCGAGGATTTTGATGGATTCCTGTCTCACATTTAGGTCGTTTGTCCATTTTGAGTTTATCTTTGTATATGCTGTAAGAAAATGGTCCAATTTCATTCTTCTACATGTGGCTGTCCAATTTTTCCCAGCACCATTTATTGAAGAGACTCTTCTTTTTCCATTGGATCTTCTTTACTGCTTTGTTGAAGATTAGTTGACCATAGACTTGAGGGTTCATTTCTAGGCTTTCTATTCTGTTCCACTGATCTGTGTGTCTGTTTTTATGCCAGTACCATACTATCTTGATGATTACAGCTTTGTAATAGAGCTTAAAGTCTGACATTGTGATGCCACCAGCTTTGGTTTTCTTTTTCAACATTCCTCTGGCTATTTGGGGTCTTTTCTAGTTACATACAAATTTTAGGATTATTTGTTCCAGCTCTGTGAAAAAAATTTTTTTCTTTAAATTTTTTATTTTTTATAAACATATAATGTATTTTTATCCCCAGGGGTACAGGTCTGTGAATCGCCAGGTTTACACACTTCACAGTACTCACCATAGCACATAACCTCCCCAATGTCCATAACCCCACCCCCCCAATCCCCTCCCCCCAGCAACCCTCAGTTTGTTTTGTGAGATTAAGAGTCACTTATGATTTGTCTCCCTCCCAATCCCATCTTGTTTCATTCATTCTTCTCCTACCCCCTATCCCCCCATGTTGCAACTCCACTTCCTCATGTCAGGGAGATCATATGATAGTTGTCTTTCTCTGATTGACTTATTTCGCTAAGCATGATACCCTCTAGTTCCATCCATGTCGTCGCAAATGGCAAGATTTCATTTTTTATGGCTGCATAGTATTCCATTGTGCATATATACCACATCTTCTTTATCCATTCATCTGTTGATGGACATCTAGGTTCTTTCCGTAGTTTGGCTATTGTAGACATTGCTGCTATAAACATTCAGGTGCACGTGCC
The DNA here is from genome assembly GCF_030435805.1 of Mustela lutreola. NCBI lineage: Eukaryota > Metazoa > Chordata > Mammalia > Carnivora > Mustelidae > Mustela > Mustela lutreola. The sequence continues at coordinate 34,302,934 of NC_081305.1, read as the reverse complement.
CCTTTGGATCACTACGTTTGTATCTTTAGGGTAAATACCCAGTAGTGCAATTGCTGGGTCGTAGGGTAGTTCTATTTTCAACATTTTGAGGAACCTCCAAGTTGTTTTCCAGAGTGGTTGCACCAGCTTGCATTCCCACCAATAGTGTAGGAGGGTTCCCTTTTCTCCACACCCTCGCCAGCATCTGTCATTTCCTGACTTGTTAATTTTAGCCATTCTGACTGGTGTGAGGTGATATCTCATTGTGGTTTTGATTTGTATTTCCCTGATGCCAAGTGATATGGAACACTTTTTCATGTGTCTGTTGGCCATCTGGATGTTTTCTTTGCAGAAATGTCTATTCATGTCTTCTGCCCATTTCTTGATTAGATTATTTGTTCTTTGGGTGTTGAGTTTGCTAAGTTTTTTATAGATTTTGGACACTAGCCCTTTATCTGATATTTCGTTTGCAAATATCTTCTCCCATTCTGTCAGTTGTCTTATGGTTTTGTTAACTGTTTCCTTTGCTGTGCAAAAGCTTTTGATCTTGATGAAATCCCAATAGTTTATTTTTGTCCTTGCTTCCCTTGCCTTTGGCGATGTTCCTAGGAAGATGTTGCTGCAGTTGAGGTCGAAGAGGTTGCTGCCTGTGTTCTCCTCAAGGATTTTGATGGATTCCTTTCTCACATTGAGGTCCTTTATCCATTTTGAGTCTGTTTTCATGTGTGGTGTAAGGAAATGGTCCAGTTTCATTTTTCTGCATGTGGCTGTCCAATTTTCCCAACACCATTTATTGAAGAGGCTGTCTTTTTTCCATTGGACATTCTTTCCTGCTTTGTCAAAGATTAGTTGACCATAGAGTAAAGAGTCTATTTCTGGGCTCTCTATTCTGTTCCATTGATCTATGTGTCTGTTTTTGTGCCAGTACCATGCTGTCTTGATGATGACAGCTTTGTAATAGAGCTTGAAGTCCGGAATTGTGATGCCACCAACTTTGGCTTTCTTTTTCAGTATTCCTTTGGCTATTCCAGGTCTTTTCTGTGAAAAATTTTGATGGCATTTTGATAGGGATTGCATTGAATGTGTACATTACTCTGGGTAGCATAGCATAGATACTTTAACAATATTTATTCTTCCAGTCCATGAGCATGGAATGTTTTTCCATTTCTTTTCATCTTCCTCAAATTTTTACATGAGTGTTCTGTAGTTTTCTGAATACAGATCCTTTACCTCTTTGGTTGGATTTATTCCTAGGTATCTTATGGTTTTTTTGTTTTTGTTTTTGTTTTTTAAAGATTTTATTTATTTATTTGACAGACAAAGGTCACAAGTAGGCAGAGAGGCAGGCAGAGAGAGGAGGAAGCAGGCTCCCTGCTGAGCACAGAGTCCGATGCGGGCCTCGATCCCCGGACCCTAGGATCATGACCTGAGCCGAAGGCAGAGGCCTTAACCCACTGAGCCACCCAGGCGCCTCTATTTTATGGTTTTTGATATAATTGTAAATGGGAGTGGTTCCTTAATTTCTCTGTCTTCTTTCTCATTAGTGTGTAGAAATAAAACTGATTTCTGTGCATTGATTTTATATCCTACCACATTGCTGAATTCCTGTGTGAGTTTTAGCAATTTGGGGGGTGGAGTCTTTTGGGTTTTCCACAGAAAGTATGTCCGAGAAGAGTGAGAGTTTGACTTCTTTGCTAATTTGAATGCCTTTTATTTCTTTTTCTTGTCTCATTACTGATGCTAGGACTTCTGGTACTATGTTGAACAACAGTGAGATGTGAGAGTGGGCATTCTTGTTATGTTCCTTGGGGAAATTTAGGGGAAAGGCTCTCAGGTTTTCCATGCTGGAAATTATATTTTCTGTGGACTTTTCTTATATGGCTTTTATGATTCTGAGGTATGTCCCCTCTATCCCTACACTGTGAAGAGTTTTAATCAGGAAAGATGCTGTATTTATTAGATGCTTTTTCTGTATCTGTTGAGAGGATCATATGGTTCTGGTCCTTCCTTTTATTAATGTGATATATTACACTTATTGATTAGCTAATATTGAACCACACTTGCAGCCCAGGAATAAATCCCACTTGGTTGTGGCGAATAATCCTTTTAATGTACTGTTGGGCCCTATTGGCTAGTATTTTGGAGAGAATTTTGGCATCCGTTTTCATCAGAGATGTTGGCCTAATTCTCCTTTTTGGTGGGGTCCTTGTCTGGTTTTGGGAACAAGGTAATACTAGCCCCATAGAACGAGTTTAGAAGTTTGCTTTCATTTCTGTTATTGGAAACAGTTTCAGAAGAATAAGTATTAGTTCTTCTTTAAATGTTTGGTACAATTCCCCTGGGAAGCCATCCGGCCCTGAAATCTTGTATGTTAGGGTTAAGATTAGGTACATTTTTGATTACTGCTTCAGTTTCCTTGCTGGCTATGGTCTGTTCAGATTTTCTGTTTCTTCCTGGTCTGGTTTTGCTAGTTTATACATTTCTAGGAATGCATCCATTTCTTCCAGATTGCCTAATTTGTTGGCATTAGTTGCTCATAATGTGTTTTTAAAATTGTATTTCCTTGGTGTTGGTTGTGATCTCTCCTCTTTTCGTTGATGGTTTTATTAATTTGGGTCCTTTCTCTCTATCTCTCCCTCTCTCTCTTTTTTTTGTTAAGTTTCTCTAGGGGGTTTATCGATCTTATTCTTTCAGAGAATCAGCTTCTAGTTTTGTTTATCTGTTCTACTGTTTTTCTGGTTTCTGTTTCCTTAATCTGTACTGTTTCTCCTCTGCTGTTTGGTTTAGGCTTTATTTGTTGTTCTTTCTCGAGCTCCTTTAGGTGTAAGGTTAGCTTGTATATTTGAGACTTTGTTTCTTGAGAGAGGCTTGTACTGCTACATGCTTCCCTGTTGGGGGAATATATCCTCTATATCCCAAAGGTTTTGAACAACTCTGTTTTCATTTTCATTAGTTTCACTGAAGTTTTTAAATTACCCATTCATTCCTTAATAGCATGCTCTTTAACTTCCAAGTGTTTGCATTCTTTCTTAAATTTCCTCTGGTGTTTGAGTTCTAGTTTTAAAGCATTGTGGTCTGACAATACAGGGAATAATCCCAGTCTTTTGGTATTGGTTGAAACCTGATTTGTGACGCAGGACATGATCCGTTCTGGAGAAAGCTCCATGTGCACATGTTGCTTTAGAATAGAATGCTCTGTATGTATCTGTGAAGTCCATTTGGTTCAGTATTTCATTCAAAGCCCTTGTTTCCTTGTTAATCTTCTGCTTAGATAATCTCTCCATTGCTTTGAGTAGGGTGTTGAAGTTCCTCCTATTATTGTATTATTTGTGTATTTCTTTAATTTGGCTATTAATGGTTGATATAACAGGCTGCTCCGAAGTTAGGTGCATAAATATTTATAACTGTTAAATCTTCTTTTTGGGTAGACCCTTTAAGTATGATATAGTGTCCCTCTTCATCTCTTAATACAATCTCTAGTTTAAAATCTAATTTGTCTGATACGAGGATTGCTACCCCAGCTTTCTTTTGAAGTCCATTAGTCTAGGAAATGGTTTCCCACACCCTCAATTTCAATCTGGAAGCATCTTTGTGTCTAAAATAGTCTCTTGCAGACAGCAGCATATTGATGCCTACTTTTTTATCCAGTTTGATGCCCTGTGTCTTTTGATTGGAGCATTTAGCCCATTTACATTCAGAGTTAACTATTGAAAGATATGAATTTAGTGTCATTGTCTTGCCTGTAGAGTCCCTGTTTCTGTAGATTGTCTCTGTTTCTTTCTAGTTTATGTTACTCTTGGAGTCTTTCTTTGCTTTACAGAATCCCCCTTAATATTCCTTGCAGGGCTGGCTTGGTGGTCACATATTCTTTCAGTTTCTGTTTGCCCTGGAAGCTCTTTATATCTCCTTCCATTATGAATCACAGCCTTGCTGGATATAGTATTCTTGGCTGGATGTTTTTCTCATTTAGTGCCAAAACTTTGTGAACTGCCAGGACTCTGTGTATAGGTCTGCTGCCAGTCAAATGTTCCTACCCTTGTAGGTTAAGGAGTTCTTGTCTCGAGCTGCTTTCACTTTTCTCTTTATCTGTGAAATTTACAAGCATCACTATTATATGTTGGGGTGTTGATCTATTTTTATCAAATTTTGAGGGTGGTTCTCTGTACCTTCTGGACTTGAATGCCTTTTTCCTTCTCCAGAATAGGGAAATTTTCAGCCATGACTCACTCAGATATACCTTCTGGCCCTCTCTCTTTCTTCTTCCTCTGGGACACCAGTAATGCCAATATTGTTTAGCTTTATGATACCACTTGATTTCTCAGAGCCTCCCCTCATAGTCCATTAGCTCTCTTTCTCTCTTTTTTTCAAATTCCTTCCTTTTTCCATCATTTTGTCTTCCTCTATCACTCTGTCTTCTGCCTTATTTACCATACGTTAGAGCATCCATTTTAGTCTGCATCTCAGTTAAAGCATCTTTAATTTCAGCCTATTAGATTTTATTTTTGCATGAAGAGATTCTCTAGTGTCTTTTATGCTTTCTTCAAGCTCAGCTCGTAACTTTATAATTATCCTGAATTCCATCTTCAACTTTTTACTTATATCCATATTGATTAGGTGTGTGGCACAGAGTATTATCTCTGGTTCTTTTGTTATGAATTCCTCCTTCTAATCATTTTGCCCAGAGAAGAATGCATGGACAAGAGAACATATCAAAAATATAAACCATGACCCAAGCAAAATACACACTAGACAAAGCTGAATAAGTCAGAAACCAAAACAGAAAGGAAAAAAAAAAGAAAAAGAAAAGGGAAAAAAGAAAGAACATAATCTCCCAGGTGGACAAAATAGGGTGATCCACTTCGTCCTAGGTGTATTTTGGCCTGTTTGTTAGAAGACACTAATGCCAAAATTATAAAGAAAGCAAAACTTTTATATACACAAAAATAAAATTGAATTTAGTGAAAGGAAGTTGAAAATTAAGACTATATCTATAAAATTTTATAAATGTAAAAATGAAAGTTAAAAAAAGTCTTAAAAACAAAGAGTTGATTAAAATAAGAAACTAGTTGAAAAGGAAAAAGAGAAAAGAAAAGAAAAAATTTAAATTGAAAGATAAAAGAATCATGAGAAAAAAAACCTTGAATTCTATGTACTGTTTTCCCCTGGCTTTTTGCAGTTCTCTGTGCTCTATAAACTTGGTATTCGCCTGATGTTCCAGCTGGTCTTCTGGGTGGGGGTGGGGGGTGTCTGCTGCACTGATTTCTCAGGTGTTTTTCCCTAGGGGTGCTATACCACCCTTTGCCAGAGGGCTGGGCTCAGTGTAAGCTACTTCGGGTTGCTCCATGTGGCTTTTGCTCCCTGAAGGCTTTCTGCACCACTTTAGAGGATGAAAATAAAAATGGTGGTACCCTAATTTCCAGCCCCAGAGCTAAAAGATCACAGCCCCCTCTCTTCAGTAAACCCTCAGGGAAAAGCAGTCTGTTTTTTTGTGTATGCCACACTCTGCAGACTCCTGCAGTATACAACTGCATTGATCCTCCTGGGGAAGGGAAGAGGGTTGCTGTGGGCCTCAGTTGGAGATTGGCTACCCACTTGTGCCCATGGTTTGTGGTTTATGGCAAACCAAGCTGAGAGTGTACTCCCAGGCTTGTTGACTGTAGCCAGTTTCCCCACTGTAGCCAGTTTCCCCACTCCAGTGCTTGGAAACTCTGCTGGCTCAGGCACCCCCTTTCTTTCTGTGGCCCCAGGGATCCTGAGACCACACTGTCCCACCTAGGATTCTTCTCCGCTTCGCCACCTGAGCACCTTTCAGGCAGGAATGTTCCTGATGGGAGCAAACTTCTAGAAGTTCCAATTTTGCACTCCATCCCCACACCATTTATCTTCAGATATATCCCTTCATATTCACTTCTCTGCACTGCCTACCTTGCAAAAATTGGTTGCTTTTCTATTTGTAGAATTCCGCAACTCTTTTCTTACATCCCAGGTTGAATTCACGGGTGTTCAGAATGATTTGATAGGGGTCCAGCTGAATTCAAGAGACTAGTTGAAATGAGATCCCGTACTCTTCCACCATGTTGCCTCCTTCCTCAAAATAACTCCTTTTTAATTAGTTTTTTGTTTTTTTTTTTTTTTTTGGAAAGGATCACCTAACACATTTTAAAAATTTATTTGTTTATTTGGGAGAGCATGCATGCATGCACAGGCAGGGGGAGAGGCAGAGGGAGAGTGAGAGAATCCTAAGCAGACTCCCTGTTGAGCACAGGGCCCGATGTGGGACTGAATCCCACAGCCCTCAGATCATGACCTGAACCAAAATCAGGAGTCAGACCCTTAATTGAGTGAGCCACCCAGGCGTCCCAGGGTCATCTTAACACATTTTTAATGTACACGGCTAGGTAATACTAAGATGAAATTGGCCTGATCATCTTCCTTTTGTTTTGACAACCCTTAGATTTTATTCCTCTTAATAGTTCTTAGGCTCTTATTGTAGAAAGCAGGTACATTCTAAGTTATGCTAATTATTCTTCAATGATGCTCTATAAATTTGCATTCATCCCTCTAGATTTTAGTTTGTTTTTAAGTTTTTCTCCCTGTTTGAATGTTTGTGTATAAAATTAAAAGGCTAATTCACATTTTGTTTTCTCTTAAATTCTGAGAATCTGCAAGTCTTCATTAGATTAAATTAGGTTGCACTGATGAACTATAGAAGCAGTTGTTCAGAAGCAATAATTTTTTTTTGCTTTATTTGCTTTATTTTCCAGCTTTATTTTGGTATAATTGATAAACAGTAAACTGTACATATACTTTGATGAGTTTTAACATGTGTATCTGTAATACCATTACCATAATTTAGGTAGCAAACATAACCATCCCTTCCTAAATTTTCTCATGCATCTCTGTAATCCCTACCTCCCATGTTTCCCTCCGAATCCCCAACCTCTTTAGATTAGTTCATATTTTCAAAGATGTTATAAAAGGGGATGATGTAGTATGTACTCCTTTTTTTCTGATTTTTTTTTCAGCATAATTAGAGGTTTGTCCATGTTGCTACATAGATTAGTAATTTGTTTATCCATTTACCTGTTGATGGGTATATGGTTTGTTTCCAGGTTTTTAGCTACTGTTCATAGAGCTGTTAATGTTACTATGCTGGTAAATTTATTTCTTAGTTTATTTCATGTTTGCATGACCACATTCCCTTCTAGTTGAGTTATTTTACCAAACAAACTGAAGCTGAATTTCTTGATTTAATTCTTTTATCAAAATCCTTTTTGGAAATTCCGTAGTGAAACGAATGGAGGAGAACGTGTGTTCCCATTGACTTAGTCTCTCTTCATGTCATCTGACTCAGTTTGTGATCAGCTGTTGGTCCTGATCTCACTGGGCTGTTGGGAAGTCCATTTTAGTTCCAGTAGTCTTCTGTTAACTTATAACTCTCCAATGCCTACTTTTTAAGTAAAGTGGTCCTATTCTGTGAGATTGGGAGAGGGCTCTGCTCTGTTAGTTTGGACCTGGACAAGAAAGTTATATTTAAACTTTGTATGTGTTATTTAACTGCTCTGCTTTTGTTTCACCTGCCAAGCTTCCCTGATAGTATATGTTTGATAGTTACTTTGTTGTTGTTGATAGAGTTGTGACAATTTTCAAAACCCGTTACTTTCTCTTGACAGTAGGACTTGTATATTGTGCTGAGAGCATCTAGATAACTTGGTAATCCCAGGGGCCTTATTTTGAAATTTTGGTATTATCTCAGTAACATTTTTCTTTGCTTCAGGATTTATTCTAACTAAATGCAGGGTGCATATAGAATATATAGTGTAATGGCCTGAGAATATTAACATTGCAGATTTGATTATTTGCCATTGGTAGCCTTGTAAGTTGCTCTCAGCTTCCTCCCTCCTCTAACTTGTTCTATTTAAAAAGTGAACTTAATTACTTATCAGGAATTTTTACCAGGCTTATACAGTATAATTGTACAGATTTTGGAGGGAAACATTTAATTGAATGCAAAAGTGCTGACTCCTGTTCTTTACTTCAATAAACAAAAAGTACAAAAACAGGACAAAGCTGTTACTGTTTTCAAAACTATATAAGGAGACCACCCACACACTAGAAACTCAGTCTTTGCTGGATGTGTGTCAGCATTAGAGATGCATAACATTCGTGTACCTGCCCCACATGAACATACTTTTCATTGTTTAGTATTCCAGCAGAGAACTGAAAATGGGTAAATTGTGATATACAGGGAGGCATGTTGAACTTCTGCGCCATTCCTATATAGAATTAGATCTAAGTAATTATTATGAGTGTGGTTACAAAACCATGAAGATGTTTTTCATGATTGTTGAGAGAGAAGCTTAACAGTAGAGGTCACCAAAAGCAGAAAGGAAAGATTTGGAGAAATGAGTTTGCTGATTTTCCCATCTTGAATGGAAAGGGCCAGTAGATACCATTTCAGTCTTCTAGTTGTAAAAAAGATTTAGTATAAACAGAAATAGTACTACACAACTAAAAACTCAAGAAGCTAATACTCATTTCATTTTGTATTTTTTACATGTAACTACATATATTATTTGAACTAGGAAGCATGCATTTTGAATCATTGAAAAGAATAATCAGAAAAAATTGTATCCAGTATAGAAAAAGACACAAAACAATTCTTTATGTAGTATGGAAGTTATCTTTCCTCAAATGTTCGAGACACTTTTTAAAATTGTCTTTACTTGACATATTTCTTAGAAGAAATTCCTTCAGAGTGTTTTCAGTTTTTTCTAAATTACATGGAATTCTATTCTTAGTTTACTGAATGTTAATTAGGGGTGGATATTTCATTATAACAAGTGGCTTTTAGGTACAAAATGA